>NW_009970726.1:4896663-4916443 GCF_000747805.2 Chaetura pelagica
ATGGGGGGAAAAAAAAGATAAAAAAAGAAAAAAAATTGATTAAAGACTGCTAAAATTTGATACCTACTTAATTACCCCCACTGAATTGCAGTGCTTTTCTTTTCCCAGGGAAAATGGAGAAGGAATTGCATCCTGCTGAGTTTTGGCGACAGTTTGGCAGGGGAAAGTCCATAAAGAAAACACTATCAGCAAAGGTCTTGTGAAAAACAAACTTCAGCATCACTTGATCCAAATAGTCCCATTAAATCATTTTAAATGTTTTCTATGCATCCACAAAGGGCATGACAGCTGCTGTCTCCATATCACTCCAGTCTGGGTTAAATTACAAATGATACACATACCGTCCTCTAGCCTCCCTCTCATGAATCCAGCTTGGCTCTCCCAAATCAATTTGGCTTTAGCATTTGCTGGCCTGATCTTTAGTGTTTTAACATAAAAAACGTGTGTTGCAGTTCACACATCCCAGGCTCATTTCCTTGGAAGGATCCATTTGTGCTCCCTTTCCTGAGAAAGGCAATGATTTCCTCGTGGTGGGTGCAAGCTGTAGCTGCTCTCTGCTGAAATAGCTGTCCCTTGCCCAGGAACATGCTGTGCTGTGCAGCTCCCAGCCATGCCTCATCTGACCTCCAGAAGTCACCCCATACCATGGCTCTGCCACACCATACCACAGCTCTGTCATGGGAATTGTGACAGCCAGCACAAACCCACAGAAGATCAGTAAACTCTTTCCTATCCATTGCCTCTCCATCATTTTAATTGTGCCACTTTTGATTAGCTCCAGCAATTTTTATGTTAAAAATTTTGTTAACAGGTGAAGACGAAACTTATACTAACAGAAACATTAACATAATTCAAGAATCACTCCTAGTCTAGATCTAACTGTTACAGAAAAATCAAGAATAACAGTGCAGTTAAAAATTATTCACATACACTTAATTTCTAGCCCTTTTCCTGGTGTCAGGCTGTTCCTCTGTGCTCTGAGGTGGGTGGTCTCAGCAGGGTGGTGTGGCTGGGGCTGTAGCAGTGAGTGGAAGACCTCTGGAGTGCAGGAAGGAGTGTGATGCTCAGCTTCATAGTGGCTCCTTCCCTGACCTAGGACCCACTTGGAGTATTTTCATATGCTTGCAAATATGCTTTTTTCTCTTTCTTCACTGGTCTGCAGCTTAATATTTCATTGAAATTTCCTATATGTGGTGCTTTTTGTGTATGTTGGGTACTAGTTCTTTGTTGTCTTTTTTATCAGTTTTGTTCAGCTCCACTTTTTTTGAACTGCCTATGGGAGACATGTTTGTAGCTGTGGGATTACCAGTGCCAGCCTGTGCCCTGTCTCTCATCATCCCATGCCTGTGCTCCTCTGCACCTCATCCTCTCCCCACTTCTCAGTGGCTGTTGTAGCAGACCTATCCTCCCCTACACTACATTGTTGCATTAATCATAAATATCTCATTTGGATGAAATAACTGCTATCTCTAGAAAAGTATGCCTATACCATGCAAAGATACACAAAAGTAAAACACATTAGCTTTGCACAAGCAGTCACTTAGAAAACTTGCTGCCGCAGCTAAATGAAGCAAAACAAAGTGAAACAAAGCTGTGGGCAGGTCAAGAAAAGTTCAGATTAAGCACAGCCCAAAAGCCTCAGTTCTGAGGCCTTACAAATTCAGTGCAAAGTTTCTGGCCTGCTCCTGAGAGAGGCAGTGCTGTCCTACGTGGCTATATCTCAGCTTCACAGGCAATAGCTTTTCCAGTGCCTCACCTAAAAACCAGACTGTGGGCTTTGGAGCATGTGAGGATAGATGACAGTGACACACAAAGGCAACAGCATATTTCAAGAGTAATACCAGTCTGTGCTTGCTTTTTTGGTTAGCTGTTTGAAAGCTGCTAGGGGAGAAGTGCTGCTGTGGGTGATGGAACAGGTTATCTCTTGCTTTTTGTCTCTTGAGCTCTCGAGCTTCTGGCCTGTTTTAACAGAGGCAAGGGCTGGGTTTGACAGCCCAGCTGCAAACCAGCAGGCCTGGGAAGGTGTACCTCCTCTGGCTTACCCTGCTTGCTTCCAGAACAGAGCAATGCACTTCCCATTTGGCATGGGCATTCTTTTATTTTCCTGTTCAGACAGTTTCTCAGGTAAGTAACTCTTGAGAACTTCTGGCATCACTGCAGTATATTTGTTCCTTTCAAGACACATGAGTGGCCACATCTGCATCAGTCTGGTTTTCACTGAGTTAGAGTCACAGGGCTCTTGGCACTTTTAACCCAAGCTGTCAATAAGTCTTGTCCTGACAGTCTTGCTGTAATAAGACACTTAGTGCCACCGAGCGAGGAAAATGCCACTTCTCTCAGCAAAATGGACACACTTCCCTGGGTAATAAATGAAGTGAGTCACTGGCCATATGGGCTGGCATTTATCTCCTGCTCCTTGCTCCTTGATTTACTGTGTGTGGGAGCAGCTTAGCACACCAATATTGCAAATTAAATACCAAGCAGATAGGTGATCTTTTGAGCTCATGCCTGGGAAGGAAACAACTTCCAAGCAGAGGTTTCAGCTCTTCTGTTCAAATCATGGCACACAGCTGATCAAACAGTGTTTGAGCAGTGGTTTTTATGCAGCTCCATTCTGCAAAGTCTGTTCAGGGCCTCTCTCTTTCTCCCTTTTCCTCTCTGTCCTCTCTGTCTCTTCCAGTAGTTGATTTTTACATCAAAGGCTGGTTGAAGCTTTTAGACTAGGACTGTGCCATTCACTGGTTAAGTGGAAGCTACATAAAATCCTGCATAATGATACTGTCTTTGTGTATCTGTTTTCCTCAGTGACCCTTGTGGCGTGTGGAATCAGAATGTCTTATAGAAGTAATGGAGCCAGGCACTGTTTGGCTAATGAAAATGATAATTAGAATGGAAAAATATATTGTATGTGTCCCACATGTTTAGCTCTAAAAAATGTGTAAAATTCTTCACCTTAAGACTCTAAAGATGGTAGATCATTATTTTGGATGATGTCTTGGGAGCCCTGGTAAGCCTCAGGAGAGACACATTATTTTGTTAATGCTACCCCAATAATTAGATGCACATGCACCACTCACTGTGAGCCCAGTCTTGTTTTTTAACTTCAGGCCTGTGACAGCAGTTTATGTTGAACTTCAGGGTGTGTTTTAAAATACAAAATAGCACAAACACATGTCTACTAAGTATTGAAGCTACCAAATGAAGCCCCTGAGCTAAGAAAGGCCAAAATTTATGCCCATGCTACATTGCTGTGCCTTCTTGTGTCACATCCTGCATGGTGGCAGAGCCTCTGGTTGCACAGGCAGATGCTACATCTCCTGTAGGACCTCTGTCTCACCCAGGCTAAAGCAGGCTACAGTTAATCAACCAGTGGCTAATCAGGAAATGGTTTTCATCCTGTTCCTCAGAGGGCAACCCAGTGCCTTGGGTACTGTATCCTGCTCAGCCTAGGGCAGGGTCAGACCACAGACCCTGCAGCTGGAGCTCAGCAGCAAGATTCCATCACCTAGGGAAGCTGGTGAGTGTCCTCCCACCTTCTCCAGACATGCCTTTCTGGCCCAGCAGACCTGGCTCCTTCCTCTGTGTCATCCTTCCTTCCTTCCTGCAGGCAGATCCCACTGATCTCTCTCCAACCTTTACTTCCCATTAAAGGAAGGATGCTGAATGCCAACCCTTGCCGCTCCATTGGCAGGGGACATTTGGGAGCCCAGGGGGGAGCATGTGCCCAGGCACAGAGGGACCACAGGGCAGCACAGCCACAGGGAAGGGGCAGGTGGGCAGGCCCTGCTGTGGCACCTCTGCAGCCCAGCAGCTTCTGTCTCCAACAAGCACGTGAGAAGTGCAAGTTCTCCGAGGCAAGAGGGACCCTTAACTTGGGGAACGTTCCGAGGAGGGTGAATATCTGCCCCGTGTGTCCCAGCATGTGCCAGTAGCTAGAGGAGGCTCATCAGAAAGGCTATAAAGAGGATTGTTTACAGTGTTTACAGTGAGATGAGCAGGGTACAATTTATTTTAGCCTTACTCTTGCAAACAGATGAATTATTTTATATTGCACTCTCCAGGTGACAGGGCCCCTTGCAGAGCCAGCACTTTGCTACAGACCATTTCTGAAAGATAAAGGAATAAACACCACATCTCTGCCCGCTGGTGGAAGGGTCCACTTTGCCCCTTCCCTTTGCCTCCACCCCTGCACTTCATACCCTGTTCCCAAAGCCACACATGTGCCCAGGAGCCTGGCCCAGTTGGTGGTGAAGAGGCACATGGGGATGATTTCCACCACACACTTGGAGTGTGTCCTCACCTTCCCTTCCCTCAGCCTGGGGCTGCTATGGAGACAGAAAGTTTATACATTTGTGCAAGAGGAGGCGATCCTATCTTTTAGAGAAGGACATAAATACTTGCAGAAAATGAAAATTATGCTAAGAAAACATGTCCAAAGGTTTAACTGTTAAAGTGGAAAAATAGCATTTCATAAACATGATCTTCCTAATACTGCATAATACAGTTCTCCATGTCATGCAGCACAGTAATTTCCTGTTCAGCTTCACTTTCTGAGCAAAACCAGAGAGGAAGATTGGCAAGCTCTGTTGGGAGAGTCGGGGCTCTCCCTGCAGCCCAGCCACTAAAGAGGGCTTGTTTCTGCTCTCCTACACAGCACAAGCTGGTTCAGCCACCGGGT
Organism: Chaetura pelagica; assembly: GCF_000747805.2. Taxonomy (NCBI): domain Eukaryota; kingdom Metazoa; phylum Chordata; class Aves; order Apodiformes; family Apodidae; genus Chaetura; species Chaetura pelagica. The sequence continues at coordinate 4,901,342 of NW_009970726.1, forward strand.
GATCCTCTTGAATCACTTTTGAACCAAGTCAAGAAGACTTCTATAGCAACAGCCTTGTTTGTGTGTGAGTAATGAAGGGGATTTCTAGCTAGACAGTGAAGGGGGAGGGAAGAGAAGACATTTGGCCGGGACTGCTTGCACAAGTGAAAACCAGATTTCCTCCACATCTTGCTTCAGAGAAAGTTTTTGGAGAACCAGAGCTCTAGAAACACGTGATTCGCTTTCTCTACAAATTTCTCTTTTTTGGTCACTGTGGCTTTGCTGTTTCTTGCTGTGGTAGAAGGCATCTTGCTCCATGGACTGAAGACCCCTTGCATCTACCTGCTGCTGTGGTTGCAGGGGAGACCCAGCTCCTGTGCAGGGTCTGTCCCCCCTTTGCTGGCACTTCCCTCTGCCCCCACAAAGAGCTGACTTCTGCACCAGGTACAGCATGTCCCAGTGCCTGAGGTGTGACGAGGTTTGTTGATTGTACATGGCTGAATCCAGACTGTTTTTCCACTTTGATAGAGCTATTTTTAGGCTGTCCAGTAACTGTGTCCTGAACTTTCTAAAATAAATCTATGCAGAAGGCCCTGATTCAGCAGCCACCTGTGCCGGCAGGGAGCCCTGCCTGCCCGTGCTCCCCTGCAGGCTCTGGGGGCTTTGAACAGCCGCTGGCAGAGATCTGGTTGCAGGTTCAGGTCTCTTCTCCTGCCCCACTCTGCCCTTCTGTCCAGCCTGCCATCTGCTGACCTGCACTCAGGTTAATATAGCTCTGGAATGAACTCAGCTGAGTTACAGATTTGCACCTATGCAGAGAGGCTGTAGCTCCTGGAGTATTTTCCTATTTTAAACACCACTCGATACCCATTTAGATTTGTGAAAAAATAACTGCCCTTCTTTGACCTCTGTAGGAAACAAGTCAAACAAAACAACCTCTTCTATTGCAAGAAGCAGAGTTTCATCCCAAATCTATATTTTTATCCCATGGATTCAGTTACAAACTGAACCGAGGCAAAGGACTGTAATTTTCATAAGTCATTCTGCAAAAATTGGAGACCCAGTTACAAGGAATTTTCTCCTTGCTCAATGCAGACTTTTTTCTTTATTGTGGGTTGGACACTGTGGAGCTAGTTAGAAATTTCAGTGTACAGGCTTGAAGGCTTAGATATTAATTCCCCTACATTCCAAAAGCATGAAAATTTGATTTTGTGTTGGGTCTTTTAGCTGCCAGTAGTTGGGGTTTTAGGCACACAGTGTCATTGCAACAGAGAACTCAGAGCTAGAAGTTTGTTTCAACTCTCTTTTCTTTGAAGACTTTTCTGTGCTTCTGTAAGGCTCACTGACATGTTCATTTTATGGATTGGCTAGTGATGCTCCCAGCTTGCAGATGTCAACCACAGGCTGATGCTTGTAGCACCATTCAGAGGATTTTGCAGAACTGAATTCCCACTGGGCTGGCCAGGGAAGTGCAAATGGCCTGGCTGGCCCTGCAGACCAGGCACCTCAGAGCAGAGCATAACACCTCCAACATGCAACTGAATTTCATACCTAAAATGTCAGCCTTGAGGACAGCCACATTCTCCTTTATTTAGAAGTCATATGAGACATTGTTAGTAATTATTTGGTTGTTCATTTTTTGTGGTTGAGATAGGGTTTTTATCAAGTTTCAGTCAGATAGCATTGAAATTGAAACATGCAAAACATCTTCGGACTCCCCCAGTTTAGTCCAGCTCTGTTTCTTTTCTCATGCTGAAGTGTAATTGTCCATTTATCAGATCTTACGTGGCCAAAGGACTTGTGTGTACCATTTATAAATAAAGGTGTCATTGCTGTGGTCATGTAGATTTTGAACTACACACCAAGGTGCAGACTTGCCAAAATCAGGCAATATGAACAGCCAAAGTTCAAAGGAATGGTGAAAGCCTACCAAATTGCAACATTTCTCACAAAGAAAAATGCTTGAGTGTATCAGCTGGTGGGAATTCAGTGCTTAATCTGTCCCATTATTGACTGGAGTGATAGAGACACTGCAGCTGGAAAGATGCCATTCTAAGAAGTGCTCACATCTAGTCTGTAAATTAATTCTTGGAGATTTTCAACAGTTTTGTCTAATCAGCTTTTTTATTGTTATTTTCTTTCTAAGAAACCTTGTGACTTCTGATCCAGTAATGTGGCCATGCCCAAGGGTGAGAGGCTGAGAAGCTTCAAATCAAATCAGACATGAGAGCTAAATAAATTGGGGTGTTCTTGGCAAGGCTTCTCTGAAACATAGAAACGGATGTAAAAAAGAGGCAAGAAGGGCAATGCCTCAGCTGCTTCTAATGAGAGTCCCAGCAGGGAGCTGGTTAACCCTGCTCAGGGGCTTGCAAGCTCCAGGCTAACTGGAGGAGAACCCAAAAAGGCAGTGCCAGCACATGCAGGAGTTAAAATGGCTCTTACCAACCTCGTGAGCTGCCACCACATGCTGCCTGTATTGTGCTGTGGAACAGATCACAGAGCCAAACAAGGCTTCGTGGTCTGTCTTGTGAGCTGTTGTGCAGCAAGCATGAAATGGTCAGGTTAGCCATTTTTGGCAGAGCTGAACTAGAGAACAAGCCTGAGAAAATGCACAGACTGTCACTGTCACCAATGTGGCCTGTGCTGGCATGAAATTAAAGGCATATGAAGGACTCGAGAAGAGTAATTTTCCAATGGTGTCAGGTTTGGGGTCTGTCTTTCTGCAACAATGGTGCCAGCAAACTCTTTAGTGAGAGGGGGAAAAAAAAAGAAAAAAGAAAATATGTCATAAGATCCTCCTCAGCAGAAAGGTTGCTGCTGCCCTCTGAACACTGGCTGGAAAAACTCCCATGCACTTCAAGTGCTTGTGGTTATGTTAGTCATGCAATGATGAGAAAATAGTCTGCTCGGGGGGCTGTGGGGGGAGCGGGACGGAGCTTCACCCAACTGCTCCACCTTCTCCTTCCAGACTGACACTCAAGTGGGAGAAACCACTGAAAAACATGCGTGGCAGCTTGAGTTTAAAGAGTCAGGAGGGCAGATCCACTGCTGGAGCCCAACTGCAGAGGGCACAAGAGGAATATGTGCACTGGGTATTTTCAAGTACGGAGAAGCAGTATTTTAGCGACTATTTTGAAACGCAAACAAGGAGAGGTTTACGGTGTCACATTTCCTGGGTTTGAAGTAATCTTTGTTGCAAAAGCAAGTTGTCACTTGTAGCTTTTGTTTCATTCCTGTTTAACTAAACTCCAGATTGCCCAAATCTGAAACACTCCTGTTTTGTGACTCTGTTGTTACAAGAAAAATAAAAAGAGAACTCTTGACTGGCATGAAAGCTCTTTTCTTGCCTTTTTTGGTAGAGTGTCCTACCACAATAATTCAGCTGATACACAAACAAAGGGCACTCTCTAATTGCTAAGCAAAAAGCAAAACAAAAAGCATAAAATATTCAGTGAGGTAACCCTTGCTTTAAGGATTGTATTTCTGAGCATGGTGTCATGTTCTCCCTGTACTCTTGGTAATGCTCTGCAGCTACTGGGGTGGTGAGGTTTGAAATGCTGATATCCAGCAAGCAGAGAACTAAATAATTATGTAAAAGTTAATTTTTACATAAAAACCAAAATAAAACACAATACACAAAGCTAATAAAAATGTGTCCTTATTTTTGCTGAAAGCTGGGTATTTGAATAAGTACATTCTCCTGCAGGAAATGTCAGGTGTTGCGGCTCACATGCCACATGTTCCACTGCAGGGGTGTAGCTCCTGCCCTGGGCTAATCCTTTGCTGCCTCCAAAGCACCATGGGCTCAGTGGGGTGGGGAGGACCCAAAGGAACAGAAGCAGAGGCCTCCAAATAACAGCACTCCAAGAATGGCAAAACTTAGAAGATTCTGGTTTCTTGTAGTTTCTAGGAGTCAACTTGTTCCATATAAAGCCAACACTGTGAAAACTGAGTGGCACTAAAAATGCAATATTCCCTGGAGGAATCAGACTGCAGGGAAAAATGTTGGCCACCTGTAGTAACAGAAGCAACACATTGCTGTGCTGGTCCTGGGGAAGTAACCACGTATCTGAAGATACTCCCTAGTTAGGAGAGTTTCCATGTCTCCACATTCTTGACCAGAAAGGAGAGGCTGAGCAAGGACACGTGGGCCTCAGCAGCATGCAAGGTGAGTCACGAGCTGCAACGATGACCAGCAGATGGCCAGAGGTAGGTGTTTAGTACATCTGTCTTATGGTTTAACAATATGAACTTAAAGTATCTATATAAGGAGCAGCCAAGGTACTTATAATCCATTAAGTCTGACAAGAAACATTACTGGATATAATATTGTCTTGTAGTGGTCTTGCTGGGGTTAGAACCCACATTGTAACAGCTATTCCTGTTCATCTTTTTATCCTGTCTAATCAACATTTAACTGCTCTCTTAGCTTTTTCCTCTACATTTCTTGTAGTTAATACTGGCAGAATCCTGCAGTATTGGTGAAGAAATTTGGACGTGAAGTCAGGAAAAGGACATGAAGTCACAGCAGGGAAAAAGGTCACTGTAGCAGTGAGGAGCAGTAAGAAAAGATATGCAGCACACAGCTTATTTGTTACTCCCCTGCACTGGGTGGGCTGGTACAAATTATATCTTCCTGCTAGACTACAAAAGCCAGAGAGGAAACACACGGGATACCAAAGGCATCAAAATGTGTTTGTATTAACTGCTCCATGGTCAAATGTGTTAAAAATATCCATATAACAATAACAATCTATTTCATAGCTTATGTGTGACTTGGTATTTCCAACAGCACTGTTATGCAACAACTCTTGCTGAAGTCCCTGACAGCAGAGGACATCTGTATGCACACTAAAATGGATAGTTTGCATGGAAATAGGCATTGCATTTTCTCACACAAGTCCCAAACTCAGGTTCAAAACTTTGGGAATTGATGTGGTTATGCATCCTAGAGAAAGGTTGGGAAATACTATCTTCAAGGAAGGCTACATTTGTTTATACTTGTGGCATTGCAGCCAGGGGGAGTGTCTACAAATACAAAGCAAAAAAATACCAGCACAAAAAGTTTACAGGATGTCTGCAGATCTCTCGTATCAGTATGTGTTATGAGTGTCCAGAACTGCTCTGACTCTTTCCTTGTCAAACTGATGTCCCACTGCTGTTGAAAACATCAAGAAAATAAATTAAAACTAAACCAAACTGTATCAAAATTAAATGCATACTGCCAGCTGTGCTACAGCATCACAGATAGTACGTGTTTGAACTTCTGCATAGTTACTATGCATGTGTTTAACCATGGACATGACATTGACCTTCTTTGCAGGAAAACAAAAAGAAAAAAAAATAAGAAACCCCATTCCAGATAACAAGACCACAGAGCAGCTTGTTATTTGGAAAATGGTTTCCCACTGAGCCGCCGTGTCTGCAATGGGTTTAGCTAATCCCCAGTCCTAAACACTAGCAGGATTGATCTTGGCTGAACTTTGTGACTCTCATCTGTCACACTTAGTGAGAGACAAGCCAACGGTCCCTAAAATACCCCTTCCCCCCAGTCGCTGGGCAGTTGCTCCCCACCACTGGTGTGCAGGGAGAGCAGCACTCCTGCTCCTCGCGTGCCGGGCTGCTGGTGCTGGGGAGGGGAGGGTGCTGGGGACCTCCCAGCAGCTGGGCACAGCAGAGGACTCCAGTGCTGAAAAGTGACTCAGCCAAATAGTTCAACTTAAAAATAAGAATCGGGGAAAAGTATAAGAGTCCATTAAAACTCCCAGGCTTGTCAGCATAGATAGCAGTTCAACTGAGCCAACTTGGTCAAATCAGTGGAACGCAGCACAAGGGCTTGTGTGTGTTTCGGCCGTACATGTGCAAAGCTACCAACTCAAACTCAGCCAAAGCACTGAACAGCCTGCTAGGAACACAATACTTAAAAGTTATGCTGGTGTAACTAACACAGACTTCCATGTCATAACAAGACTTACTCCTCTTGAAATATGTATTTGAGGGCTTGAGAAACTATATAATGGTAAGAATAAATGTGGGTTTTCTTGGAATAATTGCATTCTCCTGTGTGCCCCTTTGAAACATTCAACAGCCTTGCAACTTCTTCTGTAAATTTGTGGAACTTTATGGCCCTCGTTAGTGAGGTCGCCGACATCGTTTTTATCAGGCAGAGGAGGAATCTTTTCTCTGCATCACTTCACACTGAACCTGCATCAACCCTATTAGATTTTATGTTATTTCTTGCAACCTGACCTGAGCCCACTTCAACATCAAATCAGAGAGATAAGGTCAGGACCATAAATTTTTTACCTTGCTGGGTGAAAGCAGTCATTGCACTCTCAAATCCCTGCTACTTCATGGCAGTGCAGGCAGTGCTAAAGGGCACCAGCAATGATATCTTTCATCACTTGTGCTAAAATGCTCTTCACTGACTGCCGCTTGCATGGGGTGCCAGTGAAATGAGATGTAAATGGATCTGTTGACAAACAGGTTAAATGTCAACACCCACAGTGATACGTTGTTAGGAGTAAGGGCGGAAGATACTACAGAATTGCTTAAAAGGGGCAAGTGCTGAAAGGTGAGTGAAATTGTCATCATGGTTGTTTACTGTGTAAGTGCCATGGTTTGACTGGCTGGCTCTGGTTCAATGCAGCCCTCATCTTTATCTCTCCTTACTTTCAGGCAGTCTTACTGCAAACTTTGCTGCCAATTGCCCACATCCTCATGGTTCCCCTGGTCATGTTGCAATGCAACAGGAGGAGTCAGAGAATGTGCACAGAGGCACCAAGCCCTCTTTGGACCAGGGACTGGGGAGTAAAACGTATTTTACTTGCTAGAGGGTGTTCTGAAGAGTGCTGAGAGCTGTGTATAGGAGATGTTAAATATTGTGCAACTCAGGGCAGCTATTAGATCTAATACTTCTGTGTGTTCTGACTTGTTTGCTTTAGAGAGAGCCTTTTCAATTTCACTGGTATTTATATTGTTTTGCAATGTTTATATTATTCTTCTGAATCATTATCCAGGGCTTGTGCTAGGCACACTTAATCAATAGTTATTCTCATTAGCTTTTCTACTGTAATAAGTATCTCAAGACCCTGAGAGTTGCTGCTGTGGGACACAAACTGAAAACCTCCCTTGCCCTGATGCTGAATTACACAGTGTTTTTCTGGGGAGGGAACCAGTGTCAGGGACTTCTGCTTGTCTCCCCTGTGCCTTGGGCAAAGGAGGAGAGGTGCTACAGAAGCACATTAGGAACATTCACATACAAAGTGGTACTCATGATTGACTTAGTATCTTCCAGGCAAAATAGTTTATAAGCAGGACAGCAATTAGACAAACAAACCATTCTTTTTGTAAAGCTGTTATTACTATGTTACTTTTAATATATAGTCATGCCTCCCTGTCCCATTAAGATCTGCTGTCTTGGGTGCTGTGTAAGCATGTTAGAGTATATAAAGGGCAAGACTAGGTTTATTCCAGTCAGTTTTTGATCAATAAGTATTTTGATGGCATATTTAATGATGTGAATGGAAAAACTATCCCATAAAAAGAACATTATTTTGAAACAGCCAAAGGGAAAAGCAACTTCTAACAAGATATGAGCAGCTCTGAAATTACAGAGTTTCCTGTCTTAAGCTGATGGATTTGTCACTTCCTCCCTTGGCTCTTTCCCAAGTGTTGATGCCAATTGAAACAAAAATAATTTCAGATTAAAATCTTCATATATAATGACACACATCAAAAATCTCCATGCAGAGAATTAAGAAAGTATCTCTATGAAAACATAATGTCAGTATAAGATGTTAGCATGTTTCTTACTAGAAAATAAGTTTAATAATAGAAAGAAAGCATGACACGTAAGATCAGCAGGAGCTTGTGTGGAACCAAGGCTGGGTTATGTCTCAATCAGTGATCATCTCAGATGTTTCTTACAACTAATCCTGACATAATTTCTTCTTTAGCTAGAACAATGCAAATTTGAGATGGGAAAAAAGGCGAAAAGTCAGAATTACTGACACTGAAGAAATAACAATACATATGCTTGATATTTACTACTCTTTGGAACAGAATTTATTTGCTGCAGTAATTAGTGGGAGTGCAGTATTATTCTAAAGAGATTCTCAAATATGAGAATTAAATGTTGCTTTGAAAGCCAGTAATAACCACTTCCTTTATAGCATTAAATAAAATAAAACTACAAAAACAATGGGGAGGTTCTGAACTTTGAGGCCATGGGGCAGAACCTGTCATCTAACTTCTGGGGAAACCATTCCTTGCAACATCTCTTCCCTAATGTCAGCCTCAGGCTTTGTTCCTCCCTGGCCATCGTTTCTGGCTGCTTTTTCACAGGAGGTGCTGGACTTTGAGTGTGATCCAGAGCAGCTTCTTGTTACACTAGAAGCCCTCTTGTTACACAACACAGCAGCTTCCAGTACCCTGCCTGGCCTGCTCCCCAGGCTCTCTGCATCCCAGTTTGGATGCTTCCTCCAACTCCTTCTGGCTTCCTGCTTCCTTTTTGCATTTTACCCTTGTTATTCATGGGGCTCCTTTGTTTTGCTCTCTAACCAGGCAGTTCCATTTGGCTCGTTCTAGGGCTTATTCTGTTTCATTATTTCCTCATGTGACCCTCAAAGAGTGCCATGTGGGAGCATACACATACTGGACAGCTCTCCTATTGTTTGCAATAATAAGAATGGAACTATATAGCTCTTTTATATGAAATTTCTTGCCGGATTACAAAACTGTTCCCCTGCTGAGGTGTTCAAATGTTCTCACTCTACCTCAGGCTATATACCCCTGCATGCCCCTCCTCACAAATTGCTTCATTTTATATTAGAGGCAGCACCTGGAATGTGGCCATCTATGGAACAATTCTGGACTGCTCTCTGCTCCATTTTAGCACCAGTTTTGCTTCTACCTACTCCTGTTTCTCTCTTTTCTTCATTATTTTGTCCATTCTTTGAGCCTGACCTCCCTTTCTCTGCCTGTTCATCACTGTTGCACCTCCTGGTTGAGTTCTGTCTCTTGACAGTCTGTACAAACCAAGTGACTCCCTGGCTGGACTTCTCTCCAGATTTCTGTTGAAGTCCAGGATCTCTCCCATCTTTCCTCCCTTCTCTTCTGCTGCTTCTTGGATCTCTCAGCAGTCATGGGACATCTCCTTCCAGTTCCAGCTATCCATAGCTGCAAACCAGTACTTGACTGTTCAACCCAGTAACAGCAGTAAATATTTATACTGTCTCAGCATCTGAACTGGTATTTAGGTTCTGTTGACTTGCTGCACAAACTCAAAGGGAAACCATCTCTGGCATGACAGCAGAAGCTGCAGAAGATGCGTTCAGCTGAGTGCCTGGGGGCAGCGCCTATCAAAGGGCATCTGTGCTGTAACACGGGACTTTGCCTTTTCAAGTGGGAACTTGGAAAACTTTTTGTGTACTGTAAATTTACAGTCTGCATTCTGCTCTCCTGTCCCTGGGTTACCATACAAATCCCAGCCAAATAACTCACACCACACACTAAACGTTGGTTAAAGAACACCGCACATAACATAAACTCACAGGAACTCCTAAGGTTACTGAAGATTTAACTCAACAACAGTCTTTTGCAGCTCTAAGACCGTAGCGTGAACTTCCCCAGGAAATGCCTCCTCACCTTCTGCCCTCAGTATAAACTCTGTTTCTTTGATGTTACCTTCTCTTAAATGTCTAATAACATGTGTATGCTGTTAGAAAATACAAATCGTTGTATAATCTGGAAGAGAGAGTAAAAGAAAGCAAGCACTTGAGAAGCTAGTCCCAGAGAGGACCTCAGGATGGAGATGTGCTCTGATGTGGTGGTGGTGGAGTGTATAAGTTTCAGTGTAGAAAGAACAGAGCAGCTGAGTGGCTTGCCAGGATGAAGAAGTGACTTTGTACTGATGTGGGAAGGGAGCCCACAGGGTCTGACTCCAGGATCTTGGCTTGAATGGTTTTTGCAATTAAGAAAAAGAGTCCCAATATCTTCCTGCTATAACAGACACTATTCAAAATAAGACAGAAATAACGAATGCAATGGCATGTGCCACAGCTTAACCTAAAGTGAGGGAAGAGGTAATATTATTCCTGCAGTACTTCTTTGTATTCAGCTGTGACCTAGTGCAAGGCTTCTTAATGATGACAGTGGTAACTCCAGGACTTTATAAACTTGTCTTTATCAGTGAAGTCAGAGCATGTTATTAGCAAATGTATATGGATTCTGTGTTCTGCTATAGCACATGTTTGTATAGCCTTTTCTAACAGTTAAAGATGTGCTAAGCTTCCTTGACAGAAAACAGAGATTTTAGTAAAATAGATGCCATTTAACTGGAAACTCCTGGGCAGAGCTCTATGGGAAACTGTTCTCATGACCTTCAGAGGGGAAGAAATGTTTGTCTTTTAATAGGGCTCCATACTGTAAAAAAAAAATACAAATAAATAATAAAAAATTTTCCTTACTCTGCAGTATCCAGGCTTTTTTAACACAACCCTAATGATGTAAGTCCTGAGGAACTGCATATGCCATTTGTGGAAACATTTGTTTGCGAATCACCCTTGCCTTTTGCTTTCAGAAAAACAAACTTTGAAATATTATTTCAGGAGAACAAATTTGGAGCAGAGTAAAACCAAAGCAGGAGCTTATGTAACGTATCTAATTTCATTACATTACTCATTTAAATCTTGAAATGACAATTGCTTATTGATTTGCTTACCCCATTTAAGCAGCTGACTGCTAGTCTTGTGTATCTGGGAATTCATGCTTCTGCTTTACACAGGTTTTGTTTTGGGTCATATCTAAGTTCACATTTAATGTATTTATTTTAATTTAAAGCATGTTTTACCAAAGTAGCAAAACCTATAACCCAGCTGTCTTCATTCAGTCTATTCTGTTCATGCTAAAGGGTCACCATCTTGAATTAGCTCCTTATTCAACAATCCTGGATTGTTTATAGGCTGCACATGTCACTGAACAATTGTAAGGAGAGATTTATTTATGAGCTGCCCTACCTGGGAGTGCTCCCCAGTGGCAGGAGAGAAGTGAGCAACGGGGACTCAGGCTGCAAAGGAAGTTGCACCATCTGTCTTAGAAGTACGGCACAGGTGAGGGATAAGGGAGGTCTGAAAAGAGGCATTCAGAAAAACCTGATCCATCATTAATGTGCTTGAACTCAAACACAGACAACAATAGCTTGTTTTATGATGAGGTGCTGCCCTTCCACAGCTGCATTCCGCTTGGGGAGGGAGAGTGCTTGATGTGCTGCAAACTCTGGTGATTTGCTTTGTTTCACCAAAGAGCTTGTGTCGAAACTCCACTTCTTGTTTGTGGTTGGCACAGGAAGAAAATGTATCTTCTGGGGCAAGCCAAAAAGGAGGGAAGCTCTGCACAGCCCACCTAGAGTGACTGCTCCTAAAAACTGATGGTTGGCTGAGCTGGATGGATGGGCTGCCCACACCAGCCCTGCTCAAGCCACCTGGATGTGAAATCCGTGCAGCTGCCTCAGGCAGTGCTGGCTTGGAGCCCACCAAGGGTCCCTGCTCACCCATTCAGCAGTGTCACTGCTGTTCTGCATTTCCAGCTCAGTCCCACAGCCTTGTTTATGTACGTGTTGTATGGCCTGTGGTTTTGTGCTGTGAGGGTTACACCCACCCTTTACAACTAAAGCTGAGCAGGGTTAAAAATAAGAGAAAATTTGTCTCTTTCTTGCACACATACAAATAAATAGAATTTTGAAGTAAAAATACATCATGGTCTGTTCTGCCTGGCTTCTCTGTCCCTATGCATTACCCTGGCAGCTGTGACACAAGCCTTTGGTTTTCTGAATCAGCAGCAGCCTTTCTCACCATCTCCATGAGCTGGATGGGAGGCTGGGCCCTGGGCACAGACCCCACCCCAGGGTATTGATGGGCTGCTGCACCCACAGAGAGGGAGGCTGTTGCTCCAACAGGGGCAAGCTTCTTCACAGCTGCTTTCCTGAGAGAGCAGCATCCAACCATGCTTGAGTCCTGAGGTCCTGGTTCAGCTCACCATTTATGTCCATGCATAATAAGACTTGAATATGCACATAAGTGGCAAACTGTAGAGTTCAAGAGGGCTGAAGTTTTTATTTAGGCTTCTAGCAGCTACAGAACTTCCTCCAGAAAAAAAAAAAAAAAAAGCCTGAAGTCTTTTTGCCAAGCCTGCTTTCCAAAGAAAATGTGGCTCACATGGCTGCATTCTGCCTGTTGGGCTCTCTTCATCTCCTCCAGCCAGTGCCTTTCCAGCTTGTGTGACAATTAGCCAGGCTGGAGTAGCTCTGGGGGAAAAGCCCCCAGTGAGTGCTCAGCAGTTACCCACTCTGTCCAGATCACCTCTTGGCAGATCAGCTCATGATTATCCATCTAGGTGGACACCTGATATTTACACCAGGGAACATCTATTCCATATGTGGGTTATGAGAGGGGAACTGGGAGCTGACTGAGCTTCACAGGGGGATACCAGGCTGCGCACCTGCTGATGGAGTTGATTTTCTGTGTTAGAGTTCCACAGGGGAAAAATCCTATCCTTTTAACAGATTGTAATTGCAAAGCAAAGCAAAAACAAAACTAGGGTCTCAATTTCTTGTCATATTTTTTATACCTGAGCAGAGAATTATGGGGGCTTGAAGATTTGCTAGTTACAACATTATAATCATAGGATCAGTGCCAGGCTCAGGCACCTGCTGCAGCCCCAGACCTGCACCGCCGTGTGTCTGCACAAAAGCTCAGTCTGAGTTCCCACATCCTTTCTCACTGCTGCTTTTGGTCGTGTTGTGACCACGATCATCTGTCTAGCTAAAAGAAAGCAACCGCTGTTTGCTGCTCCTTGTGTGCCCTCGCACACACCCTCACTTGGGCCGCCCCTGCAATGGCTGCTGCTGGTCCTTGTTTTCAGAGGAGGAAGCCAGGTAGGAAAATGACATGCATGGGAGAAAATATCTGTTGGGGTGTGTAAATAGCAAACACTCAGCTCTTGCACTTGATGACAGGTTTTCTTGCAAGGTTCAGTGAATCCCATGCAGGGAGTTGTCACCATGTGAAACATAGGGATGTTTTAGTTTCTCACGTCACCTAAACCAAAAGCTAAAGGCTGGCACTTGTGGACCAGGGACCTGGGAGAGAGACCAAAATTCAGGCAAAGGGAAGCATAAGAGAGTAAGAGGAAATGAAGCTCAGGAAAAAATATCTCATTAGCAAGTAAAGGGAAAAAAAAACCACAACAGAATTAAAGAAAGTGGAAGAGCAAAAGAAAGCTGGTATAGGGGAGTTACAGCTGAGTAATGGTCCATGAATGTATCCATGAGATGATGCTGAATTAAGTCTGCTATTTGTCCTGGCTCACCCCAATACATTACAAATAGAAATGTCTGTGAACTTGTAGAAATAACAAAAAAAACCCAAAACAACATAACCCACACAAAAAAAACCCCAAACACAAACAAACAAAACCGAAAAGATATAACAAGTTCAGCTAGTTAAAGTTTATATCTTAAAAAATATCAGAGCAAGTCAAGCCATAAAGGGTTCAAAGACAGTACAAAATATAATATCTGTGGGGGTGTCATATGTTCAGTGTCAGAGGATGGCTTGGGAGTCTGGTGGATTTTAAATTAGCAGTAAGCACTGATGTGCAATTTCCATGTAGCCAGAGTTGAGATTTTCCACTTACCATCTTTACCAAAACATCAGGAAAGAGCAGAGTCTGTTTCAGAAGGTGCTGCTGTGCCTGTTCTGTGTCATCAGTCATCATTCATCTCAGCACAGGCATCACAGGAGATTTTGTGCCCACATCCAATACCAACACCTGGATGACAGTAATGGTGCCAAAATGAAAGGAGGGTACATTCAAGGCACAGTCCACTTACTGGCATCTATTCCCTTCCAATTAGTGTCTTTCTGAAATCACCTGATAGCCTAACATTGGCAGATGTAGTTGTACTCCCCATAATTAGCTGTGGGTCACTGATCTCACTAGCAGTGTAGCAGTACTGCTGCACAAAAGAAAATTCAGAAACAGTACATTAGTGTCTCAATGACATTCAGCTGAGCTGTGACCTCTTTAAGCCTCTATGATATGAAGGCTCATTACACACACTCCAGAGCTGCAGAATATCCTCCTCTTCCTTTCTTTGGTTGCAACTCCATTGTGTTTTTGTGAATAGCTTCACACAGTGAAGAGCTCAGCTGAGCAGAGAGTGCTTTTCTGTTGGCCACTTCACAAAGGTACAGCCACAGCTGCAGCTGCAGGACTGAAGAAACCTGACAAACCTTTATCTCATTATTGCTGTAATCTGAAAGCTGCTTCTGGATAATCATTATCTCCCTAATATCTTTTTAGCTTCCCCTTTAAATCTTGCTCTGAGCATGCTTTTAAAAGGAAACTTTTGAAACGGTTAAAAAAAGAGCTGTGATTACACCCTGAAGTGCCAATAGACTGCATGGGAAGATGAGACCCAAAGACCCAAGGCCTAGGGCATTTATTAACATGCCTTCACTTCCCTGTAGGAATCTGCACTTGCTCAAAGTCATCCAGATGGAATGAGCAAGGACTTTGGAATAAATCCTGTTAAGTTTTTAGCCATATCCCTGAGGCTTTGCAGTATCATGGGTGTCCCAGCACCAAAACCAGAAGCATGAGACACCCCCTGCCCCATGCTACTGTCTTGCATCTTTCATATATAAATTAATCCATGCCTTTAAATTAGAGCTTCACACTCTAATTTTGTTACAGGTGTGTGTCCCAGCTGCAGTTCACACAGTATGTTCCAGAGGCAGCTTTAAATTAATAAAGTACAGCTCCTGTTTACAGCAGGATTTCTGGTATGTGGCTCAACACAGAGGCCATATTGCTCAATACTTAAAAGGTTATATTCTTCTGATTTTAGGTTTTTGAAGTAGGAGTCCTTCTGCAATAAAACTTGTCCATCACTGTGCAAGACAAGATTCTAGTCAAGATTTAAATGCACTAATTATGGAATCAGCACTGGTTAGTAAATTAGAGTACAGGACTCCAGTAGCCATCTCCTTCTTATGAGACTCTCAGCTGCTGAAAACCACAGCAGGGTACACAGATAAGTCCTTTTAGAAGGACCTTCCT
>NW_009970726.1:4916491-4920227 GCF_000747805.2 Chaetura pelagica
CAGCCTTGAATATCTCCGTAGTAGTTTTCCCAGCCAAATCACATTTAGAGTGTGTGTGCCAGACTTGCACAGCTGGGTCCCACTGCTCACCATCCTACAGCCATGCCCAGATCCCACCTGTCTGACACAGCTGGTTCACCTGCTCCACCACTGACCACCTGCACCTGCAAGGCTGGGTCACGGAACAGAAAGGGCTGTGGTGGCATTGGCACAGCCTGGAAGTGTGCTGTCCAGCAGACACTGCATGCAAAATCAGCAACCACCTTCTGCTGCTTCAGGATAGCTGCACAGGCTCCCATCATGTTGTAAAACATTTCCCTCACAGGACCCAACATGGGAATGTCTTATGTATCAGACAGATCACTATTGCTGTGGTCCGTAGCCTACTACGTTCATGTTGATAACACAGCCCAGGACTAAAAGACAAGCTTCATCCTCATCAAGTCCCAACACATCACCTCAGGACAGAGCAAACAATCTTTGCTACTGCTCCAGCCAGAGAAGACTCTTGTTTCCATAGAGCAGAACGCTGCTGCTGTGGAGGTGGCCCAGGAGTTGGACACAGCATTGGGAGGATGCATGTTCCTGTGGCTCCTCTCAGCTGCTGAAGTAGCTCCAGAGGCCTATGAGGAAGGGGGAGAGGCAAGAGCAGGAGCAATGAGACTGAGCTTTTAAAAAGCCAGGTTAATTGTCAGAGACAATGGAGACGAAAAAATAACATTGCAGCTTCCAACCTGCATAATAACTGATTATCATATGGAACCCATCACGTAATGACTTTTTTGTTTTTTACTCTAGCTGCTCTTCATTGAATAAGGAAGGTCCTCAGAGGTCCATCCAGAGGAACTGTGCTTTGATACTCTGCTTTGTTTTGTTGCCCCAAATCCCCCTTCCTTCTGTAAGCAGCTTATCGGTCACTACAAAGGATCAAATTTGCCACATTTAAATACTATTCTCCTTGTGAGAAACTAACATCTGATCAAAGTTTAACAGCATGAAATATGTTTCTTGTTTTTGCAGTAAACCTTCCTGTCCCTTGTTGTCGATCCAAGTTCATGTAGGCTTATTTTCAAAGCAAATCTCTTGTTTTCATTCCACTGGAGAACTGTTATAAAGCCAACTGTTGTCACTGTAAAGTGTAACTTTATTAATTTTTTTGTGTCTAACTGCTAGAAGCAAATGGTTTTCATCAGGTAAAAAGTCATTGTATATGTTCATTAGATAGAGAAGTCTTGGACACAACAAGCAGTTAATGTTTTTTAATTAAATACAGGGATGACAGGACACTCAAGGAGTGACCCGGGG
Source organism: Chaetura pelagica (assembly GCF_000747805.2). Lineage (NCBI taxonomy): Eukaryota > Metazoa > Chordata > Aves > Apodiformes > Apodidae > Chaetura > Chaetura pelagica. The sequence continues at coordinate 4,917,797 of NW_009970726.1, forward strand.
ATTACTTGTACAGGAATTTTCTCTTATGACTAATAGTGACTACAAATAAGATGGGATATTACAATAAAATTCTGCTGCTGACAAAAATATTAACAGTAAATGACGACAGAGCTTTCATCTGGGACTAGAAGAGCATCTGGAATACATTAAGACTGTAAAATTTTCCTTTAAGTATGGATTGCTAAAGTTAAAGCCAGCCACCCAGAAACCATGGCACTCAGAGTAACTCAATATTTTTTTTCATTAAAAATTACTTAGGAAGATTTACATCTTCCTTTGGTTGACAACGTGATGTTCTACTTGTCCAGACTTCGAGTCCTGAAAATATGTATGTGATGAGAAGAAATGGAAAAAAAAAAATCTCAAATATATCCTGCCTATGTTCCTCTGGGAAAATAACCCCAGTTCCAGGCATCCTTCTTCAATGCAATCAGATGCTCTTTGTGACCACTCTGTGCAGATACCCACAGCTTATTAATACCATATGTGAAGTTGATGCATTATGTATCTACAAGTGCACTATAAGCACCATATATTGACAGAGATAAACAGGAGAGAAGTGGGATGTGCAAGGAGATCATTCCAGAAAACAGAAAAGTTTGCTTTAAACAAAAAAAACAGTGGGCTAAAAGAAGGATGAGATTCTAGCAAGATTCCTGTTTCCCATCCTCCTTTCTCCCTGTTGCCAGTTCTCGTGACATCTCTCATTGCAATCTTGTCTTAATTTAGACTGAGTTCCTGGAGACAGAAATTACCCTGTAACTTGTATATATTGCAGGCAGTACAGGAAGTGCTCTTGTTTTGTCTGGACCCTCAAACGGTGTTTGGGAGGCAGTTGCCACATCAACAAGGGAGCTGGATGTCTCCACGGCTGAACTCCAGAGCATGCACAGTGCACACCAGGCAGTGGTCCTCAGCCCCCTGCTCCTGCACAGTCACCCCAGCTGGTCTTGAACCAACAGGAGCAACAAATAACTAGCCCCTGTGTACAGTCCCCATTTTCAGAGAAAAGCCCAGGAGAGGACACTGGTTTTGGCTACATTGGGAGCTCCCAAAAAGGAAGCCAAGGTGTGTAGAACAAGCTGAGGGACAAGGGCTGGTTCTGACCTCATGCTCTCAGCAAACTGAACCAAAACCCACTAAGTTCCTCACAGTGGGACGCATCTCACCTTCCAGGAGGTCCTAAGTCATGAAGACCTAGAGTAAATTATTCTTCTTCTGCCTTTCTTCATTTTCTCTAGCGGGAATGGAAATAGGGAGGAGTAGTTGCTCAGTAGTTACCTTCCAATAGCTAGTGCTGAGTAAGATGATGCCCATCCACTGTGTCCAGAAACCAGACCTGCCAGAGGCTTTTCCTCCCCTATGTAATCCAACCTGAGGAGTTCCATGGCTGTTTCTGGAGGAGACTTGGTGAGATGCGTGCAGCAAAGCTCAGCATGTGAAGCACAGGAGGCCTAGCTCCACCATCAGCATAGCAGTGGTAGGTCGTGGTTCCCCTTGGAGCCAAGTACCCCACAGTGAAAGACATGCACAAATACAGAACAGAAAGATGGTCTAGAATAAAAGCCAACTCACTGGGTGGCCTTGGTGTCTGATGTCTCTGTTGAATATTTATGAATTTATTTCTGCTTATGCATGTTTTCCTCAGAAGGGGGAATGGGTTTTACATATCTTTGCTATAAACCTTCAGCCCAAATCCTGATGCTGGGGTAACAACCCATATTCACAGATCAAAAAACTGTGTTAGGAAGAAGAGAAAAATCTTCACTCTTCCTCATTTCCCACCTCCTTCCAACTTCCATTTTCTCTTCTTTTTGATCATGTATTTGTGTGGCTGAAACATTGAAAAGTCACTGTAGAATAAGATTATGCTTTTCAGAAATTGGCAGGGAGTGACTATTATATCCACTGAGATCCTTACAGACTGGCAGCACACAGGATCTGAACTGTGATGGCAGCTACTCTTTTGGCATCTACAAGGGAGTGTTGAAATGCCAGCCTGCAGTGTTAAGGACAGAAACACCGTACGTGTCTCCCATGGAAGAAATACAAACCTCTTGGTCTACCCTCCGTCTCATCCTACCAGGAGGTTAGTAAATATTATCAAAAAAAACCCCAAAACACAAAACGTCTGCTCCTGGAAACGTTCTGCAAGGAGTGAGATAGCAGATATATGCTGCCCTGAGCACCAGTCCTTACCACCTGGCCCCGTTTCTGGTTATGGTGGTACAGGGTGACGTGTGTGTGCAGGAGAGAAAGTAGGGGAGCTGGATTAAGCTGCTAATGTCCTCAGACTTTCCTTCCTATCAATAAATTGTTGCTACTAAAGGCAATGAAGGAAACCTGCCAAATCCAACAGCTAAAACCAACACCCAGAAAAAACATGTTTAGGGAAATATGTGTGTGGAGGGGCCAGGCAGTGCCGGCTGCC
>NW_009970726.1:4920429-4930762 GCF_000747805.2 Chaetura pelagica
GGGAAAGATGTGTGTGGTGGGGCCAGGCAGTGCCAGCTGCCAAGTCTGCAACCGCGAGAGGCCTGGAAAGCAGGGAGGTCTCCAGGACAGTGCCCATTGGTGGCCTGGCCCAGGACCACCCCCTGCTCCTGTGCAGGTATGTGACCATGACTCCCACAGCTGATGGATGGTCCCACTGATGGGGTGAGCAGTTCAGCTTCCCCTTCCTTCAAACCACTCACTTGGTGCAAATGGAAATGGAAATAAATACAGGTTGCAACCCCAGGGTGGGATGCATGGGCTTGGGGAGTAGCAGCTCTTGGGATTTTAGCAGGAGCTCAACATCAAGCTGAAGAAAAATAGTGGCTTAAGGAAATCTTGGACATACCAGGGTCTCCTGGAGATCCATAGAAAAGAAATAGGGAAGTTCTTCCTCTCCAACACAGTGCAATTCAATTTCCTTGTCTGCGCTTCAAGAGGGATGTTGGGAGGGAGCCACAGCATGACACAGGGGTCGGAAAACCTCTTAAGTCTTGAGGAGACAGGATATTAAATGGGCAGAGAATTCCCTTACTTTGATATCTTCCCTCTCCACATACCTGGGGTCTTATTTGGGACTACATTGAAGCTCTTTTCCCCATGTCAGGATGACATTGCCTGGTTCCTCTGCCACAGGATTTTGGGTGGGGAATTAAGTGTCACTGCTAGTGGGGTGAATCTTGCTCTTTGCTGGTGTCAGTTAGTAGCTCAGTTCCCTGAGGATTTGTGTGCTTTTGTCTAATTGCCTATGGGCTCAAATGACAAGTAGCCAAGCAAAATTTTACTGGCTAAGTGCAGTCTGTTTGGAGAACTTCTGCCCTTAAAATCAATGAAATCTGTGATTTTTGTTCCCCATCAGTTGCTCCTCTCATACAGCCTTGCTGTCCTTGGCACTAGAGTCTGCTGACAAGTATGAGACCGAGGCCAGGATGTGCATAACTACTAGTGGTTTGGGATGACTAGTGGGGATGTCTTTCAAAAGATCTGAAGTTTGGAGCATGTAAAGCATCTGTTCTCTGGAGTCAGGAGTGTTCAGATGTCAAGTAGAGCAGATGAATATCAAAGGGCTCAGCGTTACTGGCCACTGGTTTCATGTGACCTCTGCAAACCTCCTGCCCCCAGGACAGGTTCTGCTGCTGCTCAGCAGCTCCTTTTGGTGAAGGTGGTGCTACAGCAGCAACATAGTTCACTGCACCTCAGAAAAAAAATTACCTACTAATTTCTGATGGCCGTCTCAGTCCAGACAGTCACAAAACAGCTCTTACTAACTGCATGGCAAGTTCTTGCTAAAAGGCCTCATGAATTTCTCAGTATTTGTAGGCCCATTTCTCCCATAGGACTCATGGGAGACATTGCAATTGTTCCTGGCCTCTGTTCTCCTTGAAACTTCTATTCTGCACATGCTCTCGCCTGCTTGCTCTTCCTGTGTTCATTTCTGTCTTCATGCCAAGCTTGAGCTGCAGTTCATTGTAACAATATTTCCTCATAAGGCTGTGCTTAAAAAGTAAGGATCTTGTATTTGTTGGTGCTGGGTGGTGGCATGTGAGGCTGCACAAAGGAAAACAAATGTTTGAGATGTTTGTGAAGGTGCTGTCATGAAACAAACCAGGGCACTTCGGCCTGACATTGCTACGTTTACTTGTGCTTGGATGTACCAGAGCCTGTTCAGTCTCTGTAATAACCCTCCCCTGGGAAGTTTCCATCACCTCCCTCCCCTCCCTGCCCTCCTGCCACAGCTGCTTGCTGGCAGGGCTGCACTCTTTGGAGAGATGATGGGGACACCTGCCTTGGACCGAGTCTGACCAGCCATTGCCACCTTGTAAAATCAACTTCTTCAGCCCTCTTTGTCACACATTTGTCACAGTTAGGAACACCCTGCTCAGCCACAGCAGGGCTATGCTTTTTCCCTCCTCCAGGGCAGTGATCCATGCAAACTCCGCAGCTTTAAACCTTGCAGACACTTTGTCCTGCCTCCAAGCAATTAAAATATCTGTGCAAATGAGGCAACAAACATCCTATTTACTCAGTTCAGGGTGAGCTGTGAAGTGGAAGGACTAAGCCCTGTCTCTCAAGGGTCAGGGGGGAGCAACTAGAGGAAAGGGCAATGAATTGGCCACTGCACCTAATTGAGCTTGTGTGCTCCTTATCCAGCCGGGTTTGGAAGCCGGGCTTCAAACCTGTTTGCTTAGGAGGTTTGTTATAGTTATGGTAGCTAACACTGGAGTTATGCTGAGCAGCAGAGCAGAGGGTAAAACAATATTTTATTCTCAAGCTAAAGCACTTTCACAAGGGTAAAATAAGTAGTCTGCTCTGACTGTGACTTGTGTAAGCAAGGGCTGCTGCTGAGCCAGTCTGCAGGAGCCCAGGCTGGAGCTTTCCTCTCGGCAGCCCGTGGAGTGGGCACCATGCACCCCTGGGCCATCCCATGACCCAGGGCACCACAGATCTCCCTCTTCCTGACCTCTGGAGGGCCTGATAATTGCTCTGGGATGAGGCAGGGGAAAAGAGGAAAGAGGGAAGGGGAAAGGGTAGGAAAGAGGGAAGGGAAATAGGTGAAAACTCCCTCAGAATTTTAGTTTTAGGGCTTGGTATTTATTAGTTTTACCTTCTTAATTTTCTCTTCTAAAGCATCAGTCCTAATTCCCCCTGGAAATAAGACATGCAAAAGAAGTATGTTTGAGGAAGGATTGTACACTAAACATGGGAAACTGAGGTCGCAGGCGGTGAAGGGACTTGCACCAAGCTTGTCCCACACTGTAGAACCAAAGGACTTTACAAACCCAAATCCTTCACCTTAGTTGAGATTTTCTTGCAAATATTTGGGACTCCAATTTCAAAGTTTGAGCTGAGTTAATCACAAAGAATGCAGCTCTTCCTGCTCTGCATGCAAGAGTATAAGGTATCAGTGGCTGTGGTGCCCTCCTGGACACCCCATGCATCTGCAAGGGTTTCAAGTAACATCTGGTCCTTAAACTCAGTATCACACACAGATTAATGATCACCTGCCTGCTGTCCTGGCTTCCAATCAGTTCCACTTTATTGACTTACCTCAGGCTTGACAATTGTTTATTAATGTTGCCTTTGTGTATACATAGCAGCCTTACTGTGAGTATACACTTCCTCCAGTTTTGTTACCCAAGTTAGTCTTGTAAGACACTAAGGACTTCGTTAATTTGGGCTGCTGTGAGCAGCCTGCAGGCTGGAGCCTGGGTGTGGTGATTACAAGAGCAAGATCAAACTGCAGCGTGGGAAGTTTCCCACAGGGAGAGGTTTGATAACAAGAAGCTGTCAAGTCCCAAGGAGAACATGGGAATGGACCTCAGAGACTGTCAGGACCTGCAAGGTCCTGTGGGCTGCCATGGGAGCTTCTGCTGCTGCCTCTGCTCAAGGCTCAGCAGCAGCCTGAGCAGGGCTGGCCCTGCCCTGCCATGGCCCATCGGGCCTTCCTCCCTCCCTGGAGCATCAGGCAGCCCGGGCAGTGCCCCGGGGCAGGTCGTACCTGTGGGGTGAGGTACTCACCTGGCTCCAGGCAGCTAGTGTCCTTGGGGGAGCTGCTCTGGGCCATTCCCCAGAGCTCGCTCCTGGAAACAGATAATCCAAAACATTTGTCTGGAGGATGGGTCGTGGGATAACCACAAGCCTTTGTATCATGGGGCAAATATTTGAGGCGCATCCAGATCAGCTATTACCAAAGTTATTGTTTTAAATCATCTTTTGGAAGAGTCCCTGGGGGGTGGCTGCCCTGGGATGGGGGGGAGAGGAGGGATGGGGCCCCAGGGGCAGCTCAGCTGGTGGCTCATCTGCTCAATCCAGATGCAGTGCCCACTGTGAGCACGGATGTGAGAGCTGGGGACTGTGAAGCAGATCCTCCAAAGGTTTATTTTTGGGGAAGTAACCTGCATATGAGGAGAAGCAAGAGCCCTTTATAAGAAGTAGAGAGAGTCAAATAGCAGCTGTAAAAATGAGAACCTCCAACAATAAAACTAACAAAATTTACATTTCCCCTCATTGTGTTAAAGGGGCTGAGCTTCCAGCCAGCTGTGGAGGAAATAAAGAGTTTACAGCTTTTGCAGCATCAGTGAGGACCACTGTACAAATTTCCTGTCTGGCTCCCTCTTCAGATTAAAAAAAACTTCAGCAAAGAATGTATTTTCATTTCATTTTTCTGTGTCTGTGAGGAGAAGATGTATCCCAAGCAGCGTGGTCACAGAGGCTGTGACTGAGAAGGTGCCGTGGGATACTGAGCACACAGGAGACAAAAACAAAGACAAAATAAGGAGACAGAAATGCTTGTGATGCTGGAGCCACACAGCTCTGCCTGGTACAGCTCTGGGCCCAGAGTGTCCTGCAGCTTGCAGACACGTGTCAGTGTTTGTGGTTTCACAGATGAGCACATGCCATTTACTCACAATCCCAAAGTTTTTCCAACATGTGCATTGCCAGGCAGCAAATTACAACCCCACAATGCTGAAGTTTCAAAGCACTGACATGTAAACTTAAATTATTAAAAGAAAAAAGGCATATTATCTCTTGGTGCTTGCTTTTCCAGAAAGCACAATGAAAAGAAAGCACAGTCCATATGTGCCAGAGATTTTTGGTGTCTCCTTGCACTCCAACACAGGGTATTTTAGCCAGCGGTGGGCAGAAACAGACCCCACAAGGCCCTTGTTTCTGGGTGATGACTCGTGTTCATGTTGCTTTCCCAGCTGCTTCCAGCATCCCATGACTGACAGTGCTGGGCAGGCAGAAGGCAAACATGCACAATCAGCAAATTACAAGTCAGGTGTATGTGAAATGAAGCAGTTGATAGTGATTAGCAAACTGTTTAGCACAGTGCTTCTTCAAGCACTGTGAGGAACAGTCAGGGGTGCAAGAAGACCCCAAGCAAAGGACCACAACATCATGAGCAACACATTCTCTGTAGAATTCAGAAAATTTCACCACAAATAAAACTCGTATTACCACCTACATCTTCATGCCCAAAATTATAACTTTTATGTACTTAATTTAAGGGCAGCTCCTGCCTGCCCTTCCCCTGTGTTGGAGTTGTGCTGGCTGCTGCATCTCTGACCTTAGTGTCTTGGAATAAATGGAGGTCAGCTGTCCTGTTCCTGGGATGCTTGGAGCCATCAAGGAGAATTTCAAGCAAAAGAGGGAAGAATATTTTAAGTGTCTTCACTTGAGAGAAGGGAAGGAGCGTGGAGGAACCTCTGAACAAAAAAAAGCTGGGATTTCACTTATTGTACGGTATTGCTTAGTAAACCAACTTAACTCAGCTGCTCTCACTTCTGTGACTGGAAAGATCCTCTCCCCTGCCTGAGCTGTGCTGTGTGTGTCTAGAAGTCTTGCCCTCAGTCGTGGTGTGTTTCTGCACCTCTCACCCCCGTGCAATGGGCTTTTCCCTGCATCTCTGGGGGAACCCCTGGAGAGAACACCCAGGGCCACAGCTGCATGGAGGTAGTGGATGATGGCCAGAAGTAGAGGGGCCAGGCTGAGGGGGATGTTGGGAAGAGAGTGCACTAGTTAAAAACCAGTCATTAGAAAAGAGACAGGGAACTGCTTTGGGAATGGCTACAAGGTTTGTTGGCTCCAGGGTCTCTCCAGCTGATTAAGTTATGGTGTGGAGCAGGCTCATTTGTTTTCCTTCCTGGGAGATGAAAAACAGAGTGAGATTTTGCAGCACTCAAATTCCCTGAATTTTTTTAAGATTTTGATTAATCATGAAGTATTTTGGCAGCCTCCTTGGACACTTCATAGCCCCTATTTAATCAGTCACCATCTAAGTGCTTACTCTGTCTGCTCTCAGCTGGCATGGCTTGACTGCATGGGGGAACTGGTGGGCCTCAAGGCGCTGGTGGAGCAGGCAGCTGGCTCCACTCAGGGTCTGTGCTGATATTCCCTTGGTTTCTGCAAGGAGAGACCTCATGACAAATGTCCTTACATGGATGTAGAACATTGAATAACCTTAATTTGTATTTTGTTCAGACACAGTTGGCTTGTAGGGTTCAGTGGATAAAAAGATCCACTTTGTGGACCTGGAGGCAATCACCATTAATGCTGGAAATTTATGCCATCAGTATTGCAACTGTGAGAAGTTGTGGAAATGTTGCCAGGTGGCTTATAAAAGGGGGGATTCTCTGTCCCCTTCAACTCCCTGAGCGTCTCTGTTGTGCCAGATAAATGGACAGTGGGAAATCCCTGAGTTGTCTGTGTCTCCATTGGCAACTTAGTGTAGATTAGGATGGGAATTTCGAAGCAAAGGTCTCCCTGTGCTGTGCTTTGACTGTGATCACAGAGGAATTTTGGAAGATGTGGATTGGATTCCTTTCAAACAAATGGGAATATATTCCAGCCGTGCAGTCAACGATGCAGGGAAATTCTGTCCATGGGACCACACCCAACTACTGCAAAGCAAGACCCCCTTGAAGGGTTTAATGTGTAGGCATGGTCCTCAGCACAAACACTTTCCACTCTACAGTTTTGCTCACTGGGTAACAGTGAATAAAGGTAGTGTCTCCCAGTCAGTGCTGAATTGGTCAAATGGACTGATACCTTTTTCTTGTCCTCTGCGTGATGGAGAGCTTGTTTTGTGCAAGAAGGTGCTGGCTGGTACCTCTTGTTAGCAAAACATCTTTCTTGTGGTGTTTCTTGTGTCTTATTGAGATGGCAAAAGTACATAGGAAGTGCAAAAATTATTTGCAGGGGGCTGTTTTTCCTTATACAGAATGGATGCTGTGCTTCATTGCTCCTTCTATACCTTTCCTGATCTAAACCAGGAAAATTTAATATTTCTCCTTCCAAAAAGTGAATCTCAGGAGTACACCTAAAGATGTTACTTTACAGAACTTGGGTCATAATACTATAGGCCATTGATTGGAAAAAAACAAACATGTCTGGTAGAAGAGTAAACAAGAGAGCTTCTACAGAAAAAGAAATGTATATGTCATATATTTTATGTCTTACAATGTAGCAGCATTTAAAAATCTATGAATCACTGCTGCTTCCAAGTCCATTTGCAATTGCCACATTTGGGAACATAAGGTTTCCACCCCCAACATGTACCTGTTTCTCATTTTCCTTCTGTGATGATGACTGTGGCTGACATATGCACAGTATCAGAGGTGGTATCTGGCTCTTCTTCACTAACTGAAGCATATTTTCCTACTAATTTCCTAAAACATATTTCCTACTAATTCCTACTAATTCTTTGTGTACCAGCTGCCGTGGGGGTACAGTCTTCTAATTACCTGTTTACAAAAGTAACTCCTCTTCAGCAAGTAGCTGATGATTGTGTTCCTTTCTGATGTATGGCTTGAAGACTCTGCACGATCAGGTCTCCAGTTTCCTTCTGAAATGGGCCCACATTTTCCTTCATCTTTCTCTTGTTGCTGACATACCTGTAGAAACTTTTCTTGTTGCTCTTAAAGTCCCTTGCCAGATCCAACTCTAGCTGTGCTTTGGCCTTCCTTACCTGATCCCTTGCTTCTCTAGCAACTTCTCTGTACTCCTCCCAGGATACCTGTCCCTGCTTACACTCTCTGTATACCTTGTTTTTAGATTTAACTGTATCCAGGAGCTTCTTTCTCATCCACACAGGCCTCCTGGCTCTCCTGCTAGACTTCCTCAGAAAAAGTGCTAACTTTCCTAGTAGCCTGATAGTCACTCAAAGATTTACCACAGATGTCCTAACATAACTGGAATGTCTTTTGCTGTCCCAAGTCTTGGATCACCATTGTGGGTCTCAGTTTTTGCAGTTTCTGCTGCTCACAATGTCTTTTAGAAACGAGTTTCCCAGAGCATGGTCTGTGGTGGTGCCACATAAGAACATTTTCCTGTCATTCTTTTGGGAATTGTCCAGCAAGCTGTGTGTGCAAAAAAGTCTTCGGCTGTCTTACCTCTGTTTCTCTTTCAGGCAAGTAGGCAGTCATATCTACACACTAACTGTTATCAGCTTTAAGGTGTGCTGCAATTATTCTTTTTGCCAGTGATAATATAATTTGTCTCTCATTCATCGTTACAACTGAATGACACAAATAGTAACGATGTAGCTGATGAATGAGCATCTCAGACAGTTGCACATTTAATTTTAAATGTCAATTTGCTAGTCATAAAAAAGGTTGTTCAGATAACCAAACACTCAGTTAATGGCCATGCAGACACCTTGCTGTGGCTGTCCTGGGATCCCTTTCCCAAAATTGCTGAGTAACCAAACAAGGAAAGACCATTTCCTTTTAAGATTTCCTTCATGGAAGTATTTATTAGTTAAAAAAAAATAAAATGGAACATTAACCTCTAACTGTGACCAACCTGTTATCCAAGGCAATGCTCACGTGCTCTCCTCCACGAAGCCCTGTTTATTCTGCAGCTGTCAGAAGCAGGATAGGCTTGTGTGATGTGAAAGATGCTGAAGGGATGACCACTCAGCTTTCCAGATCATACCTGGAGCTGGTCTAGACAGATGTGTATTGAGACTGTAGCCAGGAGTCATACAACTAGCACTGATTTTTCCTGAAGAACTCTCAAGGTGCTGGGACAGTCTGTCCACACATGAATTTGGCAACTGCAGTGGAAGAAAATATTCACTTTGTCTCACTTGTTGCTTGTTCAGATTGCAGCTTATACAGCAATTTTCCTGTGTCCATTTTCTAACTAGAGAAACATCAAAGCTGTTCTAATCCAGTGCCACTTAAAATCTCTGAGGAGCTAGTGGAAAATCCCTGATTCATGACTCCTATGCATGTGAATTTTGATATTTTGATGCTGCCATGCTCCTTCCACTGCAAGTACACAGCACAATAAGTGCACTGCCAGGGGAAGAGAAAGCTGGACCAGCAAGAACAAGAAGTCAGAAATATATTATTGAGTCCTCTTGCAGCTCCTACAGTACAAATACTGCTGTGTCCTCTGTTCAAAGGTTGGTGACACTTTTAGCATGCAGCAGCCTAAGTTCCCTCATGTGCTGTACTGTTAATTTCTATCTCTCTGAAATGGTGAAATTATATGAGGAGAAAGTAATGATCCTCAAGCCTTCTAAGACTGGAAATACCAACTTTAATATGCCATTGGAAGTTCGGGACATCCCTGCAACTTACCTTGCACAAGTTGTAGCCCTTCAGTCCTCAGTTCCAAATTGGATCTTTGTGGGAACTATCATGAGAAACCAGCACATCAGAGAGGTTCTGCAGCTCAGATATTGGTTAATTCATCTAATAAAGGAACTGAAAAAGATTTTGTTACTCCTTTGCTAGATTCTCAGAAGGGTTTGGGCCAGTTTGTTGTGGGTGAGGAGAAAAGTTTGCAATAGAACAATAAATCCAGGATTCCTAGGTCTAACCACTTTGTTAAGATTCTAGTGGTGGGATTCAGCTCACAGATCAGGATGCTTGTGCCCACAGGCAATCCAGATGTCTGAGCCCCATTATCCATAGTGATCTGGCCAATACACCAGATGAGATGAAAGAGGTTTCAACTAAGTGCCTGATATGACCACTAAAGGCTCTGCAACTCATTTGACCAGATCGCCACTGACAGCAGGAGACATGTTCACCTGTGGAGATCCCTGCTTTTAGATGTCTCACTCTGGGAGCTGAATTCCAGCTCAGGATTCACAATCAGATCTTGCTGCCTTTTGTTGGCAGTCACCAAGAGATTCTGCAGGCTGGAGCACACACACTGACCACCACATAACATCTTGAGGCATGAACACCCATGTTCTCATGGTCCAGATCAGCTGTCCATGTGCATGCTGCCACTCCAACAGGCTGTGCTTAGAAACAACAAGTTGGTCTTGCCACAGTGTAAGAGCAAAACCAAGAGCATCAAAATCTAGACCTCAGGCTGTGGGTATTAACTGCAAATTCCCATTGAGAAAACTGGAAACAAATAATTGTCCTTTAAAATTAATAAAATATGTATCCCACTTTAAAAAGGTAGCATAATACAGATTTAAATTAATCTAATAGACTAGAAGTAGATGGGAAAATGAATTATGTGTTCTACAGAACTAAAATTGAGACCTGGCTGGAAGTCTTCCAAAGGAAATATTTTTCTTGCAAAACACTGACTGGAGTTAACTGGTTTGAGGATACTTCAGGCCTTCAATTAAAAAAAAAATTCAACTGAAGAAAAAAAATTAAAATATAATATTAATGACATCAAGCATCTTTTAATTTGTGTAGCATCATTCTTTTTCTTTGTATTATCAACTGTAACCTCTTCCCAAAATTGTATTTCAGTCAAAGCCTTCATTTTTGTTAGCACAACTGTCTTGTATTTTTTCACAATTAACATTTGTTTACAATATTCATTCTGGAAT
>NW_009970726.1:4930796-4933767 GCF_000747805.2 Chaetura pelagica
TTAGATGTTACTTTCCTCCACTGAAATTGCCTTCACTTACCGGCTTGTTCTTCTATTTAAATAAGAACATATTTCAGCTTTTAAAAGCAGAGGACAGTTGTTAACTAGGACATTTTTCTTACATCTTACACTATGTCTCTGTAGGAATGCAAGCAAATTTTAACTTCTTGATATATACCGTGTTTCTACAAATAGCTGTATGATAAACTTGTGTCTAAGTAACTCAGATTTATTGAACGGTGCCAAAAGATTAAAAAATCTGCATTGTATTATTTATTGAAATTATATTTATTTTTTCTTTTGTTTGTTCATCCCTAAGACTCAGGCTGAAAAGTTCCCCAGTCTATATGGAATCCCTAATGAAGACAAGCAAAAGATTTACATTTTTTAATTGTATGGCTGGATTTTCTTTTTAATTTATGGGAACAGTAATGAAAAAGTATGCCCCCAGGACATGCACAGAACTTCTCTGACAGTATGTCAGCAGGGAATGCATATCTGAGGATAAATAAATGGAGAAAATGACTGCTTGACAGATTCCAGGGGAAAGGAGAAAGCAAAGAAGCCAAGAAGAGCTGGCACTTCCTAAAGAAGTGATAGTAAGGGCACAAGGACAAACATCCCAGTTAGGGTAGTGACTAACTTGGCTGAAACCGTGGCTTTGAGTACGACAGGGAAACCAAAAAAAGTGGGAACTATATTGTGTGAATTAAGCAAGAAGTCTGAACAAGTGAGGCAAATCAAAGTGAGGCAAGAGAGAGGCAAGAACAAACCAGGAACATCTCAAAAGAAGGCATGACCATAAAGGCTTTGCAAGTGGTGGTGGCCTGCAGCCTTCAGGACACTCAGTCTGTGTGTAGAAGTAACCTCTTCATGAGACAAGATGATATGGCTGATGAAATGCATGAGTTTTTGGACACGCAGGTCCTCCCTAAAGAAACAACAAAGATCAGAGCACACATCTAGTAGTAGCAACCAGGAGACATCTAGAGGAAGCCATTTGATAGATACACTTGTAGAAAGAAACAGGCTCAGGGATGTCCTGCTTCACAGCTCAACACAGCTGCAAATGTTGACAAAAGACTTAAATTTATTGTATGTTTTTTGTCAGCCTTTGCTGCAACCAGGTAACCAGTGTGTTCCATACTAGTGAAAAAGAGGCAGGATTTTGCCTGTCGTAGTTAAGTTTAACCCTCTGGAAATTTCTTATTCAAGAGCAGGGAAGTAAATAGTGCTCAGCATGGATTCAGAGGGTCTTGTGAGCAAGAGAAAACAGCTTGACTTTACCCAGACACTGAATGCTGCAACATGCCATTTTCATAAGCAAGGCATGGAAATGTGCTGTTGATAGAGGACTCTGACATCTTTAAGAGCAGGCTAGATGTATCCATTGGGAAGGGCAAAACTTTTGGAGAACTGGGAAGGGCTAAAAGATCACTGGGGTAGCTTCCTCTCCATGTTTCTATGACTTTGTATGCACATAAATGATTACTTTTTTTTTTTTTCATACTGGTCTTGTTCTGCCCTGAATCCAGCACTGTTCTTCCTTGTCTGATTGGCACCAAGTTCACCATAATGCCTGTTGAATTATATCCCAAGTGTTTCTTAGTTCCACGTGGCATCAGGGTCTGACAGCCTCATTTGCCAGAGGAGTTTCTTTATTCTTTGAAGTTGTTATGTTCAATGACACAATGAAGAGAAAGGGAATTGTTATTTATCCTCACTTTGCAGACAAGAGAAGCTAGACTCCACAGAATCCACAGCAAAGCTGGTAACTGAATCCAAATCTCCCGGATCCCCACTGAATATTTTCTGTGCATGACTACCCTATTAATCCTGAAGACAGGACAGGCTGTCATGAGCCATTGACAAGCCCCACGTCAGCGACTGCCATCTTCTGCCTTTCTCACCCTGAGTGCAGGAGCAATCGGGCAGTGTCGAAATTGTGAAAGCCCAGGAAATACTCCTGAGGCTCAAAAAACCTAACGACTCCAAAGTTAAGCTCTCAGCATTGCAAGCTAATGAGCCTTTCAAAGCTCCCCTCAGGTTATCTGGAGCTCCCCAGCCACAGATTTAATTCTCTTTACACACACTGAAAAATGTAGTCTATTTAATATTCTACCCACAACTAGGCTGGAGGCTGCTTGAAGCTATTGTTTGGGTTTTTTTTCCAGCCTGTTAATTATACCTGCAATTGGCAAACCACCATTTCAGATGTAAAGCTAGATGTGATGTGTCCCAAAGCCAAATCACAGTTGATCTTAGACTGGAAATCTAGCAGGTAGCAGCCACATGCAGCAAAAACTGACCTCTGGAGGTACCCCCTGAGCATACTAGGCAGCAGCCCAGATTAAAGGAGAAGATGCCAGAAGCACAGATCTTGAAGTGCTTGATCAGTTTTTATGGCAATTCTTTACTCAGGGAAAACTCTCTTTGGTTTTATGGAAGCTAAGGCTTTGGAGCTTGGATTTGCAGTGCTTATAGACAGATGATTGTGAAACCATCAGCCTTCTTGAGGGAAGATCCCTTCTGTGCTACCTATTTGTGATGGACATGGCAACACCAGGCTGCTCTGCTTCTCACCCTCCTGTGCGATGCACAGCACCCTGCCCTGGGTGCAGGCCAGAGTCCCAAGGGTGACCAGGACAGCCAGCAGCACCGGCACCTCCAGCAGTCCCACGCTGCCCTTGGAAAGCTGTGCAGTAGTTGGGAGCACCCCTGGTGCCAGGGGTGTGACACACTTCACAGTGTGTCATGTGAAGCAAAATGGTTTCAAGCAAGCTTCTCCCATGGCAGCCAGAGGGGAAGAAGTGTCTGCAGGGCTTTCCTCCAGCAGAGGTGTGTGAGCCAGTGGTGTCAGCTCTGGTGCCCAGTGGTGCTGAGCCCAGCCCTCTGCAGGCACCAGCTCTCCTGGTTTGGAGACTTGAGAGGTCCTCGCAGAGACACACAGATCTTTCCCCAGGCAGCAGGA
>NW_009970726.1:4934610-4954333 GCF_000747805.2 Chaetura pelagica
GCAGGAATCCGTTTGCAAGGGCAACAGGCCTCTGCAAATGGCAATTAAAATGCAGACAAAGCTCCTAAAGGCAGTGCAGAGCCTTGTTCTCCTGCTGCTTGTGAATCCTACAGGTACAGCAGCCTGAGGTGAGAGGGAGTTTTCAATCAGCACTTCTCCGTGATGCCACAGTGATAGACAAAGTGAAGGCCACCACCGTTTCAGGTCCTTGGTAGTCATGGTTCACTGTGGTTGAGTGAACCAAAGGAGAGGAAAAGGGCATGGCCTGAGAGCTGGCCATGAGGTAAAGGGCAGGCCAACTCCAAGATTTTCCCCTGAGTTATTGCATTTTTCTTGGAAACCACCAAACTTGGCCACCAAGGCCTTTCCCATGAAAAAGAGAGACAAAGAGCCATGTCTCTCCTACCAACCTTCTACAGTCCACACTGGGAGACAAAATTCAGGCCTAAACAGTTAAAAATTTTAGTGAAGGCAATAAGAAAATAGAAAGGAATAAAAACTAACCAGAATGGAATAAAAACTATTTTCATTTTACAAAGTATGAGGTGAACGTTTTTTTATGTTTTTCACAATTTGTGGAATGTTTTCAAAGTATTTCAACTTTCTGGTAGTTCAGCTTTGATTTCTTATTTGCTGCCAAATATAATAAACGAAGTGGTAGCCACAGGGTAGCACTTTTCCCCAGTTTTTTCACTTTTCCCTTTGTTACCCTAACCTTTCAAGATACCATAAAAATGTGAGAGCTCTGAAAATTTAGAGAGTGGCAGAAGGAACATGAAAAGAAAAGTGACGAGTGGGGAGAAGAACAGGGGTCATTCAAGAAAAAAAGATTAATAATTTCTGTTAGGACAAATAGGCCTTTTTTTTCAGAAAACTGAACAGCCTGAATGATGATTGCAGGACCACCCTCACTCAGTTTGTGTAGCCTCTGACTCCCATGGCAGATCCACTGTCCAGAGGCATGAAATGATTTTGTGGCACAACTTTTGTGCCTTAATTACAAGCACATTTCATGCCTTGTTTCAGAGTCAGTGCAATCCGTTTTCTACTTTGCACAAATAAACCTCCCTTTTCTGTAAAGTTTTGAATACAGAAAGAAAAATTGGCTAGAACAAGTCCCTTGGTAGAAAGGCTGCTTTCTACAGCTACTTTAAAGAAAGTGTTTTACAAGTAAAACTGTGAAATCATATAAAACAGCACTCCAGCCCCAGTGATGAAATGGGGTGCCCTGGCTTGCTGCCTGTACAATGGCAAATCAAGGTGGAGGGGAAGCCCAGCAATGCCTGGATCAGCAGCAACCAGCAAGGTAAAGGTGCAATTTCAGGTGGTCCCTAGTGGGCTTGAGGGCTGGCTGGAGAGCTCACAGGGGAGAGGACAGCCCAGCACTGTGAAGCTGCTTTCCCAGTTTGGTAGCTGTGCCTAGAGTCAGGTCCAGATGCATCCTTTGGTAGCAAAGTTGCAAATATAACATAGAAATACAGACGTAAAAAAACCTAAATAAATATATTTTTCCTGCCTGCTTTAATAAATTACCCAGTAGAATGTTCTGTTTGTAGAAAATAATAGAAACTTGACCACTGCTTAATATTAAGGACTTGCCATTCCCATGTCACTCTTGCATGATACAGGATGGAGTCCACCCTGATCTGGCAAATAGCAAGGGACGGTAAGAGGAAAGACATGATGAAGGGGTCAGCATATTTGAGTACTTACCTCTTACCAAATGAATCTGGAGCAGCAGCAGCATTGCTGGGAAATAAAATAATGTAAGAGAATTTACAGGGCAACATCTGTTTCAGTGTCAGAATTCATTAGTGAGGAAAATGGGAACACAGGTACACCAGGGGGATTTGGAAAACCTGAGATTATGAGCAAATGTGTCATTCAGCGTCCATTATTTTCTGTTTCTTGTAACTTTGCTCAACAGATCAAAAGAATTTGAATCCAGCTAAAGAGCTTAAAAATACTATGGTACTCATTATCCTCCATGCAATCCTCTTTAATTATTTGCTCTGTGGCTATATACAGGATCACAAATGCAATAAAAGTGGGGAACACTGAGTCAAAGCAATAGTCTGGCATGGTGATGTCATCTATACAATAAACAAATGTCAATGCAGAACTATAAATAATCTTTTTTATTGTAATCTTGAATTGATCCAATACCAGATGTATGTACACTTCATGGAAATTCCTTAGCTTGAAGAAAGAGGACAATAACCTGTAATACAAAGTTGGATGCATTTATATGTGTGCTTCTCATAGGTCATATATGCTACAGGCAAGAGGGCACCCTTGTCTCTCCTGCAAGAAACACCTATACCTCTGTGCCAAGCACAACATGCTCCAGTGAGCGTGGAGGCTAAAAGAATCACTCTGGGCTGGTCAAGATCTCCCCAGTGCCTGGCAGGTCCCTAGAGGCACACAAAAATCTTTATAACAAGCATTTCATTTACTGTATGAGAGAGATCCATTCTAGTTTACACAGGGAAACAAACTCCCAGCTTAAAAATGCTCACTGTCCCCCAGCACACTTGAGCTTTTCCTTGTCCCTCCTTGCACACTTGAGCAGAATGAAGTACATTGTTGTGAAACATCACATAAATACACATCCGCACTGAGGCAGCAGTCTTGGGCAGCTAAGTCTGTCCTTTTGTTCTGGGCCTCTTTTAAATTCTGTTTCTTAGAGATACCTGTGTTCAACAGAAGCTTTTCCATTATGACAATTGCATTTAAAAAAAAAAAATTCCCATTGCATCAGTCGAGCAGGGTCTTGGGGCTGGCTCAAGCCAATGAGGATCTTTCCATTGACGTCATTAAGGTTTTATTCAGGCTCTTAATCTGCAATCAATCAACCCTTAATATGACTCCGTTCAGAACTCCATGCCTTCTTTTGGTGATAGAAAGAAACAAGACAAAATGCTTGTCCCAGCTACCAGTGCTGGCAAAATTGCCTGGGTCATGATTACATTTTCAGAGAGCCTCAGTCAGGAGCTATCCTGAAATGCAGTTTTGCCTTTCCCCAGTTGTGTACATTCCTCTAGCTTCATGGTTTGGCTTTTGTACTGCACTGTCACTGCTGATCTCAGCTGGGGAGCCCAGTCCTGTGGCATCCCTAGTGCTGCTGGGGACAGGCAGCCATGGGTCTGGCTCCAGGGCATGCAGCACTTCCCAGAAACAGGCTCTGGGATGTTAAATCCTACTGTGGTAGCATGAGGCTATTTATGAAGTGTGCTGAGAAGCTGCATGACATTGTCAGGGGGAAAAAAAAGGCAGATAAACTCTAATAATCCTTGGCTTCTCCCTTCTCCCAGTGCTGCATTTGGTACATCCCATCAACATTTCCATCTCCAATGACTGCATTTTCTCTGTGCAGTGATTCTGCACAAGCTACCATGACAAGGAGCATCCATCTAAAGCCTCTGTTGTTATGTTCTGGTGGACTTTCTGGTACATTTTCATAATCCATCTTCTGTTAAAGGAGAGGGAATGGGTGCTCATCTCTACCCCTGCGAGGCCTTAGTGTACAGCTCAATAAATGTCATTCCCCATCAAGCCTCTCAGGACTGTGATGTGGTTGTAAAGTTTCTACATTCAGCAGCAGAAAAGAACAGGCAAAAAGGAGGAACCAAAATTTTGGGCACTATCAGAGGTATCTGAAATGAGGTCTGAGTACACTGGACATTGAGAGGTTACTTGGAAGAGGAGCGGCAGAAGAATACAGACCACCCAGATCCAAACTGCAGGTTCAGAGAGTTAGACTAGAAGTAGAGAAGTAGACCAGAGGCAGAGCAGGCACCACTATCAGGTCTCTTAAGCCTTGCTCCTACATTTTATTCATGCTTACTCCCTTGTTCATGCCATGGATTGAGGGACGAAGTGTGCAGATTTGGGACAGGAAAGGAAACTATTGTGGGATGAAGGGATGCAGGGCTCAGGGCTGGTGTGCTGTGCTAGCAGTGGCAGCTTCTCTGAAACCAGTGAGCAAACACTGCCCTGCACTGGTTTTGCAGGCTTGAGAAGTGTGAGTGCCCCAAGGGCTGAACTGGGGGTCAGGGAGAAAGGAGCAGAGCTGCTAAGCTCAGAAGTAGGCTGCACTGCTGACACAGCTATGTGGGGGTAAAGATGCTCTGGGCTCTCTCACAGGAGGCTTTTTTTCCCTCGGCAGAACATAGGAGATGGGCCATGGGTCTGTCCAGCCCTTCACCTGAGAGAAGTGCTGCAGGCACTCAGAAGTGAGCACCCGTTCTTTCTGTTTAGTTAAGAACCTTGCTGTATGAGTAGCTTTGTTACAATGCTGAAGATTACATAACCTAAGACTTAATTTGTGGTGAAGCCATAAATTAAATTTTTCTCATCTCTCATCTTTCGTCATTTCTGGAAAGATACAAACAGATACAAGTCACAGCTAGAAAACGAGGAGTAATTGATGAAGCAGCCAGAGGGCTTTGCTGTAGCCACATTCATTTTGTGCTTGCAAATTATGCCAACAATGGCAAATATATTTATGCACATTAGCAGTACATTCAGGATAATATCTTGGTGTGTAAAATATGTGCAGGTTCTCTGATACTATATATTCTGCAGTGATTTCCAGTATCAACAACACACATCTCTGTTTCTGAATTACTGCTGAGTATTCCAGGTGTTCTGTAAGACCTGTAAGGCCTTTGAACTATAAATCACAGGAGAGCAATTATTTTAGGCTTTCACAATGAGAAAGCTTGTTCTGGAAAACCTTTCCCTCTCAAAGGCCCCTTCTTGACTTTGGGTAGTTTGGGCTTGCACGTCTGCCTATTTTCTAGGCTAGAATTTACAGATAGAAACTAAAAAACAGATCTATGTCTTCAATATTTATCACAGGTGTGAATATAATGTAATACTAAGGTAATGGTGCCCAGCCGGGGGGGTGAGGTCTCTCCTTATGTGACTTATGGCCACAGGAAATTAAAAAGTTTAGACTGAGGAGGGACAACATATGTTACATGCAAAATAGTTTATTGTTCAGTATTGCTGCTCCCTGGCCTCTGGGGACCTGCAAAAAGCCTGGCTGCTGTCACAAGGGCCCTGCCATTATGGTTGTCCTTAGAGACTTCACATCTGCACACACAAGAAATGTAAATGTCAGTTCACAAGACACAATTTTGTTGCTTTCAGCACTTCAGGGGAAAAAAAATACTGAAAATATGAAATGTAATTAATGACTCACAGACTTTGAGAGCAAAAAGTATGCAAAATAAGTTACTGAACAAAATACCATCATTTTAAAATCAAATTGATTTGGTCTGACTGACTAGCCTGTATTCAGAGGTGTGTCAGTCTTACAGCCAGAGAGGCTGATCTTTCTTCAGCATCTTAAATCTATTAAAAATGGATTATACCTTCATTTTCCACCTTAATAATGCAGCTTGGTCAGCTTCTGTTGGATGGATCTTCTATATACATAGCCAAAAAATTATGCTGACTGCATTGGAGCTCAAACCCCTCTGCTCAGGCCATGTGAACCAGAGCTCCATCAGAGAAGAAGAGGGAACACAGCCTGCCTGGGAAACACAGGAGAGCTGCAATGGATGGCTGGGCAGCCCAGCATCAAAAGAAGGCTGCTCTGGCCATGCTGAACCTGCTGCCCTGGGCAGGTCTGCCCCAGTTTGCAGTAGCAAGCAGCAGTTGCTAGAGTCAGCTGTGTCATGCAAAAGCTTTTGAGGAAAACCGTGGCTGGAGACAGACAACTGCCTTGTTTCTGAATTACTGACTAACTAGGAAAAGAAGAATAATCAGAAAATACTCATACATCTGGACCAAACGAAGGAAGAGGATTAAGAAGAAGCACCGAGGGCCCTGTGGTACCTGGACAAGTGTTTCTGCAGAGAGGATTAGCACAGCTGGGCTCACGAGCTGAGTTTCCAGCTGATTTGCTTCCCCTCTCTCTGGCCCCTTGGGCTGGGACACCTGCAGAGATCTCCGGGATTGTTGCTGCCCAGCACCCACCCTCCAGCTCTCCGCAGGGCTTCTGCCTCTGGGCAGAGGAGCCCACCAAGCCGGGACAAGCTGCAACTTGCCTTGACCCAAAAACTGATGGCAGGGAAAGCATTTTAACTGGTCCTGTCCAGCCTTCTGTTCCCAGTCATCAGAGGGCAAATTAAGGAGGATTGTGGCTGTGCTGTTATTCTTCTGGATAAATGCTACTGATGTCTGGGCAGCCTTGGCTGGCAGTACTTTTGGATTTCTGCTCTTGTATTTGTGTATTTTAAGCTCAAGACAAGCAGCTGAGGCCCCAGACTAGGTACTTTCTGCAGATCCCAGGGGAAAAAAAGAAAAAAAAACAGAAAAAAAAACAAACAAACCCACAACAAAAAAACCCCAACACAAAGCTGTCTAATAGCAGTTCCCTTAGAAGGCAGTTATCTCAGCAGGCTGCCCTGCTGCCAGCGCTGGGCGATGCTCCGGAAGGAGGTGTGTGTTGGGATGGGGATTGACACTGCTCCCACGGGCTGGGCTTCTGCCTCCTGCAAAAGATGTGCAAGCAGGGCCAGACCTGAATACCCGTGCTGCTCCAGCAGCATCCACTGACCCCCACCAAGCTGTGTCTTAGAGGAGCTCTTGGTTTTCACTCTGCAGGCACCACCTTCCACAAAGGCACGCTATAAACTCAGCAAGCCTGTCAGCATGGCCTGAAGGCAACCAGAAGGGAAACAACCCCAGGTCTGTTTTTTTCACTCTTTCTAGATATATGGGCAGTGGCAGGTGTAAAATTACACCAACCAGGCAATAACTCAGACCTGTTTGAGTGCCAATTATGTGTCTTTTTACAACATTGGGCCTCTGCCTGAACACATCATTTAGGAGAAAAATATGTTGTAAAAGAATGTTATAAAAATATTCTTAATATTGGTCTCACTTGTTTAATCTTCAATCTTTTTCTCTGTTCCACCCCTGTTCTGGGATAAACGAGCTCTGGATGCCCTGACTTGTGTGCACAATCTTGTAGAGTTAGCGAATAGGCCACTGAAAATAAATATACATAAATCTTATCCATGTATGGTCTCCAGACAGGGAAAATGGCTTGCAAAACCCAGAAAGATGACCAACCATTAAAAAAATGCTGGACACTATTATTTTGATGGCAGGGACTCAAGCTATGCAGCATAAGGCTCCCACGGGCTGGGCTTCTGCCTCCTGCAAAAGATGTGCAAGCAGGGCCAGACCTGAATACCCGTGCTGCTCCAGCAGCATCCACTGACCCCCACCAAGCTGTGTCTTAGAGGAGCTCTTGGTTTTCACTCTGCAGGCACCACCTTCCACAAAGGCACGCTATAAACTCAGCAAGCCTGTCAGCATGGCCTGAAGGCAACCAGAAGGGAAACAACCCCAGGTCTGTTTTTTTCACTCTTTCTAGATATATGGGCAGTGGCAGGTGTAAAATTACACCAACCAGGCAATAACTCAGACCTGTTTGAGTGCCAATTATGTGTCTTTTTACAACATTGGGCCTCTGCCTGAACACATCATTTAGGAGAAAAATATGTTGTAAAAGAATGTTATAAAAATATTCTTAATATTGGTCTCACTTGTTTAATCTTCAATCTTTTTCTCTGTTCCACCCCTGTTCTGGGATAAACGAGCTCTGGATGCCCTGACTTGTGTGCACAATCTTGTAGAGTTAGCGAATAGGCCACTGAAAATAAATATACATAAATCTTATCCATGTATGGTCTCCAGACAGGGAAAATGGCTTGCAAAACCCAGAAAGATGACCAACCATTAAAAAAATGCTGGACACTATTATTTTGATGGCAGGGACTCAAGCTATGCAGCATAAGGCACAGTTTACAGAAGAAGAGTCTGCTAGTTTAACACAACGGCTTGGCAGGCAGAGCAGCTCACTGCCCAGGGCACATGGTCAGGCTGGGTTATGCCCTGGTGCCAGTGGTTGCCACCAGAAGTAAGAGTTTAGCCTATGTGATTTGGTTAATAGCAACTGAAAATTAGGTGGAGATGGTGGGATCCTGCCTCTAAAACATCCTATTGTGGATGTGGTCCTTTGCTAACAGGAATGCTTTTATGTATAAATTCATTTGCCCAGTTCAGAGATGGAACCACTGCCTGCTCTGAAGTCTTGGGGACTTCTGTGGCCAACCAAAAAAATCCTTTCAGTGGAAGAAGGCTCAAAGAGGATAGGCAAGGATGATGTGCTTATGAAACTCAGAAAAGATGTAGGAAATGACCACAGCTGTCATAAAGAGCTCAACAGAGGAGACTGGAGGGTGGCCTTTGTTTTAGATAAACAGCTGTATCAGTTGAGTGAGTCATCTGGTTGTGTAAATGGCCCTCCAGCAAATAAATGAAAGGGAGCGTTATCTTCCTGAGCCAGCCAGACCAGCATGAGGGAAGTATATTTGTGGCTCAGCCCAACACAGAGCCTGAAAATTAACCAAACAACAAACTGAACCCTGAAGAGAGCACCAGGCTGGAGCTGCCTCCAGGCAGTCATGGGAATCACCTTAGCTTTACAATCCAGCTGTGTTGCAATTGCTGTGCTGTGTTTGTGCTGTGATTTCAGTACCTTGCTGTGTTGCTCTGATAAATCAGAATCCCATGCAATATCAAATACCTATAAACACATTAATTGTATATTGAACAACCAGCCTTCCTTGCATGGAACACCTAAAAGAACCTGGTGAGAAGGACTCTAGCAACTTCATGCCTTACCCTCACCAGGAGACAGGCTTAGGAATCAGCTTCCTAAGCCCTTTGGAGCATGTCACTGCTGTCAGTAAAGCTGATTGTGCATTCTCTGTAGAAGTTATCACACTTGGTGTCAGTCCAGCTTCCAGTATTTCCCTGGAATTTCCCAAACTGCAGGTGATTAAGAGGACTAATGAGAAACCATAACTTCATTGCAGGCTTCCCAAAGTATCACACAAGCCTCTAGAGACCCTCTTTCCATCGTGTCCCAGGTTTCTACCCAGGCTCTTAGCCATTTCCTTATCCCTCAGATCACTCACACTGAGGTATTAGGACTCAGATGAGCAGAAAAATTGTGTGTTTATTGTTTGCCTGTGTTCTGCATGGTTCTGAAGGGGAAGGCTTAGCCCTTGCTCTTGAACAGAAGCCAGCAGGATGCTTCAAAGCATGCCCATGCTTTTATTTACATATTTATAAGACACACTATAACCATGTCTTATAATCTGATGTTATAATAATATAATATCTTTGAGCAATTTTTGTTATTACATGCAGAGGTGTATTTTTATATTTAAATCTGTATGCTTATATTTTTCAGCCAGAAACTAGACTAGAATCCAGAAGCCCTGTAATAGTTGAAATGTCTCAAAAGTACATGAAAGTACTTTGTCTTGTGCCACAAACATATTTATAAGAAAGCATTTCACACACACAATTATGCTGCTGATAGACAGTTTTCTTTTGATGACACTGTATTCCTCAGTCAGTAGAAGCTGTTTCTCTCCTTACAAGCTCTGTTTTAATAACAGCCATTTAAAAATCTGCACTGCAAGCACTGTCAAGGGGTGTAGAGCAGCGTAGAAATCAGGGTGAGAAGAACGCAGCCAAGTCTGGGGCTTGCAGAGATGTTTCTGTGCACAGCTAAGTGCAGTACTATGATTAAAAGGAACCCCTTTTGGTAAAGGAGCTGCAAAGCAAGACCCACGTGTTATGCATTCCCATGTACAGGAGAAAATGCACATTTGTTAACATAAAGAAATAATCTGCACCAAGCTTCAGACACACGTTCCCTGGGTTGCTAGCTTCAGCTAGCTCTTTTTAAACTAAGGTGTCTTGCTGAAGGGTTTTTGCGTTCATGTGAAAGCCTGAGGTGTCTACTCCTCTTTGACCTTCTCAGTATCCTCCTAGCCAGAGGTCACCTTTATCTTTTCTTAATTTAAGCCCAAACCCCAAATTCACAGCAACCTCATTTCAGCCAGGGATAACAAGTTGTTTCCTGAACTCTCAAGTTTGTTTCTTACCATCATGACAACCATTCCTTCCCTCCCACCACCATTGCCAAAGACTGAGCTGGAAATTCATCTTTTTAGACCAATTTACATTTCAAACCCACATCAATGGAAGCAACAAAGCTAAAACAGAATCAGTGGAGCAATCAAGCAGTGAAAGAGGCTCCCCTTCCCCATGGGAGGAACCTGTATCTGAGGTTCATTTGCTCTCCCAGGCATTGCAGAGGGAGGTGGGGTGAGAGCTGTGGGGCTCCTGGGTTTGCAATATTTATGGTTCTTAGAACTCCAGCGGGTTCAGAGGTAACAAATTGTTGGACAGTGGTATTGAGCACCTTTTAGAAACCTAAAAAATACAATTAACATAACGGTCCAGTGGTTCTGAGGTTCTGAGTCAGCAATAATAGCCCTCTGGGGGAAAGTCTGTGGCTAATTGGTTTATAAAGCTGATCAAACTGAAAGCAACATCAAAAACCAGATTAGAAGAAGGAAGCAAAGTGCACTTGTGAAAGGAGATTTTAAGGACTATAAGAGGACAGCAAAAAGATTGCAAAAGCTGCTTGTTTTGCCTGTTTGCCTTGGAAAGGCCAAATCCCACAAATACATTGCCACAAACATATTCTGTAGGGTGCCCTAGCATCCTCTCAGATCTATTTGCAGAGTATCCCATGAAGTAATTATGTGCTTCAGGTCCATAGAGAATACTGCATTGGAGGCACTACAAACTCTGAGCAAAAATGCCCTTTATTCAAAAGGCTTTGGCTTATTAGTGAGATTGGGCCAGCAGATGGTAAATGCTAGCTTGTAATACATTATACTGCAGTTTGCTGAAGAAAAATGTAGCATAATTTAATATGAGGGCAAGGAACCAATCACCCAGAGCAATAAGCAGGGAAGGGATTGAGAGTATTATGGAAAAATCATTGAAACCATGAGGCCAGTGCACAGCTGCAGTAATAAAGTCTGTCATAAAGTGGAAAGGACTGTAAGAGAGGAGGACTTAGTGTAGGCAGTATTAGTCAGAGCCCCATCTGCTCTAAGTCCCACACCATGTAAGGGGACTGTTAATGGCTCGGGGGGTACAGGGCAGCTCAGGGTGAAGGCATCTATTTTACTACAAGATTTACATAGAGGAGGTGACCTACATGGAGGTTCCAGCATCCCCCTGCATGCTTTCCTACCATAGAGAAGGGTAGGCACAGAGCTGAACACAGCTATGTACCTGTCAGGTCTTCAAGTCCTTACACAGACAAAATTTATTGTATTTTTCATGTGTTTTCTGTTTCTTTAGCTCTAAATAAGGCCCAAGTAGGTATTTTGCTAACTGTCTGACCAGCCTGCAATTCTGGACAATCCCTGGTGCCCTGATGCTGAGCAACCATTGTACAGAGACACAGCAGGTACCCAGCATCCATGGAAGTTTCCCACCACTCTTTTCTGAAACTTAGCTGCCCCCAACAAACCTTTCCAGAGAAAACAACCATCTTCCTTAAATCCCACAAAACCAGAGCTAGATTTCTCCAGAGAAACATGGGAAAATCCTTGAATTATTTAATATCTTTATTCTGATTTTCTGTTTGTTTGTTTGCAAAGTTCTTTCTCAAACAACCACAATTTTCTGATGTGTTAAGCAAAAACACTCACTTTAGATCCAAAAGCCAAGCTGAGGTTCCCCTCCCTCTGTCCCTCCCAGCCCCAAGCTGTCTGCAGACCAGGCTGTGCTGCGTCACCCCTGCAGTGGCACATGCTGTCGTACCCCCGCCCTCCACACCGGGGATTGTCTTTGTCTTCCATGGGATTGCAGAGTGATGAATGAGCTCAGAATCTGACTGGGCAGGTATTAATGAAGTTTAATACTGCCTTTGGCCAGCCACAGTGACGACCACTTGATAGCTGAAGAAATGATTGCATTCCACAAGAAACCATATAATTAAACCTACAGGAACCTCCACATCAAACACAAGTATGTGTCACTACCCCAGATGAAAGTACACACAAGGCATAGAAGGGGGAGAGCTTTTACTGCCTCTCCTTTTACAAAGGCTTATGTGTTTGAGAAAGAGGCCAAGCAGCCAAGGGGAGCTAGCAAAGAAGATGTAAAAGAAGTCCTTTAAACAAAAACACACCAGTAGTGCAACATAAAAAGCTGTGTAAGAAAGAAAGGGCATCTGACTGGGCTAGGGGAGTAAGAAAGTGGATTACCCCCTTTGTCTGATTTTTCCTGTGATTTGTGTCCAGTGCATACCCCGAGTGCATGAACAGAGGTGCATCAAAAGAAATACCTTCCTCATCACCACTTTTTCTTTTAAAGAAAAAAGCCTACCATTCCTTGATTTGGCTAAAAGCTTAGGGTCAAAAGGGAAAGGCAGTATTGCTGCTGCCTGAGATGCAGGAGTGCAACTCAGCCTCTGCACCAGCAATACAAAAAAGGAGAATGTGAAAAAATTCTTTCCATCGAAGTCACTAGACCGGTATTCTGATTTCACACATGGAATATATCTGCTAAGGAAGAGGATGCCAATTTTATACAGCCAATCTTTAGAGTAAAACCGCACTTTAAATAATGAGGGAGTGGGGAAGTGCATCAAAGATCGGAATGAAACTTCCCATTACCACAAATAAAGGCTAGCAGTGCTCTGGATGCCTTCAGAGCTGAATCTGTGGAATTATATCAGAAATATGTTAAGTGAGTGCAATGGAGTTGGGCACACATTAGTTCACTTCCCACAAAGAGAGAACCTTGAGGCATCCCTAACCTTCTCACTCTCCTGGACCCAGGCCCAGTTATGCAAGCACATGTCCTGGTTGTGTCTGTCAAATGGCACACCCTCAGGACCACTCTTAGCCAAACTCCCCACCCTGGCCCTCATGCTCAGCACTCCTGGTAATGTGGAGCCCACTGCACCCCCTGTGACACAAGGGCCACAGCAGCAAGCTCAAACCCACTTGTCCACCCCCCAGAAGGTCTGGGTGGGAGTGTCCATGAAATTAACCACCAGACCTGAAAGGGACAATGCAACTGTTCTCAAACCATTTCAGAACAAGGCTTTCCGTGTGCGGAAGGTCCAGGTCTCAGTTTGCCTGGCAATGTGGTCTCCTCTCTCCTGTCTGTCTTCACGGCAGGCTTGATTGGCACCAGAGTTGAAGCGTTGAGTAGAATGACCATGTTTTCACCAGTGCTGTGCTCTGTCTCCTTTTCCCTGGGACATTCTGGAGCATATCCCATATCTCTTTGAGCAGGAAAAGTGGAACTGCATAATGGCTCTGCACCCACAGGCTGCCAGTGAGGGTCCTGTCCTGGAGGAGTGCTGGGGGATGGTGCTGTGGGAAGGCTGGATGCACTAGCCTGCTCCCTGAGCACTTTGGCTTCACACCCCCTTCTAAGCCAGTGGAAAATGGCATTCACTTTGTATGAGCAACATTTGCCTCAGGAGAGGGGAGAGGTGAGGGATAGAGTGTGCCAGAAATTATGATCAAAACTGTGAGCCGTCCTGGATCCAAACAATTTTAACTGAAGAGAGTCTGAGCTTGAAAATACAGCCCTAATGTATGCTCAGTTGCAGCTGCCCCAGCTTTGTTATTATTGTTCTGAAATGGGAAGTGGGACAGTGTAAGTGACCTCTCTCCCTGTGATTTTGTGATGATCACATACTTTTAGTGTTATATTGTACATTATGCTTTACTAGTGACTTCCCCTCAAATAATGAAACACCACCACTTTAGGAAGTGTAAAATGTGATTTGTTTGTAAACTGTATTTAAAAAAGCAAAGTTAAATTTCTTTGGATTTCTTCTGACTTCCCCTTCCACGGGTATTTTTGAAAACACCTCCTTTTATTCATGTTTAGAATGCTCATTTTTGAGCACTCATACCTCCTGCAAAGCAGTAATGTGATGTTTGAAAACTCGAGCTCTGAGTGACAGGCCAGGCTTTGCCATGGGGGAACATCCCTTCTCTGTAGCCTTGCTCAAGACCTCCAGGTGAGCAAAGGGCAGGCCTTAGTCAACAGAGCTTCAGGGTGCCATATCTTTCTTGCCTCTGCCTATCTTTTCTCTGTCCTGTTATCCATATCAGAGCAGCACACACAGAGCATGCATGTGGGCTCCCTGGCCACTGCGGTAGGTCGCGCACAAACCCAAGCTGAAAGGAGAGTCCGTCCTGGGCAGAGAGAACCACCTGCTCCCTGCCAGGGCTGGGCTGCATCTCAGTTCTGCTTACATGGGCACTTTCACCTGGACAATACGAATTGCCATTGTTAGCATCTGGAGCAGGAGCACACCTATGCCAGTTAAAGCCAAGTCCCAGATAAGATTAAAGTCATGCATGTTGTTTTCATGAAGTTTCCAGACCAGGGCAGCTGCACCTTCACCTCCTCCCCCCAGCCCAGCGCCCCAGCGCTGCTGAGCGGTGCAGCACTCGTCTCTGCCCAGCCTCTCCAGACACAGGGGTACCAAAGAGGTAGGAATAGAACCAGCAAAAACTCCTCTGGGCCTTCTGGCCATGTCATCTATTGTTTCCTTTTCATACATTCAGAAGTTCAGTGGTATTCAGGCATGGATGAAGGACCTTGAATTTAAACATCTACGTGCTGGACAGAGGCCTCTCTTCCCACCTCCTGTTGTCAGAGTATACAGTGGGTCCTCTCTCCTCATTAACTCTGGGAGAAATCCTTGTGTGGTGCCACTAAAGCTCATTACAGCTGCCAGAGGCAACAGAAGTGGTCTTGTGGTGAGCAGTTAGAGCAGCTTAGCTCCACTCTGCCTCCAACACATCATTATGTCCTGCTCAGATTTCCAACAACAATGTGCAGGCTGAATGGGATCACTACAGAATTGGCAGCCCCTACTGGACTTTTATTTTATGAATGTACTTCAGGATAGTTACCCCAAACAATCTTAAATGAGGCTAAGAAAAATACCTCCACCCTTTAATTTGTAGCAGTTCTTGAAACAATGGATCCTTGTGTGATGTGTCTGATCGGGCATGGGCCTCTCCTTAGGATGCTCCACGAAGAAAGAAGTCCAGCTTATTTCAGGACAAAACAAAAAGCTGTGTTCTTAAATGCTCAGCATTATATTTAGACTCATTTTGAAACATCTGCATAATCCACGTACAGATCAAAGCCTGGATGCCTGAAAATGTTCCCCTGACAATGAATGGAGGATTACAGTGATTCCATACATCACATGACAGGCGGCAGGATACCAAAGAATCACATTTCTGGAGCAACTCGGGATGTGTGCCAGGAGGAGTTTCACACATGAAACAGATCAAGCAAAAGCGATCTTGAGCTCTGCTTTGTTGGCCCTCACCTGGCTGCTGCTGCAGGCCAGCACAGGAAGGTCCTCCAGAGCCAGGAACTGGGCCTCAGTGCTGAGCTCTCAGGCTGGGCTGTGCAGGCAGGGTCCTGGCTCCAGATCAAAGCATCCTGGGCTCATCTGAGCAAAGCACTTGAATCTAGGAGCTCTCAGGTAGAACCCTTGTGGAGCTTATCTTGGGGCGCTGTGCTGACTGATCTGCAAGTCACAACAGTTAAGGTAATTAAATTACTTCTTGTCAGTGGATTATAGATCCCTTTAGGCTCCTGCTGTCAATAAGGAGAAAGATAGTGATTGCTGTTAAGGGAGCTTGGTAACAAGGTGCCCTCTAAGGAATGTTCCACTTTGGAGGCAGATTCTTTAGGGAATGTTCAGAAAAGAAAGATTTTCCTTACAAGCAACAGAAAGTCTAGTGCCATCACAGTACATAAAACAATACATCTGTATGTACATACATTCATGAACACACCTAAAAATAATTATTTCATACGTATATAATACACACACATATATATTTATTCAGTTTTTTATATAAGGCTTTTCCCACTGGACTAGTTCAGCGCAAAAGATATCTGGGACAATGCTCTTTGCATTGCATTTGCTTTAGCTTTTGCAGCTGAAGGATGAAATAATAATTATCATTACAATGTTAACATGTTTTGGAGGGTTGTTTAATTTGCCTTTTGTGGTCCACCCAAATTGCTGGGAATGGGATTCTGTCAGTGCAGGATGCTAAAGGACACTGTCTTCATCAAACACAATCCCAGCACACCACCCCAGAGAAGAATGTACAGGCATTATACTGTGTAGGCATAGGATCGAATGGGATCTTCCCCTAGTGTGAATACATCCTCCTTCATCATGTGCCATAAACACAAATGCAATCCATTTACTTTTTCTTTGCTTTACTTTACTCTAACTTTTACCAAGGAGTTTGCAGTTTACAGTTGAACTGTGGCCATTGCATGTAGAAATCTTGGAATAAGAAATTCTCTTCTCCCAAAAAGCATACAAACAAAAGTCTATGTCCTCCTTAATTCTGATGGGATGGCTCTGCCCTGCAGCTGACCTCCCACACTCAGCTGCTGTCAGAACATATAGTTGGGAAGTGAGGCCAGTGTGTACCTGGACTCACTTAGGAAGCATTTGTGAATGCTACTCACCAGACATAACAATTTCTTGCTGACTACAGTAGCCTTCCAGTAACTGAAGGGGCTACAGGGAAGTTGGGAAGAGACCTTTTACAAGGCCATGTAGGGATAGGATGAGGGGTAATAATTTCAAACTGAAAGAGATTTAGATTAGATATTAGGAAAAAATTCTTTACCGAGGGACTGCTGAGAGACTGAAACAGGTTGCCCAGAAAAGCTATTGGATGCCCTCTCCCTGGAAGTGTTCAAGACCAGGCTGGATGGGGCTTTGAGCAACCTGGTCTGGTGGAAGGTGGCCTTGGCCATGCAGAGCGTCTGGAACTAGGTGATCTTTAAGGTCTTTTCCAATAGAAACTATACTATGATTCTATGATTCTATGAATAAATGCTAGTCTAGGGATGAAGGCCTAAAAACCCGCTTGGGACTGCACATCAGTGCAGTTAGAAACAAGAAGCTAGTGTCATCAGAAAGAAATTTAAAAATATGTTCACAAGTAAAATAACACCCTTCAATGAACAAGGAAAGTGTGTTGGCTCCCAGCCAGCAATACTCACTCCCAAGCAGTTTCAAGATAATAGCTCATTCATTAAGAAGTATTGCTCAACAGCAACACAGCAAGGGTGTTGGGTGGGAGTCAGAATCCCCTTTGTTCTTGGTTGGGGTCTGGGAACCACAAGCCACCCTTCTGCTCACTGCTACTGGCTGCAGTCCCCCCATCAAGGCAGCACAGAGGGTGCGGGACAGCCTTGCAGTGAGGTGCAGTGCCCTTACTAGTCAGGCCTAGCAACCTGCAGCATAACAAACCCTGCTTTTTTAATGTAGTAGGCACCAAAGTGATTTTCAGAGGGATCTGCACAGAATTAATTTTGAATGCATTTTGCACTGTCCATGATCTGCTTTGTACTTTTGGACAGAAATTCTTCAAACTAGGACAATGTCCAAGAGACTGATTTATTTGTAAAACTCCATAAAACTGATTAAATATTAGATAAACACTATTATCTCTTAACTAGCTTATAAACAGATGCCTCAGTTACTGCACTGCATTCCAGGCCCCAGGGACATGGATCTCATTAGGCAGCCTTAACCATCTGACATGGACAACCTTATTAGGGAAGAGGTTTGTCCTGGGTCTGCATGTGATTTCACTTCAGTAGAAGGACTTTTTGACAACTTATTCTTGAGGAATAGTTGCCAGAAAGTTGTTCTAAGATGTGTTTGAAAGAGAAAAAGAGAGGGAGAAAAAAAAGGAGGAAGGGAGGAAAAAAGGAGGAAGGGAGGAAGGAAAGAAAATTAGCAAGTATTCACCTTTTATTTCCATATATAATTGATTAGCAGCAAATTTAACTGCACAAACCTCATTGGAACAGATTTTTGGAAACAAAGCCCTACCTAATATCAGTCCCACTTGGGTCTCTTCTAATTCTATCACAATTAGTGAGCAGCAATCCTTCACTTGACTTAGCAGAAATGGAGAGCAGCCCTCAGAGGGAAGCATGAAATTTCCCCATTCAGGGTTTTCAAGAGCAAGGAAGCCCATCTTCATCTGTAGGTTGGTTCAACAAAGTATGACTGTTATTGTTATTTTGAAATCTTTTGCCTGCTTTTGCACCCAAAGGATACAGCCAAGCCTGAAGCTCCTTTTTTGAGAAAAACTGCACAAAAAAAAATATGATAAGAACAGGCCTAATTTTGTGCCAAAATTATCTGCAGGAACAAACTGGGGCATGGCTACAGCCATATTTATTGGCATTCCAGCACCGTGACTCATGTGGAATTAGCTCTTGAAGCAGAACAATGTGAACTGAAGAGGTTTACACTTGAGGGATAAACAGAAAAAGGAGATGGATCAAGGATCCAACCCGCAAGAGGTCAAATTTAGGAGAGATTAGTGCAGTAAAACTTTGTTAGTTGCTGGGCATTTGGTTTGGTTTGGTTTTTTCTTTCCCTCCCTTCCCCAACACTGAGGGTGAGTTTTTTGATCAGTGATGCAAACCTGTTAGGTTTAAGAGTGATGCCAGGCTCAAAGAGTTAAATGAGTAACAGCAGTTTCCCCTGCCTTTGTGCTTGGCTAGGTGAGTGTACTTCCTTTTTTAAATTGCCACTAAGTCAAAGTGTGAATATTCAGTGACTAAAATGAGACAAAGAATTAGGCCATTAATTAGGGTTTATCCTGGAGAATTTTTTCAGGGTTTTAGTGAGAGCCAACTGTGAAATTCACAGAATCCTCCAAAGATCAAGCTCATATGAACTCTTAGCATGGAACTGCTTGCCTTATGGTGGCACTTGATTAAAACCCAGACTTTCTTGTGAGAAAGCTTCCAGTCCAACTATTTTATCATTAGGCTTCATTTAAAGTCTGAGGAGCAGTTGCCACCTTTGGAGAATTCTACAATAACTTCCCACATTTCCTTGAGTCTGCATTCCCAGCAGTTGCATCTTTCATCTCCATTCACCTCCTATCAACTGGAAGCTATTGGCAAGTTTGTATATAGTCACTATTTTACATGCAGCCTGCTTAATTTCATCAGGGTTGAGATAATTTCAGTTAAATGGTACGAGAAGCTGGTGGTTTGGTGTGCTGCTAATGGGGCAGAGCTCCAGTTGGCTGCTGGTTCAAGTGCAGAACAAACCAGCGTCCCATGAAACGTGCAGCTGGATGCCAGTGACACCCAAAACATGCTGAAGATAGAGCAGATGTCAGTGGCACGAGGAGCCCGGATCAGGCCTTAGAGCAAATGGCTCCAGGGGCAACAGCCTAAGGGTCCCTCTGGGTAGGATGGATGGAAAAACAGCTCAGAGAAGAGCCAGAGCTGGGACTGCAACAGGTTGAGCAATGGCCTCTCTGTTTTGTTGTTACAGGATGAAGTGCTGCATTAATACAGCTGCTGTGGAGAGCAGTGCATCAAATGAGGTCATTTTGCTCCAGTTAATGGTGGGAGGCATTTCACTTCTTTGAGATCTCCTTCCTTCCCCTGCACCATCTCTGAGCATGATCCAGATTGGATTCCAAGTGGGAGGAAGAAAGGAAACACACAATTATTGATTTGCTCTGCCAAAGTTTGAGTAGATTTCTTTTGAAACAAAGGGAAGTTTGTTTAACTGGCCTGGAAAACATGAATGCACACAACATTATGTACTGCCCTCTTTGCAGCTCTGTCACGCTGGGAGATCACTATAGTGTAAGAGAGAACAATATCATTGCAAGCAGCCTGAATTATAAATCCCAAAGGCTGTATTGCAGAAAAAAAAACAACCTGGGTGAGGGCAAGTCTCTTTCCC
>NW_009970726.1:4954427-4978466 GCF_000747805.2 Chaetura pelagica
GCAGGGGATATCAGCCTACTAGCACAGCATCTCATTCATTTTTGTGCAACTGTCTTTCTGCCCCTTGCCCAACTCTTAGGTAGTGGCTGAGGCTTCGAAATATATAATGCAGGAGAAACTCAAGGCGGCTGATCAAAATCTGGAATAGCAAAAAATTTCTGTTACCTTGCATGTAATTTGCCAGCCCTTTCCACTCCCAGTCTGGCTGGTGAATTAGTAGGTGTTGAAAAATCTCCTCTTCACAAATAAATGATCTAGCAGTGTAAGACCTGCCACCAGTAGGTCAGGTACTGCTTTTGCAGACATGCACTTCCACCCCAAACAAATTTAAATTCACTCTTGGAACCAGTTCTTGATTTGACTGTCTTAAATATCCTGGTTTCTCCCCAAAATGTCTTAATTGTTTAAAAAGTCACTGAACCTTAGCAGCTTCTGTACAGGGTAGTGGGCAGGGGCAGAAAGGTGGTTACAAACTGTGTTTGCTGCCTTTCCTAATCCTTTTAGCTCAGTTCTCAGCCCAGCTTGGCTCTGTTTGACTGCCCTAGCTCATGAGAACAAAATAGTTTGCAACTGTCACTCCAAATGTAGTTAATGAAATAGTTTTCATGCAGTTCATTTACAGTGAGGTTACACTGAACTTACACAAGCCACAGGGGGGATTGCCACAGTGGCAGAGCATAGAAGATGCCTTGAGGAGCAGAGGAGAAGAAATATGGCTCTTCTGCAGCCAAGCCACACTCCCCAGAGCATGCACATAGTCAACGATGTACCAGTTATGCTGTTGCTACTGAGCAGTAGATACTTCTGGCTTCATGGTGCCCTCAGACATGATCCTCTAAAAGCTACAGTCCCATCAGAAGGTTGAACACTGTTTTTGATGAATTTGTGAGAAGGACTGAGGATAAAAGAAAAGGCATTATTTTTTATTATTATTATTCTGTCTTCAGGAATATATTGGCTGAAACAGGTAAGTAGGAGCACCATACAAGTATGGCTAATATATGCTTTAAGACAGATGCAAGTTATGAAGGAGAAAACGAAGTCTAACAATTATAGTGAAAATATTTTAAGACAAATTTAACCCATGTGTTTTTTTTTTATCAAATACGTGTAGAGATTTCAGTCAGTCACAAGCAGTGGAAGCAACTAGCTGAAGAGAGCTACCCCAATCAGCAGACATACACCAGGATTTGTCAGTGTCATCAGCTGAGGACATTTCTAGACAAGGACCCTGTTTTGGAGGTAAACTGTAACTACCTGAAATGCTCTCATGAGTAAGTGTTTAAATATTTTTAGCACTTCCCATTTCCTTCTGGGACCAGGACCAAAGAAAGCTGAAATATCACAAGAAAAGCTGGTTTTGCAGGGTTTTTGGCCACTGCCAGAAGTCAGAGGGCTGGAAATTTTTATGTGAGAGAATGTTTTACTGGTTCCTCGTCTGCTGAAATATATGGTAGAAATGCCAAATAAACATTAGTTTTCAGGTACTTGACTGAACCTAGACTCTGAAAGCTATGAGGATGACCAAAGCCTTCTGGCTACTTCTTTCCTTTTGAAGGGTGAACATGTAGAGAATAGAGGCATGGCCTCAAAAATGGATGCAACTGACACAACTTTCAAGCCTCACACTCCTTTACAACACCCTTTGAAGAAATAATTTAAATAATTCTCCAGTGCTTTGGCTCATCTGGGTAGGTTAGAAACTGAGGCAGTTCAAAACATTCCTTCCTGTTCTATTTCTAATAACTTGTACCTTGGAATAACAAAGAATTCAGTTTGGTGATTAGGTAATCTATGCAACCAGTGTATTATTGTATCTTTGTTTGAAACATTAATATGGGGAAGTAAACCTTCATAAGCTGTCAGCTAGCTACCTGGCTTTAGGAAGAAACTCTCCTTGGGCAGGCTAACCTTAGACTATCTACTTATAAGGTTACTGGCACATTTTTTGGAAATATCTAGTAATAACCACTGTCAAAGAACAAACTAAATATGATTAATCATTGATAAAATGTGAAAAACACAATGCAATTGAGGTGCAAATGTTTCAAATGATAGCTTAATTTTGTGACAATATTTTTATTATTGAAAAACTCTCAAAAGTTCTACAAGGCTCCTTTTCTTTTTCCAATGGTCTTTGCCAAAAGAGAGACAGATGAGGCCAAAAGAGATGCTGCCTGAGCTGAGTGCTGACCCTGCTCATTGTGTCAGTAAGATCTACGTTCTCCTCCCCTCACTGGTTCTCAGTCTATCATTTTCCTCAGACCAATGCTAGCTAAGACAGCAGAGTGAGGACAAAGATCCAGTCTTCTGAGAACACATCTAGAAATGAAAATTTACAGCTTTCTGTTCTCTGACTTGATTTGCCACATCACCTTATGAAATAATTCAGAGAGTGATTGTCATCTGAGTAAGAGAGTGGGGAAGGCATTTCCACTCAAGCTTTACAGACCAGTTTACAGCCTCCCTGGGAATGTGTTTCCATATTCAAAAAATAAGTTAACCTACCAGGACTTTTATGGGGATTGAGTAACAAAGCCTGGTTATTTAGAGGTACAAGCATGGGTAGGAGGTAAAATAGAGAAGTGAAACCTCCTGCCCAGCCTCACAAAATGTGGCAGTGGCAGAGAGATGGGAATAAGCCACGTCTCCCGAATTCAAGGGTGATTTACAGCCCTATTCCCAGATTTCCTGAAAGTGTCTGTGAGTTAACAAACCTGTTAGCTGTTTGTGTATTCCCATCATCTTAGCTCTCTGTCTTTTTACTTTCTGCTGTGTGAAAACAGATTGACAGCTTGACAGCCCCAGCCTTGAAGCTGGAAACCAAGTGAAGCCAGTGATTATGAACATTAGACAAATCTCAGAATGCTCCTCTATCATTTCACAGAAAAGGAGCTGCCACTTGCTTCTCAGGAAGTTCGACCATATGCATGGATAAAAATATCAGTGTACAAAGGGAAATACTACCTAATATATCTTAGTCTACAAGGTGCAGGCTTGAGATAGCTGCCTAGCAGAGCACCAGATGCACAACTCCTAACAAAAGATATGCAAATTTATGGACAAAATAATTCATTTGCCTAAAAACTGATGCCAGGATGTCTATTTGCATTGGAGGCAAGGCTCTTAAAATCAGAAATACTACTTGTACATGAATGTGTAGTGAAAACATGAAGGAATCACAAGACCCCCATTTGGGGTTAAAAGCTCTCTGAAGAAGCTGGCTGAGCATAACATGGACTTGCTGAGGTATTCTGCCTGGAGGGTGAAGCCTGGGACAGAGAAAGGCTGGCTGCAGATGGGTCAAGTAGGAAGTGGTGGTAGGGAGTTCTTGTCAGATGGCTTTTATCCAGGTATACCAGGAGGGATGTATAGAGGTGTCCGTAGGGCACTTCTCAGCTCTTGTGCTCAGCTCACTCAGGAAAACCTTGGGCTAGAATCCCTGGGCTTTCCTACAGGGAATCTGCTGTACTGTTTCAGGAAAGAAAAATATAAACTGTTGCTCCAGCTTTGGCAAAAGAGAAAATCTATTGTCAGGGCTGAGTAAGCTTCTGCCTTGCTTGTGGTCTAGAGGCTTGCTTTTTATTATGGTTCAGCTCCAGCCAAAGCACACCTGAGACTCCCAATTACTGTAATGAATGTTATAGCAATGCCCCAAGCAGAAATTAGGTCCCCACTGAATGGTGTGCTGCCCAAAAGCATGCAAATATAGAGTTCCTGGCCTTAAGAACTTGCAAGTTGAAAGTACAAGCGATGGTCAAGTTTGTGGGATATAACAGCAGAGACAAATCGAGGGAGGGGGTGATGAGAGATGCATGGCTTGTTAGCTCCATTTCTTTCTGTCTCATTTGCTTTACTTATATTACATAAACCTGGATTCAGGGAATGTCATGGGAAAAATATTGTCGAAATAGGAGACTAGAGGGACTATTGGGAAGGAGGAAAGGTGGGGGTAATCTGAGCCTGTTGGTGCACTCAAGACTCTGTCTGAGATGTGGGAGGAGGGAGAACAAAGAAGGAAAAGATGAGCAAGAGGAAAAGCTGAGCTCACCCATCCAACAGCAACAGAGCAGGAAACTCATGGCTTCTCTTTCGTCTAAGAGATCTGTACTTAAAACAATGCTGGGTGCCAGCCTTTCCAGTTTTCTTCTTTGCAGTTTTTAGAAAGGATCTCTGCTGGCTCCTTTCCTGGTCTGGGAGCTTGATTCCTCTGAGCAGCCTCAGCACTGCCTTGAACAAGCCTTGAAACTGCTACAGTATCTGGCACAGACCCATTTAGTGAAGACCCTCACAGAAAATCAAATAATCTCATTACCTTTGGGCAGAGAAGCCAGACCTTCCTCTAACCCAAAAGCCAAGCCAGCATGAGTAAAATCCCAAAACTTTCAATCAAGGAAAAAATAAAAAAGAGAGAGAGAATGAGAGAGTCCAAGTCTTCTACCTGCCCAGTTCATTAACTACCCATCTTAAGGCTTGCTCTCAGCTTACCAAGCCTCAGAGCTCCTGCTGTCTCAAAGCCACAGGAGCTGTTGTCTCTCTTCTTCCCATGACCAACTGATCGCTCTACTGCCTAATGTTTTAAACATACCAGCAAAAGCACACATGCTGCTAACATTGCAACTGTTGTTTGTGTGCAGCATCACTGCCTGGGTATGATGCATCTATCCTTCTCCAGGGACAACAATCCACCACAAACCATCTTCAGTGAAAGTATCCTTTACATCTGATTCCTCTTCCTACCCTTCTCTAATTTCAAGGTATCCTTTCATGTTGAACAGGTGGCAAACACAATTTTTTACTTTGCTCAGTACATCACTTTTGTGTAGTAAAGCTCACTTACATGCGTCGATATGCTTTCCTCCTAAGTGGCTGTGAGGTGTTTCTGGTGTCTTCCCAGAACATGGATTAGCTGTGTGTCTGATGCTCCTACTCAATGTTTTGGATTTAAAATTGTTTAGCAGTGTCCCTTCATAATTATGAGATGTATCTAGTAGCTGTCACTGTAATTAATAACACTTTATAAGACTTAGTGTG
Source organism: Chaetura pelagica (assembly GCF_000747805.2). Taxonomy (NCBI): domain Eukaryota; kingdom Metazoa; phylum Chordata; class Aves; order Apodiformes; family Apodidae; genus Chaetura; species Chaetura pelagica. The sequence goes on from NW_009970726.1 coordinate 4,959,462, forward strand.
AATACAAACCACATCAATAGCTTCCTAGCTTTATCAGGATTTTATTGACAAATTGTTTCCAGATCTTAATTCTGACCCTCATCTCACAGCAAAAAATGGTGCCTCTTTAAGCTGAAGTTTACTCTATATTATAGTTTGTCTGTAGCTACAAATCTAAAATAGGCAGATAAAAAATAGAAATGGGCTAATTTGCCAGTGTTTCTGTATTTAAACTTCCCTCTCCTTTGAAGTAAATCCACAGGTACTTAATAACACTGGCTTCCAGAGAACACAAGCATTTCCCCAGATAATTATCCTTTGGAAACTTCAGCAGTAACTGTTTTTTAAAACAAAACAGGCAGAGTGGCAAGTCTAATGGGAGAAAGCAAGCAAGCAAGCAAGATAAAAAATGTTACCAACTCAATGGCAAGGAACTAACAGAATCATGCAGGAAGAGCCTTGAGACTCTTTTCTCAAATAAATTAAATGGCTGGAGCCATAGTTGCTTTGTCTGTTCATGGCTGTGGGTCAAGTGAATCTGAAATATCTGGGGCATAATGGACATCTTGCACATATGCACTTCAATAGCATAATGCATCTGTGGTAGGGTAGGTACTTGTTCTGGTTTGGTTTGGTGGGTTTTTTGGTAGCAGGAGGTCAGATGCCAGGAGTGGCTTCAGTAAGAAGCTGAGAGTCTCCCCATGCTCCAAACCCAGCCAAGGAGCCACTAGAGGGACAACAGATGCACCTCAGCAGTTAACATACGAAAGAACTGAGATAACACCTGAGCAGAGAAGCACTTAAGGGAAAAGAGCTGTGCTGGAGAGGTGCTTGGTGAGGAAAAAGGGGAAGAAGGTGCCCAAGCAGAAGTTTCCCTGCAACCCATGGCAAGATGGCAGCTGTGCCCCTGCACTCATGGAGGAACGTGGTGGGACATTCCCTGAAGGCACCAGGAGGGGTGAATTTGGCCACTGGACTTGGATGTTGTGGCCACAGGATTTGCTGCCTGTGGACTCTGATTGCGCAGCTTTGGAAGACCCTGGTGCCAGGGGAGTTTGTTCCCGAAGCACCTGTGACTCTGTGGGAAGCCCAGGCTGGAGCAGCTCCGGACCTCGTGGGAAGGAATCATGAAGGAGAGGTTCGTGGAGGACTCTCTCCCATGGGAGGGATCTGTGGGGAAGCAGGGAAGGACTGTAAGGAATCCTTCTTCTTGAGGAGGAAAAAGCAGCGGGAGCCACCAGGCTGTGAACTGACTCTAAACCCCATCCCCTGTCCCCCTGTGCTGCTGGGGGGAGGGAGGGAGAGAAACCAGGAACAAAGTGATTTGGGCCCGGGAAGAAGGGAGGGGTGGGGGTAACATATGCAAGTCCTGCTCTGTGTGTTGTCTGTGTCCTGTGTGTGTTTGATTAGTGTGAAATTAAAGTATTTTTTCCCCAAGTTGAGTCTGTTTGGCCCGGGACCTTAATCAGTGAAGAACCCTCCTTGTCCTTTGTCTCGACCCATGAGCCTTGTCCTCCTCATCCCAAAGTGTGTGTGCGTGTGGGGAGGGAGCTGAGTGATTGGCCATAGGGCTGTTCCGTTGTTGTGTTGGGCCCAAATCACATTAATACTAAACATAACTATACTTGCTGCACACCCAGCAGCACAGGATAAAAGTCCTGCCTTTGCACAGTGCTCACAGGAGGGATTTCTGGGCATTAGCAGCCCAGCTAGCTATATATGTATGCCTACATATTAGGTTCTAAAATATAGTAACAATTGACAATATTATAAATTCTATAATATGCTATTTCAGATAGTATTCATCTTAATAACTTATATTATATATTGCGTTCATTTTCTGGGCATAAGTCCAGAAATTCTGGAAATGTAGTCTGATTAAGCCACTATTAAGCTAGTTCCATTTAGAAGTTGTTGATTTTCTCCTTGTGACCGTTGCCCCAGTAGTTATGCCTGGTCTAAACGGATGGGAAAGGATTCATTCCCACTGGACCCTAAAGGAACAGGATCCTGTCACACAACTCACCAACCCCTTTTCCTTCAGTAAACAAGTCAAATCGTGCCATGTATGATAAAAGAGCCAAATACCTGGCTGAGGTTCTTTTCTCCCCTGCAACTGGTGTTGCAGTTGATGATGTCACTGATTACAAGGTTGAGATAAAAATATATGAGTTACAGGAAGTATATTGGCTCCAGCTCAGCCTCAGAGCATGGTTGAAATTTTCGGGGTCAGAGAACTTGCTCAAGTCTCCCTGTCAGAAGTAAAAGAGCGACAAAGTTGAGTCTGTTTGGCCCGGGACCTTAATCAGTGAAGAACCCTCCTTGTCCTTTGTCTCGACCCATGAGCCTTGTCCTCCTCATCCCAAAGTGTGTGTGTGTGTGGGGAGGGAGCTGAGTGATTGGCCATAGGGCTGTTCCGTTGTTGTGTTGGGCCCAAATCACATTAATACTAAACATAACTATACTTGCTGCACACCCAGCAGCACAGGATAAAAGTCCTGCCTTTGCACAGTGCTCACAGGAGGGATTTCTGGGCATTAGCAGCCCAGCTAGCTATATATGTATGCCTACATATTAGGTTCTAAAATATAGTAACAATTGACAATATTATAAATTCTATAATATGCTATTTCAGATAGTATTCATCTTAATAACTTATATTATATATTGCGTTCATTTTCTGGGCATAAGTCCAGAAATTCTGGAAATGTAGTCTGATTAAGCCACTATTAAGCTAGTTCCATTTAGAAGTTGTTGATTTTCTCCTTGTGACCGTTGCCCCAGTAGTTATGCCTGGTCTAAACGGATGGGAAAGGATTCATTCCCACTGGACCCTAAAGGAACAGGATCCTGTCACACAACTCACCAACCCCTTTTCCTTCAGTAAACAAGTCAAATCGTGCCATGTATGATAAAAGAGCCAAATACCTGGCTGAGGTTCTTTTCTCCCCTGCAACTGGTGTTGCAGTTGATGATGTCACTGATTACAAGGTTGAGATAAAAATATATGAGTTACAGGAAGTATATTGGCTCCAGCTCAGCCTCAGAGCATGGTTGAAATTTTCGGGGTCAGAGAACTTGCTCAAGTCTCCCTGTCAGAAGTAAAAGAGCGACAAGCAGGGAGCTGAGACTGCCCGTCCCCAGTTGTCCCTCAAAAATGAACATCCATCCCTGGACTCTCTGCAAAGTGTGGTTAACTTTCTCCTCGCTGCAGGGAGGGGGTGAAGCATTTGGAGAAGGAAACCAGCAGGCACTCTGCACTGACCACAAGCCTGTGCAGGGCTACCACGGCTCCACTGACTCCCTCCCCGCTGGCAGCCAGCGCCTGTGGGCAGGCTCAGAGCACAAATAGGCTGCTGACCCTCTTGCAGAAAGGCTGGTGGGAACAGCAGGCATCCACCACGTTTCTCAGGACAGTGCTTACTCCTCCCTTCAGTTCACAACTCACTTCACTTTGAACTGACACCAATGCTGGGGCTTCCCTGTGCAAGAGCCAGTGATGGATAAAGCCAGGAGCACAAGCTGTTTCTGGTGTGGCATTTAAAACAGTTCCCAGGAACACTGAAGTAGGACTGGGCACCATGGATGTTCTCTGGTTTGAATGCACAGTTAAGGAGTCTTCAGGGAGAGAAATCTGCCAGTCTATGTTGGTGCCATTCTACTGAAATAAAAAAGGAACTGGTATTTTAATTCCAGTCATGCCTTCCATACCCATGTTAACTCTTTATGTTTTCTGGCAAAAAGAGGTTCAGTGCCCTAACTCTGGTCATACTGTCATTGCTTTTCCCTGGCATAGCTCCAGAAAACGACATGTGGTTTTTAACCCTATGTACACACTCATTACAATTTTTGGACATTAAACAGTTTTATAGAAGAAATGCATTCTTCATCTACCTTCAAGAAGAGAGTTAGAAACTTGCTTGTGCTACTTGCCTGGGCTGGTACCTGGATGCAAGAAGAGTCTTATGGCTCTTGAAACAATGTCTGCTTTTCTTATGGTTGCTAAATCTGGTTCTTTTCCTTGATAAATTTGGCTGGCTTGATAGTGCAATGCACTCTGCCACAGACCAGATGACTAGAAAAGCTGGTTACATTTTTCAAGCAGTTCTCTTTTGGGATGATCAGGTTACAGCAAATGCATCTGCAGTTACACAAATAAAAATGTACCTTAACTTCAACAACTTGGGATTTTTTCAAGGTAGCAATTCTTAGAAATTGCAGAAAATGCAAAAAATTATAACATTTATAAATGGAGGCCCACTACAATGGTTAAGAGGCTGGAGTAAATGACTTACAAGGAGGCTGAGGCAATTGAGTTTGAGAAGAGAAGGCCAAAAGTGAGGAACTAATTGCTGTCTTAACTACCTTTTGGGTAGTTACAGAAAAGATGGAGGCATACTCTTCTCAGAGGTCAGCAAGAAGGAAATTCCGATTCGGAGATAAACTCCTTCAGGGCAACCAAACATCAGAACAAGTTGTTAAAAGAGTTTGCAGACACACCATCCTTGCAGATACTCCAAACTAAACTGGACAAGACACTGAGCAACCTGATCTAATAGTTAAGTTAGCCCTGTTTAAAGCAGGGAATTAGAATGGGTGACTTCCTGAAGCTCTTTCTAACCTGAATTGTGCTTTGATTCTATGAAAACCATTGTAACTAGTTGCCAAATCAGACACAAGGTGACAAGTACACCACAACCTGCACAAGGGAAAATAAATTAAATTCATTATGTCAACAAGTAGTTCTACCAATATTGGAATACAAACTTTATATTTATTATTAAGTTATTTTATCTTCATTGGCTGTACCGGGGTTGCCCCACATGACAGCCTATGCCTGAGGTTCCTGAGGTCCAGCAGCCTGCCAGAGAAGCTAAGGTCTTTGCTACATTCTCATTACCAAGTATCAGAATAATTTCTCAGCTCTGTATCACACTGGTTGCAGAAGATGCTCCTGAAACATGGTTTTGTTTGTCTTTAATTCAAGAATGCATTTAATCAATCACACAAGCTGCAAGGCTGAAAATTCACTGGGCTGTTTCTGTTCAGAGTTCCAGTGCTATGAGTATGTTCCACTTGCATACTCCCAGAAATTGTGACTGCCTCCTCAAAAGAAATGTGGAGAATAATAGACATATTCTTCTTGATTAGCAGAGCAAAGGGTAACTCCATAACATACCCTGCAGCCATGATAAAAGAGATGTAAGTGGGGATGAAATAATTGAACTCAAATCTTTACGGACATGGGGAATTAAATCCTGTATGATCATTTCTCTCTCTCTGGGGCATGCTTCAGAAGTGGGGATGGACCAAATATGTGGAATAATTCTAGTTTGAACAAATTTAAGAGTTCAACATGTGAAGTCATTTCAAACCTACTCCAAAAAGACAGGTTTGGGAGGGGTGGGGTTTTTATTGGAAAAATACTTATCTGCAGCCAAATCTGAGTTAAGCATTTTGTCTAACTCCAGTTACAGTTAATAAAGAGAAACAGGCATGTATGGTTATCAGTTCACTTTATTCAAAGATATGTATTTCAGACTGATGTTAACAGCTGGTAAAATGTCACCCAAAGGTTTTTGTTCCAAAATGTGGACAATTAAATATTTACTTTGGAAATAAGGAAATTATTTTTACATTTTTATTTAAAAGAGGGTTATTTATTTAAATAAGAAAGTGCTTTGGTAATCATTACAAAATTAAACAATTAGCTTTGATTCAGGGCAAAAAAAGAGAACCTCAAATCATAATTTTGCAGGTTTTTGTTTTTCTCTACAAAACAGAAAAACATTACCCCACTGATTTCCATTCTACAGGTCCAGTATCACACATACTGTGGTAGGGTTGAGTCAAACAAAAAAACCCTCTTAAGTAGCAAATATGGTCATTAATAAGCTGAAGAATGTGATTTTTTAATGAGTAGTATTGTCAATCTGTTGCCTTATTTTGCATTTCCTCCAAATTCCTGTGGTTACAAATGTTTCATACATTTTAGGAAAGTGATTATGCTCTTGAAACAAAATATGCTACAGTTGGGTATTTTTATTCCCTGATTTATGATTCTTTTTAAATTTCAGAGTCATCCAGTCAGGGAAAAACAATACTTGAAAGTATAAACACACAGCATGGATAAATGTGCTGAAATGCACTGTTTCAAGCTGTTTCAAAGAGCCAAAAGACTGAAAAGTATTTGGTGCAAGGTATTCCACAAAGAAAGTAGGTAAAAAGCAAAACTAAAAACAATAAAAAGCCCAATTCAGATTTTTTCTCTCTCCAAAAGTAATGGTAAATCCATAACAAACAGTTCAGCCAGCTCTAAATTCAACTGGGGTCTGATCCAGTCATTATTTTGGTACTTGAAATCAAAAGGGATTTGATGGGAATGTATGATAAATTATTTTCTGTACATTTTTAATTGAGTGACTTCTACCCTTAAAGGGTTCCTAATTTTTCACACATGTCTCCAAACATCCTCTGCCAATATTAAATTCTGCTCAGATGGATTTTCTGTTAGAGAAAAATTTGGCAGTTACAACTCTTTGGCCATAATCCAGTAAATCCAGATGGGAGGAGACAGCAAATGGAAATGTTTTATGTAGATAGTATGCTACTTCTCTGTGCATCCAGATTTACACTTTATTGGAATAAATAAAATAAACAATTTTCTTTTCATTCCTTTTTGACTTAAGAAAAAAAAACAACAACAACAACAAAACAACCTACAGTAGCACAAAACCTTTTTCCTAATCTTTGCAGGCCTTGCTGGTCTTCAGTCTACCAGGAGTTATCTGGCTATATATACTATTGCCTGCACATCTCTCCCTTTGTTCACCTTACTGTATACAACTGACCAAGGCATTTTTAGAAGTGAAAAATTATTTGGTAAGATGGCTTGAATTATCCACAGTCTTCTCAGGCAGGATCAATTTTATTAAGTAGGTGAATGCCTTAGGATGTTATATCCTCTTTAGATATTGCCTCTTTTAATCTCCTGGAAAGGGATTTGTAAGAGAGAGAAAGAATTTGTTAAATTTACTTGAAAAATAACAGTCTCAAGACTTTGGGTGAATAAATTAGACTCTCAGTTCAGAAAGAGAACTGGGATTTCCAAGTTTGATTTCCAAGTTTGTAGATGAATATTTAAGTATGTCAATAATGAGCAGTTGAAATAGTACAGTGAACCTAAGCAAGGCAGCTTTAATAGGCCCCAAATGGTTACATTCAGATTCACCATTTTGAGTGACAATTTTTGCCACAGATTTAAACAAAGTCCATCTTCTTATTCCAGTCTGCTGAAAAAAGTGACTAGAAGAAAGGCTTGTACCATACCACTGATATTTCCTCATACAACGTCAGAGGGCAGACACAGGTTTATCACTCAAAAGCTCCTGTATATAAAAAAAAATAGTTCTGTTTCAGGGACAATTGCATATATGCTTGACTTATTGAGGATGTGTTCATATGTTCATTACAAAAATCTGCATAAGTTATTTCTTCTCTCAAGTTTATTTTTTCTTACTTTTTTGTCACTCCTGCAAGTTTGGGTTTAATGGGGTAATTACAGAGATTAATCACCATTTCTTTGTCCCCCACAGACAGGGCTACAGCAGAAATGGAACTTCCGTTTCACAAGTAATTCCAACATTTTGAAACGTATCCAGGTTTGGAGGGGGAAAAAATAGAGAATGTGTTAAGTCCTGTAAAACAAAATATTCCCCACATACACACACAAAAAAAAGGAATGTCAACAGAAATACAACATTTTGTTAAAATAATAATTTTTAAAAGTAGATGTTTATCTAAATAATAAGAGCTCTTCTTTCAAAAGAGTAATAAATAAGAAATACACTATTCCAAAATGTTTGCAATGAGCCTTAACTAAATTTCCTCTTACTAAGTATGAATATTTCCAGTATGAAATATCCACCTTGACATAGTCTCACTGATTAATCAACATTTTCAAAATGGAAACCACTAATTTAGAAATGTTTGCCCAGCACTAGGAATAGACTGGGGATCTACTTCAGAGTACTCCTCGGTTATTATTTTTTACAAAATTTCAATTAAAAATGCCATAAATGTTATGTCAGTGTTCTCCACATCTTATACTTAGCATACTTGGCATGTAAGTGAGCTAGTAGTGCAGCCACCTGAGGGTCATCTTTCTCTGTGGGACTGGAAAGAAGCCTGTCCTGGAATCACCCCCTGGGCTCCAACCAGAGTATCTTCAGCTGAGATGCTGTTAGTAGCAGGCTGCTCTTTCCCCACTTAGAGCACTTCTGTGCCACCTTGGGGGCATAAGAAGACCATATCGTAGTGGAAAATAGAACTTCAAGTCTCCACCAACTTTCATAACAGCTCATAACAGCCTTAACAAAGGAGCAGGAGATAGGAGTAGAGTGGATGTCTGAAGAACAAATACAGTCATTGTCCCCATCAATAAGATGTTTATCTACACAGTTTCTCTTTCCTTTGGCATTCCTTCCATCGGGGAAAAAATATCTTTTTAACTCTGCAGAAGTACTCACTTTATGGTAGTTCTGTCTCTTTCAGGTTATCTGAACTTTCCACCTTTATGCTTCTGTATTTGATGATCAGCACACATGCAGCACCATGAACCCCATCCATTCATAGATGCCAGCACTGTTGAGAAGCAGTATTGTTCAGTGTTTTCCTCACTGCTTCTAGTGTAAAATAGAACATTCTATGGCTTTTTCATGGCTCATTTGTGAAATAATACAATATAATTATTCTCACATCACATTGGGGAGGGTTATTTGCTTTAGTGAGAATGATTAAGAAGAATATAGGGAATTTGACCTGGGTATAAAGATAGCTGAGAATTATACTTATTAGAAAACCAGAGAAGCACAGGAAGAAGATCCAACCCTAATGTAGAGGATGCAGTTTCCAATAAAGTAAGCTAAGGCTGCTCAAGCCTGGCCAGATCTGCAAACCTACAAGCAATCCCACCCAAATGTGTTCATTATATAGACCTTTGCAGCACATTTAATGTTCCTTGACTTGGGATGTCTTTGTGCCAGGTACTGGCTTTTTTTATTGGTTTTGGACAGGCTTCAAGATCATGCATTTATGGATCATTTGAACACGCTGAGATATTTTAATTGGCTAAAATGTAAACATTTTGCATTTTATGAAAGATAGCTTTAGAGCCTGATTTTCCACTGCCTTGTACCTTATGTAGCCATTAACTCACAGTAGGATAAAGGTCTCAAAGTGCAGTTTGGCAGCTCATTGAGCTTAATTTAAAAACCACTAAGCCACTTTTTAAAACCTTTAGCTGTGTGACTGGTTCTGCTCTGGCTCTTCCCTACTGTCACAGCAACATGACAGGGTTCAGAGTTAATGCAATTGGTCTCCAAAGATGTTCTCTAGCATAGGTGCTTCCTTGCTCATCCCCAACTTCAGTACCCAGACTTGGGAGCATATCAGTGAAGAGATATTTGTTGCCAGATCTTGCTGTATTCCAGCTTTTTTTCCTAGCAATATAGCACTTGGTAGGACCTCAAATAACTGAAGAAAATGAGAAGCAAATCCAAAGCATAAAGTACCAACAACTTTTGCCACAAACTTCTATCAATGACAGCTTGTGAGCTGTGCACTTATCCCTCAGCACAAATCTGGCAAATAATTTCAGCATGTGCTTAACTTAAAACCTTCCAAGTATAATTATTTTTTTCTAAGCATTACTACTGCATTCTTTGAGAGTTCTCAAGTACTTCATTGGCCCCAACTGGGGCCTAAAGAAAGAAAAAAAATACAAGACAGAAAAAACCTTTTTCCTTGATTTGGGGTGCTTTCACCGTTGTTTTATCACTCAATAATTCCTGATCTTTGCAAAATTATAGTTGTTATCAAAATTACTCATTGACACAGCGTCAGAGCTGGGATTACTATGTTTTCCTGTTTTACTGTTGCTCACCACCAGACATAAAATTTTGGCAACAATATATTCAGGGACAGGGAAAATATGTATGGAATTGTGTCAGCATTGCAAATGAACTTACAAGCGTGTTTTTTAGAACCTTTTCTGTACCTTCTGCCTTACTGCCTACAATATAGCAGCAATATTCTGGATGACTTTGGAAATGTATGCAGTGGTTCTTATAAAAACTGCATATATTCAGGGACTGAGTTTTCAGCTGAATTACAGTTTTTGTGGTTGTGAGTTGTAGCTGATGGCCCACACTGTGTTTTCTATCCAATTTTGCTATCTGAGTCATTGTAGGCGACTGCTGAATATATAAAGCATTAGCAAAATCCGTTTACACTAAAGACAGTACTTCCACACATTGACACTGATCATGTTTTTCATGTTAAAGATCACACTACAATCATGCCACAAAGAATAACTGCCAGGTCACCAAACTAGTCACCATATCAATTGATAGTAAACAAGACCTTTCTTCATTAAATCTGTCTTTCTATTAAATTCCTGCCTTGAAATTTTATTTAGACCTAAAAGAAGTTGAGGACTGTCATTAAAAGAACATCTCTGTTTAGTCTTTTTGTTCCTTCATGAATACAGTTTACAGAAAAAGCTCTGAGCTGTACAGAGTATTACTTGTTTAAATTAGGGCTGTCCTATTCAAATAACCTTATTCTATTTCTCTGAAAAGTTGCATTAGGCAAGCCAAAAAGGGGATCTTTATTTCACACAGACGAGATGTGAACACAGTGGCTTGGAGGAGGATGGGTTCCATGTAGCTTTTCTGACTACAAACATGGCAAGTGAGACTGCAAATGTTTTCCTTCTTGTGGAGAGGAGTCACTTTAAGGTTCAGTTTTGCCTTCTACAGTTGTATCTTGTGATGTGGATTCCCTATAAGAAGAGTCTCCACTGTTTTCTGTTATTTTGGTTTTGTTGCTTTTTTTTCCCTAGCCCCTCTCATATCTGTTGCTAACACATTAGTGTAAGAGGGATAAAAAATAATGGGTAAGCTATTAATATGCAATAGCCCAAGTGAAAAACTGCAAGACTTTTCCTGGGAGTGCTAACATGACTCACACTCTATGTCTGTATGACATTGGCAGCTATAAGACTTGGGAGGATTATTTTAAAAAGCTTGTTCTTTTCACATATCTTTAAGTATTTGTAATTGTGTGTCTTCATAGGAAGTCTATGTTTAAGCACAAGAGTGTTTCAGATAAATTATTATTGCTAATGGATCATTCAGGACCATCCCCTTCCATCTCCTAACTTCAACCACAAATGCTCCAGCTCCAGCTCTAGAGACCATGACACAGCTTCATGCAGAGAACATTATTGGATCTCTGAGGGTTGGCCAGAGCTAGCCCACAAAGACAAATGGGTCATGGATTTCTGATTCAGTGAGCTGCAATGAAAAAAAAAAATATTAAAACTTTAACACTTTTAATTTTTCCAAGGTGTTTTGTTTTACACTTAAATGTATAACTTCTTTTGCAGATCTTTTATAAATTAAGCCAAATATAAATTTGACCTGCCATTTCCAAATCCAAAGTTAAAACATTTCAATTAAAAACACAAAAATGAAACATCTAATGTTTCTGATTCTTCCTTTCCTACTTTCCCAGCTGAAACAATTAAAAAAAATTAGATTGATGTTCCCAGATACTCTTGTCCTCTTGAATGCTACTTGTTTAGTGACTTGACTATGAAAACTAAAACCTTGTTACTCCAAAGTAGTGCAAAGTAATCCTTTCCCTATAACCAAGAAGTTCTACAAAAAAAGTACTCCAAGTGGGCAGACAGCTGTCATACTAAAGTATGTTAAGACTTTGTGAGTGAACTGATGAAAGTACTTGTATTTTTATTTACATCATTCATTGTCACTTGAATACACCCTTGCAGTGTTAGAAACACAAATGCACCCAGACAGAACACCACCTCTGTGGAAACAGAAATTGGAAGAGCATCTAGAGAGAACAATAAACTGATGAGCACCATTACACAACTGCAAGGACATAAAACAAGGACTGGAATCTGCAGGATTTTCCATGTGGGAAAAGACCTGCACATGAATGAACTGACACCGATTTTGCTCCATCTCTTTTCCTGTGTCATTCCAGAAAGCAACAACACACTACTAACTCATGCTGCAGCTACATCGCTCACTGATGCCTTGAAGGCTGAAGAATTCCTTTTATGCCCTTGGCATATACCTGTATTGCAAAGCCATTAACAGTATAAAGGACAATCTTCATTGTGCCACAGTCACAACACAGGTAAATGACTGTATCACTGCACAGAAAATGTGTACTCTTCTGAAATCATTGGGATGTACTTGAGTGCAATCCAGTATTGTCAAGGGAAAGCAATACTTCTGGAATACCAACATTAAATTCCTTTCAGACACTGCAGGCTATTATAGAATCACAGAATGGTTTGGGTTGAAATGGATCTTAAAGATCATCTAGTTCTGACCCCCCCAACATGTAGTTCCAGTCCCCCTGGGACACCTTCCACTAGAAAAGCCCCATCCAACCTGGCCTTGACCCCTTCCAGGGAGGGGGCATCCACAGCTTCTCTGGGCAACCTGCTCCAGTGTCTCACCACCCTTACACTAAATAATTTTTTCCTAATGTCTAGCCTAAATCTCCCCTCTTCCAGCTTAAAACCATTACCCCTTGTCCTATCTCTAGGCACTTTGGTGAAAAGCCCCTCCCCAGTTTTCCTATAGGCCCCCTTCAGGTACCAGAAAGTTGCTATACGGTCTCCTTGGAGCCTTCTCTTCTTCAGGCTGAACAGCCCCAACTCTCGCAACCTGTCTTCACAGGAGATGTGCTCCAGCCCTCAGATCACCTGAGGGCAGGGATGTGACCCTCCTCTGGACTCACTCCAAGAGCTCTATGTCATTCCTGTGTAGAAGGCTCCAGACCTGGACACAATGCATATTTGGTGTGAGCAACTCTCAAAATTCTTATGAACAGTGAACTGGGATTGCTAATGATGATGTTTCTTGTCATTATGGAATTATTATTTTGGTCATCTTGCGTGGTAACTCTTTCATGTTTTAATTTCTAATGTGAGACTGTTAGATGGTACTGGAAGCCAATGCTGAGGAGTTCAAAATCCTACATAGTATTCTAGAAGCACTACTTATTTTAATAACTGTGAACTCCATGTGAAGACTGTTACAGCAAATAACATGAAGAAAACCGTGGTAAACAGGCCCACGGTCTGTGCTGAAATCCACACAGCAGTGCCAGCTGCTTTCTGAGGGATATTTCCCAAGGCTTTCAACTTTTTCTTGATGTTCTTCAGATGCCCTCAGTAGCTGAAAGTTTCATTCAGTGTGATACTGTGCTCCAGCATTCCATTGAGTTCAGTGGTTTGGATGCAACCTCAGCTGCTCAACTACAACAGAGTCTTGATGAATTTTATGCGCTGATCTCAAACAAAAATGTTTCCAGGTAACAGTGTCTCATAATTGAGAGATATGCAAAGAAGTAAATAAAAAGCTCATTTGCACCCAGGAAATAGCCACTAGAAATCTAACAGCATGTGCAGAACAGAAAATAACTAAGCCCAGCATGTCAAGCTATCAGCTGCACAGTGCATAAATTATATAGTTAATCTGACTTTGCACAGTAAGTGGGTTCACTATGGCTTGTGCAATTCAGCTGGGCAACATATGCTCAGAAGGCCTAATGCTGTGGAAGTACTGCATAGTTTGTGGAGCTGCTCTGCAATGTACAGTGAATGTGTCTAGGATTTCTAGATATCCAGCAGCCCAGGCAGAGCTGCTATTCTGGTGAGGCTGTTCCAGACAATTGTCAGCATTCTCAAATCCTGCCCCAACAAAATTACCAGCAACAAAAAAAGGACATGCCTGGTGAAAGCCAGATGTATGGTAGGTAAGAAAATCTTTTAAATTCCAGTCCTGTATATTAGTTTTATTATTGACCTTACACCAGAGCCTCATACTGCTAAATCCAGACATATCTATCTCCAGACATATATTTATAGATGAAAGTATCAAAGCATACAGAAATAACACAATAACCTAAGGTGTCAAATATATGTCAAATAAAGTTAAAGAAAGTTAAAGAAAAAGCCAAATTAAAAAAAAGCCAAAACTTAAATAACACCAAACTCAGTTCTACATAATGATCGTAAGAAGAAAAAAAAGATACCAGGGAGGATGGGGTGAAGAACCTAGGCTAAACCACTTCAGTGTGCGTGATTCTCAGGCCCTTAATCTGAAGAAGTGTTAAGTTCATTTGGTATCTGAGAACTGAGCTTGATCTGCATACACCTGTGACCAAGCCTTTTTCAATATTCCTTCTTCAGAGTTGAAGTTACTCACTGTCATGTTGTGAGTGGGATGCTCCTGAGAAGTTAGGTGAGCATGGTAAAGCAAGTCACTTGAAGATGACATGTTCTGGGCCAATAACCCCATGCATTCACCAGGGATTCCTTTTCCTTCAGACACAGTCTAGTGTTACTGTGCTTGGTATTGATTGCCAGGGCACTCAGTGGCTGTTGTTTGATGAAAGCAGTTAATTGAAATGCTTCCTCTGAGGAAATCCATCTGCATATATGGACTCCTTTTACATTTGTATATGTAGATGCTATGTTCTGAAAACCACACAAGGAAAACTCAGAATCAGCTGTTTAGGTGTAGCATAAATGTAACTAACTGTTCTTGCTTTGCTAAACATTCGCTCATAACTTGCAATTCGATTCCATCACCTGAAATAAAATACTTGAGACAACTGTAAATTAAATGTCAGCTCTCTTTCTTGTCAGATAAGATGCCTTTTCCATTCAGCAGAATTAATCAACTTATCTTACTTAAATTTATTTTTTCTTCTGGAAAAGTTCCAGAGAGTTGGGTTTTTAAGGCCATTTTACAGAAATTCAATAGAAAATAATACGGGGTGATTTAGACGGGAAGGACTGAATGGTGGAATATAAATTGTGATGTGTTTCAAATGTTTCAGACGTTTCAAATACAAAGATTTTTAACCCTGATATTCATCCATTATATACCAATGATATGAACAACCAGAAACAGAGACCTGCAGTAAAGTACAAAAAGTGTATTTCTATACTGTGCATGAAATTCAAAACAAACCATATGCTGCAGCACAGTTTCTTCAAACATATGTTTCCAAAGCCAATGGCTTCAGGGTAATATAATTTAGGTGATGAGCATGCTTGGATAAATGCCATGAGGGCCACAAACTGTTCCACCAAAATAAACTGCTGTCCTAACTTATCCCAGCTTCCTTTGCACCCCCCATTTTCATTTTTTCCAGTGCAGTAATTGCAATAGCACTGACATGAGTCAGGACTTAGTCCAAAGTTCTCCATAGCTCCTTTTATAAAATACATGGGGGTTTATACTGAAAGTATCTCCTGACAAGCAGGAGATCTTCTGGGGATTATGTTGCCATCCCTTCTCTCCACCTGCTCCTTCTCTCCCCCTTATTTTTCACTGCTTATGAGATGGACAGTTATTATCAGTTTATTATTACTGTTTTTCCATGGACTTTCTCAAATATCAGGTGAATCTGATCTGGAGTTCAGGCCCATAATTACACTGGACTGACTCCAGGAACTTGTAAATAAATTGGAGGTGGCTGCAATGGTTGCCAGAATGGCTGTCATTCTGCTCTTCTGAGGGTGGACAGAAGCTTTGGCTCTTTTCTAAAATTCTACACTTGTCCCAGAGTTTTTCACACCTTCTTTTAAAAGGCCCCAAGCTTCCTCACTGTACCTTGGCATAGCCTTATACGTGAAGAGAAAGCTACTAGCCTGCTACATTGTTGAATACATTCATTTAGAAAAACAGCTGAAATGTCAATTGTTACTTTTTTTTCCTGCTTTCTCCATGTGTGGAAACCTTGCAGGAACAGACATATTTCTGTCTCTCTGCTCTAGCCTCTATGTTGACATTAATAGTTTACACTGGGCTCTACAGTGAAGCACATCTTTGCCATAGTCTCCTGACTGTGCTGAGCCAGAGGTTGGTTTCATAGATTGGCAAGAAAGTCCCCTAAGTATAGAGATGTCTGGATTCAAGATAATGGATTTAAATGGAGCAAGCACAACATTCATTCGTAGATCTGGTTTACTGAAGTCTGAGAAGTTTACTAGTAAATATAAATATTACTTTCAAACCTGTATCTAAACATATCAATGCATATACTGCACAGCATCTGGTTACAGAACAGAATCTCCACCTAGTGTGGGCTTGAACTTAAAATGACACTACAGATGTTTATCTTCTGATACACTCCACACTTTTTTTCCCCAAAAAACTTCAAATAAACTACTCAAGCACATCACAAGAGCAGATTTGGGATATGTAACCATTCAGAAACTGGTTCCTTTCCTTTAGTCTCATCTGCAGTTAGAACTAGTCCCCAGGTCAGCCACTGAACAGTGCACATGCAAGCATAAATCACAACTTGTGGACCTTTATCTACAGTGCATTTGTACCAGAAGCTAAAATAATTCCTGAAATAAGAGCTAATCCTGAGTGCAGACAAGACCGCCAACTACTTCCAAATGTTTTTAAGATGTGAATACTTGTATGCTGCCAGTGAGACTGAGATGACCAATTCTTCTCATGCACGTCATGGTAAGCTAGCAAACAGTAATAATATTTCATGGGTGCTAACCTGGTCCATATTCATACCAGTCACATAGAGGTGAAAGTTGTTGGACTCCTTTATAATAGGTTGAGTCACTGTGTCTCTGCAGAGAGCTTTTCAAAACAAAGAAAGATACTTCACGAGTGAAAAAGCACTGAATTCTTTGCAAAAGAATGCCATTTCTTTCCTATATTGCCCCCAGGGAGCCCCATTGTTTAAATAAGCATTTGCTTGTGCCCCAAAGTACAGATGTTTTTCACTTCCATCATAAATCAAATGTGCTTGTGTCTAACACATTAAAAAAGTGTGGGGAAATAATCTTTTTAACTGACATGTATTAAGATGGTTGGTCTGACGCAAATTATACTTCATTAATAACCTTAATTCTTTGTTGATTCTTCTGGTAACAAAATATTCAACAGTGTCATTGTGCTTCTCTTTCCTCCCTTGGAATTAAAATCAATCTTTTACTCCTTTTTAAATGTAAATTTGAAATAATCATGTATCTGGATCATTGATTAAGTTTGCAGGAGAAAAATCTCTGGCATGAGATGATGTGGAGATGGCAGGAAATGTGCCTAAAGCTAAATCCAGACAGGCAAATCTGTTCTGATCTAGGGTGAAAACACAGTTCTTGTTAAATGGGTTGCAGGTTTTCAGTTTTAAAACTTCCATAAAGAAACTACCCTGATATTTGGAAAAAATAAAAATAAAAAAATCTACAGCATCAAATAATCACAAAAGCAAACTCAACATTTTAATTACTTTTTCTCCCCTCAATTCTTAGGTCTGTGTTACAGGATCAGAATTCCGTCTCTAAACTTGACAATTCTAGTGAGAAGGGGTTGCCTCTTCCTTGAGGAAAGGGAAGGCCTTTGATAGTTTCAAAAAGGGCTGTTGGAAAACACAACAAATTGTATTGAAAGGCAGTAAGATAAACCATATTTTTAAGGTCACTTTTTAAATCCAAGATTTTTAAACTTGCTAGCATTTATATCTGACCTCCTTTCCATGCTAGCTTTCCTCCATCTTTCCCTCAGACTGGAAGGACACATCTGTGCCTTCTATTTGATGTGGGTTTTATGCATCTGCACAAAGTAATTCGTAACCACTAGGGAAAAGGCTTGTGTCCACACCACATTGTTATCCTGCAATTAAGAAACTTATGCCTGCCACAAAGCTATAAAGCTCAGCAATGTTTCAAGTTAAGCCCTGCGTGTTCAGTTCTAAACTCATCTAAAGCACAAAGCTGCTGTAGTCCTGAAAGCAAAGATATTTGGTAGTGTGCCTTGTGAAATCCTTGATGAGTATTGGTCTGAAAGGTTTCAGGTTTGCCTCATCTTTGCACGTTTCCACAGCTTAATATTTTCTCCTCTTTCTCTGCGCAGACTTCATACTTCTGTTCTGTTCAGTTGCATATGCAAGAGCAGAGCTCTCTTCTCACCTAAACCTGCATGAAGTTCAGTTCCATGTGTTCTCTACCCAAGTTCTCAGGTTTAATGTATTCTTCAAATTATTTCCCCTTTGGTAATTCTCAATGTAGTATGTGCTGTGGTCGTGTTTTAAATTGCTTTGTAAGATCTGATCAAGTGAAGAAGGGCTTGAATTCTCCATGTAACTTGCTAAGCAAAATGTTTGTCTAAAGGTAAAACGTAAAGTGAGAGAAAGATAAAACAAAAGATGATTCTGCATTCTGAGCTGTTTAGTACAGACAAATTGGAATGCTCTGCTTCCTTTTTACTGTGTAGACAAATAATACTGCTACACCACTGAGGTGAGGTCTACATCATAACTGTATTTCCTTCACCTTCCTAACAATGCCACGATTATAAACAAGCACATCTGAGGAAAAAAAACACCTCTTTAAAGAAAAACTGGTGGTGACTTCGCTTCTCCCAGCTTCTACCCCATGTGGTCCCAGTAAGGCAGGACATTCACAGAATTCTTCCTCTAGACAGCCTTCTTCTCAAGGGTTTCCCAGGATCTGCTCCTGCCTACCAGGAGCAAACCGAGCAATTGGGCTGAAATAGGCTGGAAGGGTTGTCACTCAAGAGAGCCAAGTTCTGTGTCCCTGAGTGTGCACTACAGGAAGCACTGTCCAGTACCCCAAACACTGCCAATGAAGCAGCCATCCCAACACTCCAACGCCTTGGCATGAGCACTGCTGGAGAGCCCACTGATGCTCACTCCTTGGGCCTCCTCAAATAGTTCAGCACTCTCTGGGCCAGCCAGGACTGAAGGGACCCAAGCGCTTCCCGCACAGTCCGGCCAGCTGGCCGGAGAGGTGCAGGGAGGTGGGAGGCTCAGAGCCCGGCCCCTCGCGCCCGTGACACCAGGCTCCTCACACCCGGGAGCCTGGAGGCAGATCCGCCACGGCTCGGCCTCCAAGGGCTGCGCATCCGGACCCGCTGCCCGCGG
>NW_009970726.1:4979658-4995612 GCF_000747805.2 Chaetura pelagica
GAGCAGGGAGATGCAGACGCGGCAGAGGGTGCTCGCCCGTCGCGAGGGGGCCGGGGCTGCTGCGCCGCGGGCGTGAGACGTTTCTGAAGGAGTTTTGTCTTTCAGCTGGAAAAGAAAAGCACCGGCAGCAGCGCGCACGTGTGGTGGGATAGAGGGACTTGATGGTGCTGGTTGAGAACGGCACGGGGGGGAGCAGGGAAGGGCTGGCGAAATCCGCAGGGTACTTACTGACTGATGCACGGAACCGCTTTGGCCCACAGCCCGATGGCTTTGTTGGGGAAGTTGGGAATTTACCTTCCCTGGCTTAGATGGATCAGCAGTGGGATTGTAGCCTGCCCCGACTTGTCCAAACTCCAAAAAACAATTATGCGATTAGAAAGGGGGGAAATAACGAACTTTTGTGATTCATAGGAAAAAAATGAATGGGATATGCTGCTAGTAATGAGTGCAGTGTTTGCAGGGTTATACATAGAGCATGGGCACCCAATGCTGTAGAGTCAACTACTAAATGATACCCTTGGATCCATTTCAATAATAATGCTTCTTAAAGTCTGCATGCGAATGTGGATTATGACTATTTTAAGAGACACTTAAGTGGTCTGGGGAAGGCTGAGTGTACTCAGGTTTATTGCTTGGCAGGGGTAGCAGCATAAGGCCTGGGAAGCGAAAATTATTAATTTAGTTTTGATACTGGTCTGAGTCTTTGATAGTTGTTAGTGTCATCAGAGATTGATCTTAGTTCAGATAGCATCTCCTGTGCTGACAGACAGGACTTTAACCTCGGTAGATGTGTAGTTTATCTCGGTGCACAGTCACTCTCGTAGCTTATGGAAAATGTTCTGAATTGGTCTGGTTATTTTTATCAGACAAGTGTGTTTATTTAAGAGTAAATCAAACTCTATCAGACTGAAAAATGTTCTCAGTCTGTAATTACCTTCATGTCTTGTGTTTAAAATGAAAACAAAAGCCACTTGAAAATGGAAGCCTCTCTTGACCGATTCACTTGGTTAATGAGGTTTAGGACAACAGAACTGTGTGTAGGTTTTCTGCATTGAGGTGTCATTACCTCTCACCTGAAAGTGCAGTTTAAGTTAAGGATGTGCTGTTCTGTGGCTCTCTGTGCTGCCATGTGTAACTGGTGGTGATAGAGGTCCAACCTGTGTTTTCACAGGAACAGTCCTGGTTTCTTGATGGTCTGCATCAAGCCTCTGTGGGACAGAGGTGTGTGCTACAGAAGGAGTAGTGGTAATGTGCTCAAGTCCTGAAACATAGGCCTGACTGCTGCTCCTGCCATGAGAAATTCTTCCCTGGTGGGACATTCAGGGACTTGATATGTCATTCTGTTTTCCTGTCTCGGGGCCTTATTAAAGGGATGTTGGCCTGGTTCATAAGTGTATCTGGCCATAGGTGATGAAACAGCATGGTGAGATGCATTGGGGTAGTTCAGTCTTTTGCAGTTCTGCTTTGCTTACCTGTCTGAAGACTTCATTGGATGTTATTGTGTGAAGTGAGAAAATGAGAAATATTCAGAATTTTTCTTTGCTAACTTGATCGGAAATATGCTTCAGCTTTCACTTTAAAAGAGTTGAGTGTAACCATAAAGACTTAAAGAACTGTATCCTAGAATGTATGTGAATACCTGTAGATTTATTTAGCTATTATATTATTATTAAACTCTCTGATATAGGCAGGACTAAAAATGTCTGTCTTGTGTAGAAACTTCTGAAATTGCCACAGGAAAGTTGCAGGCTTTTCAGCAGTAAAGTTCTGAACAAAATTCCTGTCTTCAGGTGAGTGTTAGTTCCTGCTAGGTGCAGCCTGGCTGTATTCCCCCAGGGGAATCATTTCACGCTCTTTTGTTTCCCTAGAAAATTTGCAGTTCTCAACTGTGCAGCTCAGTTCTGTGTGGATGCAAACCATGCTGACTCATATGTTGAACTGTCGCAGCCTTGCTCCATGTAAACACAAGCACACTTCTAAAATATTTAATTTGTAATGTCCTCTGTGGAGAGCTACCCCACAGCTTCTGGCATGATTCCCAGAAGCAGCACTGGGGTACTGGGAGTTTCAAAGGCCATTGGTGCCTGGTGGGATAACTGTCTGAACTAGTTTAGTGTAGTTTATGCTGGCACTGGGACAGCTCAAACTGAACAGGTATTTAATCTTTCTTAAAGCAGGTCTGCTTTGAACAATACTTGGTATGTCTATAAATGATTTGGAGCCTGTTGGGACATGGCTCTCAGGAGATCTACATGGCAGGGAAATCTTTGTTATGGCAAGTAACATTGGTGTAGATGTGCCTCCTAACAATTAAAAAAAACCCTTTTATCTGTGCTGAAGTTTTTCCAAAGTGTGTATGATGTTTTCCAATAGTTGATTTCTTTTTTTTAAATAGACTTGCTTTGAACAATACTTGGTATGTCTATAAATGATTTGGAGCCTGTTGGGACATGGCTCTCAGGAGATCTACATGGCAGGGAAATCTTTGTTATGGCAAGTAACATTGGTGTAGATGTGCCTCCTAACAATTAAAAAAAACCCTTTTATCTGTGTGCAGTTATAGTAAAATCAGGAATAAGCTATTAGAACATTTGTTTTCTTAGTTCCTCTGTGGCAAATTACAGCAGTAATTGTTATGTGAAAGTGTTGAGTGTATATCCACTTGTAAAATGCTTGTTAAAGAGAACTTCTAAGAAAGATGGAAACTCACTCTCCCATTCAGGCAATTTAAAATAGACTACAATATATGATTTGACTTCAAAGAAGAGTGGAACCAAAGAATGAAGTACTCTTACGCTGTCTGTACTTTGCAAGTACAGCATTGGAATTTTAAGATAAATACCTTCTCCTTTATAGCAGTAATTAATTTAGTGTAGACTAATTGATGAGGAACTGGAGTTCCTTGTTTCTGTGTGGCTTTTTAATTTGGTTTTTGGTTTAGGTTGTGTTTAATTTGTTATTGTGTTCTTGGTTGAAAGAGTAATCTGTTACGGTCAGTATGGATAGGGAGAGGTTCAGTGCAGCTTATGGACGGTACAGATCATTCATGGCTCACTTGCTGAAGTAGGTTGACTGTCAGTTTGCTGAACTGTGCTTGTACCTTTACAGATGGTAGGATTTGAAGGTAGTATGCCTGTTGCTGCTTTGCCTGCAGGAAGGACACTTAGCATTAGAGTATTTTAGTACCAGCATAATCTTTTCTGAAAGTGTGATTCAAGACTACTTATTTTCCTTCTTTGTTCACTATATATGTTCAATTTAGATGGGGAATTTCTTAGAAATATGGGTTAATCCACAAAAGTTTTTCACTAGAAGGTCTATCAGAAGTCTGAAATTGAAGTGTACAGACGCAGCATTTTGTTTCTTAGGTGTGCTGAGAGATGTGCTTAACACTGACAGGGTCTCATTAATTACAAGATGGAATCTTACAACCCTTATTTCAAAATCCTCCTCTCTGTGATGGCTATTAGTGGCATTTTTCTTTGTGTAAGTGAAGGAGGTTAAAAATTGTGCCTGCATCTGTTATTGTTGCTATGACAGCTGTCTTCATCCAGCTTTAACTACCATAGTCTGAATAGCTCTTAACTGGGATTGTAACACTAATGGCTATGTGCAGAGGAGGTAGAAGAGGTAATCTTTCAATGCCATCTCTGTCTCTCAGTCAAAATATGTTTCTTTTGATTTCTGTTATTTTTTTATCAAGATGCAGTGGATTGAAACATTCCATTACTGACTCTGTTTTGGTGCCTAGCATAATTAGCAGTGGTACAGTATGGTATAAAGTAGTAGCCAGTTTATTAGCACTATTTAATCATGGTTTTTCTTCAGCAAGACAGATGGTAGCACAGATACTGCACTTCTGAGACTTGAAAACTGGGAAGATCACTTGAAATAAGGTGATGCAATTTTTGTGCAAGTTCGTGTACAAAATTGTGTTCTTTCCAGGTGATGATTGTGAAACAAGTGAGCACTCCTTGCAACATGATATCAGTCATTGCATAAGCAGCAGCAAATAAGGGCTGTCCCTCTATCTAGGTGTAGGCAGTGGGGTGCATTGTCTTCAGGTGCCAACTTGTGTGCTAACGCTAGTGTAAAAATAGCTGTAAAATAGCGCATGTTTATTCAAACCTCTCCTTTCTAGCACACTGAACATCTTTCTCTAAACTGGATAGTTAACATCTGTGGAGGCAGTGTCTATATTAAGACTTTATATATGTCTGTCTTTCTGATGCTAGCTGGAAAATACTGGAGAAAAGATTTTTATAATTTAGATGGCAACCTTTTGGTCTTATTAATGCATTGCTGGAAATTGTTGGTGGTGAAGTAGCAGCAGCTTGGAAAGCTCTATGACCCTAATCCAGGCCAGTTTTAAAGGGTAACTTCTAATACAGAATCATGTATGGTTTAGTCCAGTTTGGAGGGCCAGCTGTCTATTTTGGAAATCAGACTGATGCCTTTTAAGATGAAAGCCATATTTTTGCGAATATGAACTCTTTTGTATCTGCTTGCTGTGCCTTGTCTGAGGGAAGGAGCAGCTGTAGTGCATTCACCAGACCTGCATTTGTCTGTTGCTGCTATTGTGTTGTGTGTAAACACTTACCATTATTTTGGATCACATAACAGCCTGTTCAAAAGGGTCTTGCATTCCCCAGCTGTTCCACAACTTTTCCATCTCTGAGCTTGCCAGCTGCTTAGTACAGGCAACTGTAGCTGCATTTGTTTCTCTGGTGTTAAATATTAGTGGAGATAAAATTGACTTCTTGTTAAATGCTAGGTGCTGCAAGCCCTTCTCTTGCTTCTAATGGACTTAAAGATAGACTGTTCTTACTGTATAAAAGTTCTCAAAAGTTTTCTTTGCCATTAGTTGGATAGATTGCATAAAGATCTTGAGATTTTTTTATTTTTTTTTTAGATTTGGAACAAATATGAAGTACCATTTTGATTACATATATGCATATTTATATTCACAGCCTGTGGTAGTAACAAATCCAGAAGAACAGAGCTATGAAAAAATACCCCTTAAAGCCTTGTCAACAGCTCATTTCCCCAGTTCTCTGAACAATATTTGGTTTAACAAGGCATCTTCTGCTCTCTTGTCAGCCAACACTTTCATTTACCAGTTCCTGAAATCAATTTTATTTTAGTGGCAGCACTGCTCAGATCAGATATTGAGGAAAGAACAAGGGCTCTGAAATGCTTTGCAGCTGCAATGAGTACTTGGTCCAGGTGAGGGACCATAGGCTGAGCCCTGCCTTATGGATTCTTCCATCCAGCCTGCTGCCCCTGCCATGAAAAGGTTAGGAAATATCCAGAAAATGTTTTGTGTGGGTGAACTCCTCCTTTGCAGCAGTGAATCCATAACTCTCCTTCCAGATAGAGAAGTTAAAAGACAGTATCTTCATATGTCAACTTCAAAGAAAGTTTTGAACACAGTAAATTTAAGCACCTTTGGGAAAATGAGAGGATTCTACTTATAACTAAAGTTACTGTTCTAGATGCTTAATCTGTTCTACAATGTCAGTTTGAAATTTTGGGTGTGAAGGAACATATACTTGGTTGCTGCAAGAGATTGTTGAAGATACTGGTAAAGGTAAGTTTTCAGAGGCTTGAGCTGGTTTCAATAACTAGAATTCCATACTCCCATACAATTCTTGGATTTCTCTTGAAAACATTATTCAGCCGCAAACTGTATTAATATAAGTGTGAATTTTCCTTGCTGTGTGAATCATTTCATGGTAAAGGAGACTGGAAAGGAATTCTTGCTGTTGATACCTGAAAAGGCTGCCTCTGCCCTAGACGTGTAGTTAGTTACCCATTGTAACTGGTTTGAAAACACCATTATTCAAATAAGAAATTTTCAGGTGACTGTAGATAAATTTATTTTTTCCTCAGGCCTACTTTCTTTTTTCTTTCAGCAGGCCTACTCTGTCACAGCTGATTGTAGTTTTTGTGTTCCTGTTAAATGTCAATGCTACCTAAATTATGCTAATACAAGGATGAATCTGGCTTAATAATAGAGCCTTGCCCTGTAAAAAACAAAACAAAACAAAAACATAAAAAGAAGCCTCTTGATTTAAGGTAGTGTATTTCAGGATCTGTTTTTCATATCTCCGAATAGCTGAGAGTTTGAACTTTTCCATTGTAGTGGCAGTGCGTTAAAAGAAGTTGAAACACTCTTTGGCTAGATGCTTGCTCTTGTCTTCTGGAAAATTACTCGTTTGGACTCAGTGTTGGATTAAGTTAGTATTTGTCTGAAATCATAGCAGAAATACAGACTTATAGTTTAAAATGATCATACTAGATACATCGTTGCATTTGCTGAGCGAAGTCATGCATATTAGCTCAAAATGTGTAGTCAATACAGAAAATGTACAATGAACATGTATTCTGGATTTAATAACTACATGTATGAGCAGTTCTTCAGCAAACAGGTAACAGAGATTCTTACCCAGAACAGCAGACTGTCCATGTTTCATAAATAGAGGAAGACAACTGAGTGTGATACTGAGGGCAGGGAAAGATGGGTGGGCAACAGACTGAGAACATCTGTTGTCAGGGAAGGGTAGGGAGTGCATTATTTTTATTTTATTATTTTATTTTATTTTTATTTTATGCTGCTGACTAATTCATAAACTCCTTTGAAGTGAGCCTAAGGAATGGATATTGAGGAGATTGAGAGGAGTGAAATTTGTGAAGTGTGAAAGTAAGAAGGTTTTGGTTTGTCCTCAGTTGAAACTTGAATTAATATCTTCAACCTTTGTTTTCTTTTGTTGTTGTTAATTATTTCCTTTGCACAGCAAGCAGTAAGTGCTGTGTTGCCTGCCTCATTTCACTGACCCTTCCATGACTCTCACAGAGAAGTATTTCTGCTCCACAGATATAGAGCAGTGAGTGGCAGGTAGAGCTGCTTCCCCAAGCCACAGGTTGATATGTGATGAGAGTCGTCATCTCTAACTTTGGCAATTTATCTTGTTTCTTTCCAGATTGTTCATTGCAGCTCTTATCATGGGTCATCCTGCACACTGGCAAGCTTGGGTGCCTGCTACCTCACAGGTTGTGCAGATCATGACTCCTCCCTGTGTGCAGCAGATCAGCCATGGACATGGCACCCCAGAGCCTACTTGCTCGCAATTGTCTCTTACCATGGGAAAGTTTCAAGGGTTTGAAAGAAGCTTACTTGAACAAAAGTTGCAATAATGAATGCAATTGCAAAAAGAAAAAGTATATTTACTGCTGTAGTACCTATTGGTAAGGATCTGGCTTAGTTATGCTGCTGCCGTTAGGGTTGCCTATTATAGTTAGCTGTGATCTCTGGATGCTTTGCCTTGTTTGTATGCTGCATGTGAGGCTGCCCTCTCATATTCAATCATCTTCTAGGCGTTAACTGCTAAAAAGTAGCTGCTGCTGCTTCCTCCACCTTACTCCCCAAGACTTCTTAGATCATACCATTTGCTTTAGGTTTAAATTACTTTAGTCAAGAGTATTCTGTCATTTGTGATTTAAAACATGTACTGTGACAAATTCTACTTCAAAGCAGTTCGTACAAAATCTGACCCAACCTGCAAAGCTCAGAAAGTAAAGACTCCCCAGAACTTCATAAACACCCTGGTCATGGCATTGCACCAAACCTCTCCTGGATGATCTCCCCAGTGCTTGTCCTTGTCCTTCCTGTTATATTGTTCAGAGCCAATAGCTGACAAAGGATTTGTTTTTTCTTAAATACACTTGTTTGTCTTGTCTCTGTAATATTTGGTGCATGCCTGACTTAACTTGCATGCAAATACCTATTTTTGTATTGTTTTTGTGGCTTGGCAACAGTCGTTCTGGCTTCCTGCTGCAAGCAAAAGCCTGGAGTATGGAAATAAGTTGTTTATATGGATTCCTGGTATGGAATGCAAGTTTAATTCTTCTAGCTTGAAATTAAATTACATTGAATAAAATTAACTTGGAATTTAAGTGGCACTGAACCCAGCTAAACAACTTCCTAGGACTTAAAAGCTAAATATAGCATAAATAACTACTGTTAGGTATGTGTTTCAGGTTCTTAAAATGTGTGATTTAAGAGGGGAATGCTCAGCTAATACTTCTGTAATAAACTTCATGTCTGAAATGCACTGTGTAGTGTACCCTGCTGGTATAGTACAGCCACGGACAACTTGAACCAATTTGTGTGGGCAGGGAGATGGCAGATGAAACATTCCAGGTGAGATATAAATTTCCATTCCCCGGTTTGGGAAACTAATCTGCCTTCCAGTAGGGAGCTGTGGAAAAGAAGTTGCCGGTGATTCTGTTTCATCTGACATACTATTGGAATCTTGACCTAGTAGCCTTTTAAAAGAAAGCTTTAAAGCAGTATTTGGTTTTACATGCTCTTTCTGGGCTTCTAGGAGGTGCTTGCTAGCAACAAGTTTCTGAAATCAAAAGCAAAACCTTGGAAGGCCCATATACGTGTGTGAACTAAAGAAGCCAAGGACCAGAATTTTTTTGTGTTGAATTTGTCTCGCCAAAAGGTCTTTCCAAATGCAGTAAAGAGAGGGAATGCCTTTAATACTGTCTTTGAGAATTATGATTACCTGTGAAATTCCTAGAGTAACATACAAAAGTACTTTTGTTGTCAGGGACACCACTTTAATGATGCAATAGTAGACAGTGTCCTTCCAGTAAAACAAATGCTATTTTATTAAATGTTTCTTATGCAAAGACTGACGTGAGACCTTATAATCACATCAGTGTCTGCTAAAACAAAACAAATAATCTTTGGTGTTACAGGGGTTAGTTTCTTAAGGAAGTCCTGAAAAAAACTTTTTCCATGAACAAGCTGGTATGAATTGGCATTCTTTCTTGCACAGGAAACCACAAATTCTTATTGTGGAAAACTTCTAACTCTTGTAAAACAGTTGTTAGTTTTGTGTACTGAAGTTGTTCAGAATGTTCTGGTGTTTTGGTGTGGCCTGTAGAGAGCTGCTGTAAGAAGTGCTATTCTTTTGATAAACAGAAGATCACTTGCTCAAATGTTTCCAGTCCCTTGCATTCATTGTGTGTGCTACTGGGACTTGGATACTTGTCAAATACCTACAAGCCTGAGACCATCTTTATTCCTCAATTATTTGTACCCCGTCAAGTCTCTTAAGTATGATAGTTGGAGCAACAGAACATGATCCCTGCATTAAGTACAGCAATCTGATGAGTTGCTGAAAGGACATTGTAAAGAGGCACTGGTGTCTTCTCACAGGTAACTGGTGATAGAACAAGAGGGAATGGCCTCAAGTTGTGGCAGGGGAGGGTTAGACTAGACAGTAGGGACAACTTTTTCCCTGAAAGGGTTGTCAGACTTTGGAACATGCTGCCCAGGCAGGTGGTAGAGTCACCATCCCTGGATGTGTTTAAAAGTCATCTAGATACAGTGCTTGGGGGTATGGCTTAGTGCTGTGCTTGGTAGAGTAGGGTTAATGGTTGGACTTGATGATCTTAAAGGTCTTTTCCAAGCTCAGTGATTCTGTGATTCTATGATTCCTGAAACTAGTGTACTTGAAATTGCCTGTGGTGGTTGGGTAGCTCCTGGATCAGCACCACACAGTGTGTGCACACCCACAGATCCCCTTCCCCCCATATATATATGCTTGTGTGCACTCCTGGGCAACACTTGGCCAAGACTCATGTGTAATGTCAACTTGACTTGCATGCCACTAGTGCATGATACATGTCCAAAGGCTGGGAGATTCAGGTGACTTGAAAAATTACTTTTATCACTTCACTGAGGCTATACTCAATGCCCCTCTTTATGCTGGTCTTTCTTTATGACTTGGTCTTCTCAATCTGTTGGTTTTGGGGTTTTTTTGTTTGATTTTGTTGTTGTTGTTGTTGTTTTTAAAATTCCTTTAAAAAAAATAATTCCTATGGATTTAAAGTGATTTGTTTTTCAGACTTCACCTGAGGTAGTCCTCTCTTTACTGAGAACTGCATCCTTAATTTGTTCATTTCAAATACACCATCAAGAGTATAACTAAATTATAGACCACATTTTTCTTGTTTTTCTTTTTAAGGAAAGAATAAAAAAAAAGGATGGGGATGTAGCAAATTACTAAGCTAGCAGTGATAAAAGTGGGGGTTTAATTTTTTTTTTATTTCCGATCAGGCTGCTTGTTTGAAACAGATTTATCACATCATCTTCATTAATGTATAACTTTCTACTATTTTGAAGTGCGAGCTGGGCTCTCAAGTGCTGGAATGTTACTGCTGCTATTTAAGGCAGGACATCTGTCATGATGTGTCTAGAGTCTGATTTCCCCAAGCCTGAACAATTCTTGCCTTTATACTCTACCTATGTAGCTATTGCTCTTTCTACAACCTAAAAATACTGCAAATAAATAAAGCTACAGGGAGGTTAAATGACTCTTTAAGTGATTTTTGAGAGCAGGAACTTGACAGTAGCCATGTCTTGTGTTCTCTGGACAATGCTTTGGCAGAGTTTTAGTAATTTACTCAACTAAGTCAAATTAATGTTCCTTTCTGATCAGATACAACTTTCAGTACTGGATGGGTGTGTGCAAAATAGGTTCACTGTCTCATGCTGCAGTCCCCAAGGCTTCTTGGATCCAGCCCTAGCAGCATCCTGTTAGTTCGATGCCCTGGGCTTGCTCCCTTGCTTCTGGAAATCATGGTGTGCATACTGACTTCCTTGGGCTTTGGAACTTTTCCCTTGTGGTAGCCTCAGTTTTGGCTGTCCTCAGCCATGGTTTATATCCTAACAGCTGTTCGGTTGGAGCACTTTTATTGTAAATGCTACTTACAGTGTTACTACAGTATTATTGAATATTCCCTGCACAGGATAGTGAGGTTACTCTGTGGATCCTCGGCTCATTTCTAAAAGGGGCAGACTTTGCAGGGTAATATACAGAAATTATTTTTCTTCCCCCACCTGGAACTCTACTCTGAAAACTTTGTTTTAGAGGCAATTTTAATCAGCTTTGAAACATGTATTCAAGTTTTCAGGCCCACTATGTGTGTGTGGCTTAGCAGTAATACCATTTTAGGGATGAAGTTTGGGGAAATGGGAGTCTAACAGCTCTCTGCTCCTCCCATTTCCCTCTTTCCTTCCTGCTGCCAACTGTGTGCCTGTGCTGAATATTCTGGGGTGGCTCCAGTCCACTCCTTCAACTTTGTAAGCTGCTTTATCTCAGGTTTTTGTTGCTGTGTCAGCACCTTAGTGTTCTGCTGTGTTAGTGAGCCAAGGAAGCTCTTAAACCTCCAGTGCATATGGGAGCTGGTGCAGTGGAGATGCACCCAGCTGGGAGTGGGGACAGAGAAGGAAGTGAGAGCTGGTGGCACAAGGCATCTTGGCCAGATCCTGACTTGATAGCCTTGGTATTCATGATGGTGGGTCAAAAAATATGTGGTCTTAACAGTTCACTTCATCAAATGTGGATGCAGGTATGAGCCTGGGTTTTCCCATCGCACATTTCAGCTGTGATTTGACAAAGTAAAAGCTTTCAAATGGAGCACTAAAGTAGTGTTTATTTGAAGTTTAAAATGCTGGAGTTGGATTTTGTTTCTTTGTGTTTGTCACTCCTTTTCCACAGTAATTTTTTATAAGTTGTTTATTTAAAGGAAACTTTACACTTTCAAGGAGGATTGCAGCCAGGAAAGGCCAGGAACTATTGCAGTTACAATTTGTTATTTGGCTTTGTTGGATTGTGATTATGTGTGACTGTTACTAATCTAAAATTGCAGATCCTTGTTCATGAAATTGAAAAGGTGCTGTGGGAGCATATAGCATCTTTTAAAGACAGCATGACCTATTGTATTGGAGTTACAACAGGCATGGCCATGGCATCTCTCTTCTATATGGGTGGAGTAAACTAAAGAGAATGGGAAAAATGGTTGGGGGCAAAGAGACTTGAAAGAACTGTGTGGGTCGTTACAAACAAGGTAGCAAGTTTTTGGGAAGCTTTGTTACACTGGGGCTGAGTACTTAAAAGTTTATTTAATAAAGAGTAATACGTACTGTTGAACCTGATGGCTTTGGCTTGAGATCATCAGGAAAGGTCTGCTTTTTCACCTAGTTTTGCAATGGGATTTACTTTGGCACAAAGGAGAAAACTGTCTTTTTTCAGTTAGCAGAATACAAGTGTCTGGTTGGAAACATTCCCAGCAATTATCTGATTCTTAGTATTTTCTGTAACTGCTCAATTCTGCCACCAGTGCATATTTGGCAACAGAAGAGTTATGATGACCTCCATAAAATCCTGGATTTTTGAATGTCTCAAAAACACTTGAATGTAGGGTAAAAACTGGTAATGTATCAGCATTTGCTTGAAACAATCTAATTGGATTTAATAGGACAGCTTGGTGGATTGGTCAGTTCCAGGTGTGCTGGCTTCCTAGGAACTGCCAGCTGAGTTTAACAAAACTATTTCTTCTGCCTGCTGATTTTGTAGTATCACAGGTACAGCTTGGCAAGTGGAGTGCCAGTGACTGGCCCTGCACACCTACCTTGCAGTGCAGGAATCTTGTGTCCTAAGACATCATCTTCCAGACCAAGATCTCTAGATTATTCTAGGCTTTGTTTACAAAGGACACCTGAGCTGGCTCTGTTGGCTTCTGCAGGTGTTGAATTGCTGCAGTGTTTTAGAGAAGGCTGTGCTGTACTATCAGTACATTTTCCAGGATAATTCATATGTATGTTTCTGGCCAAAATAAAAAAGTCACTATCTTCTTTTGCATCTTAAAACGTTCGCTCCTTAAAAAGTGAATTGAAGTATTTGAGTTAAAGCCAAAAAAATTACAACCCCAAACAACCCCAAACCAAAACTGTTTGATTTTTCACTTCATTCTGGCAGTACATGCACATCGATCATGCAGAGGGGACACTCGTGGTTGTGTTAAGCTCAAGACATGGGAGAGTGTTCTGCATTACAGGTGGATGAAATAAATTTTAGAGCCATCTGGCAATGAGCAGAGCAACTGCTTGACTGCTGTGAACTTCACTTTTATAAACAAACCTCTGTCACAGGTTTCATTTTGATCAGTGCCCTGAAAAGATTTTTGTTGTTGTTGTTATTCTCTGGTGATCTTACTATCCAAAATATTACATAATTCAGGTCTGAGATTTTGACTCAAAGTTAAGGTAATATCTCCTAAGCAAAGTCCATGTTGTTTAGAGGTGATCCAGGGTTAATTGTTAACAGAGGTGTCCTCACTGCTTAGCTGAGCTGAGAGGTCTGTTTGCTGAGCACATCTCATAGCATTTTAGTTGTTCAAGTACTATTTATCATGTCTCAAAGCATTGACCCTTATCCTGAAATGTGCTGCTACAACTTAGTTGGGACAGTTTAGATTATGCTTACAAATATTACTTTCTATTTTGTCTGGATTTAATGATAGCATCTATTTGATTCATTCTATATCAATAGTTTGCTTGAATTAAAGGAAGAATCCAAACTTGCTTTGATCTTTTAACACAAGATATGATAGTACTTCATTGTTCATGGCAACCTGAGTATTGTGTTTGTTTTTTTTTTTTAACCTTCTTCTGTACTGAGTGTTGGGTTTTTAGAACAACCATGTATTTGTGTGTGCACCTGATTCATAATTCACTTGTATGTTACACTTGTCTTAGGCACTTGAGAGACTTGCTTCATGTTGTCTACTGCCCTTGCCTCATTTTGCCCTATGTCTGTTTGTTTCTTTTGTGGAATGTTCTATTTCCAAAACCCTGGGGAGGACAGCTCTTGCTCTTGGTTATATGTAAGTCTTCAGTCTTGTTCCATAATTTGTTACTGAAAAGATCTGTCTCAGTTGTTGAGGAATATGAGGTGTTGCAAGTCAGAAGGTGGTCATAGATCTCTGAGGGTTCTGTTCTCCAGTGTAAATGTTGTCACTAACAGATTGAGCATTTTTGAGAATTCTGTTCACCTAGGTGAACTGAAGTGTAACAGGATCCATTAATCCAGTATTTTCCTAATTATGTTGTTTTGTTAGAAATACATATTTTTTTAAAATTCAGGAATTCTTACATTTATTTCTTTTTAATGGAACTGATTTCATTATTGAGGGTGATGTTTACAGTCATGCTGTCAAAAGATGCGTAAACCCAAGAAATAAATCCAAACACCAGGGAATGTGTCTTGAATACACATACACTTGTCTTGAATAGTGGTGATCTGAATAGACCAGTGCCTGACCTACTTGCTAATGACCACGTAACATTAGTCATGTCCTTCTGCCTTTTCTGGGAGAATTAAATGTTTAATACACCTTCCGTTTCTGAATCCAGCCTTTCTAGAGGCTGTGATTAGTTGTGACTGTTATCTTTGGTAGGATAGTTGACTGCTTCTATTTTGGGTTTTCTAGTCTGTTTCTGTCATTAGTGTGTTTGGAGGGTTTTCTTTGTTCTTGTTTTTTGGTTGTTTTTTTGGTTTTTTTTGGCAGTGTGTTCCTCTGTAACTTGCTACAAAGACTTCATTGCTAGATACTCGGGCCATGTCCAGTTGATCTACATAATCCCAGCGGCCAAGTTAGGCCAAGTTATCTTATGTTCTGTTGGAGCTGGATGATGTGCTTGTGCATTTTAGGATGATGCATAATAACCTGACCAGGAAAGATGACTGTGGATTCTGAATTAGGTGTTCTCTTGCTAGCTTTAGGAAAGGAGCTGCTGGAAAGTAGGTATACTTTTAAGGGACTGCTATTCTATTATGGGTCTCTCAAGATTTGCACAGCTTTAATTCTCAAATTTTTGGGATTACTCTGCTGTTCCTGTTTTTATCCAAATACACAAAGCAATTTTGCCATTGCTATGCTGACCCACTGAATTATGCTGCTTCACTACTGAGTTGTAGTAATTGCCAGTCTAGCTTAGGTGGGAAATGACCAGCGTACCTGCTAAATCCAATTTTTTTTCCTCTTTTGTTGAGATCTAAAAGGAACATGTGCTAATGCTTGTGTGCAAAGCAGGTCTTATGGTATAGCTGAATGTAACTGAAGATCAGAGCTACCTGCCAGGTTTTATAATGCATGATACGTGACCTCCACCAAATCTTATCCATTACCTGTATTTGCAATATCTTTCTTTTCTGGCCCAAAGAAAGTATGTGCTCCTTGTTTGTATTCAATTTTTAGTTCGTGCACCACTTAATAATACCGCTAGAGTTGGAGCAGTAGGGTGAGTTTAGAAGGAGGGTATGAGTTACATGAATGATACTGTCTCACAAATTGTCTCTACAAGTAAAGGTCCAGTGAGGGTTAAAAAAAAAAAAAAGCTCTTGTACACTGGATTGGCAAAGTTGATGTTAAACAATTGGAAAATTATTACATGTAGAATGGTCTTTTTAAAATTTGTGTGTATTTGTTTGGTTGGTGTTTTGTTTGGTTTTTTGTTTTTGTGTTAAATCTTGAAATGTAGACCTAGACACCTGTCTCTGTTACCCATTTTGTCAGTGCTGGAAGTTTGAAACTGCACATGCTGCTTGTGAAGAGCTGGAATTCTAGTAATGAGACTAGCATGGGCTCCCTCCCTATGTGGGGCTTTCTGTGCTTGATGTATCAAGTCTGTTCCTCTGCGGCCCTGTGGTAAACACTTGTGATAACTGCCAATTCTCACCATATAAGTAGTTCAGCATCTTTAAAGCAGTGAATATGTTATGCTACTAATAGCTTTGGAGTAACTAGATTAAATGGGAACTGAGTAGTTCCTCACCTAAAATGTGCTCAAGATCGTGTTTGTAAACGCTCTTTAAAATGAATGATGCACCTGATTGTCAGTATTTCTTCTTGTCGTGGTTTGGGCCCAGGACAACAACAAAGGAACAGCCCCATGGCCGATCACTCAGCTCCCTCCCCACACACACACACTGGGATGAGGAGGACAAGGCTCATGGGTCGAGACAAAGGACAAGGAGGGTTCTTCACTGATTAAGGTCCCGGGCCAAACAGACTCAACTTGGGGAAAAAATA
>NW_009970726.1:4995624-5007595 GCF_000747805.2 Chaetura pelagica
CCCCCCCCCAGCAGCACAGGGGGACAGGGGATGGGGTTTAGAGTCAGTTCACAGGCTGGTGGTTCCTGCTGCTTTTTCCTCCTCAAGAAGAAGGATTCCTTACAGTCCTTCCCTGCTTCCCCACAGATCCCTCCCATGGGAGAGAGTCCTCCACGAACCTCTCCTTCATGATTCCTTCCCACGAGGTCCGGAGCTGCTCCAGCCTGGGCTTCCCACAGAGTCACAGGTGCTTCGGGAACAAACTCCCCTGGCACCAGGGTCTTCCAAAGCTGTGCAATCAGAGTCCACAGGCAGCAAATCCTGTGGCCACAACATCCAAGTCCAGTGGCCAAGTTCACCCCTCCTGGTGCCTTCAGGGAATGTCCCACCACGTTCCTCCGTGCGTGCAGGGGGACAGCTGCCATCTTGCCATGGGTTGCAGGGAGACTTCTGCTTGGGCACCTTCTTCCCCTTCTTCCTCACCAAGCACCAGCACCGCTCTCCTGCCCCCAGGTGCCTCTTTGCTCAGGTGTTCAGCTGTTCTTTCGTATGTTAGTCGCTGAGGCGCATTTATTGTCCCTCTAATGGTCCCTCTTTGGATTTTGGAAACAAGGGGGGCTTCTCAGCTTCTTACCGGTGGCATTCCTTGTGCCCTTCCCCCACTAACACAAAAACAATTCTATACTTATGAGGGAGACGGTAAAGTATCAAAATTGATGAAAGCCAGCGGAAGCTGATTTGTGTTGGAGAAAGGGAATGCACTTGGGCTTGAAAGAATGAGTCTCCATACTTCAGTGCTTGGTATTAACACTGAAACTTCAGGGTACTTTGAATGCCATAGACTTACCTTACAAAAGGGAGGTAAAATGTAAAATGAGTTGGAGAAGTGAAGGAAACTAGGCAAATAAATGTTACCTTGTGGTAATGAATTCTTGAATGTATGGGGTTTTTTTTTAAGTGGTGGTCAGGAGCTGTAATCTACAACATGATTGAATGTGTCTTCTGAAGGAAAAAGTGCTGTTATTATGAAATTATAACATGCAAATCTCTCTGAGCCTGAAGGAATGTTTTAAAAAATTCATTTTGAGAACCTGGAAGATAATCTAATGAGCATATGTGGAAATCTGCTCTGTAGTACTTAAATAGCTTGATAGAAGTCATTGGTTTACTGATAAAATTATTGTTGATAAATTATCTCTTTTCTAGATGTTGCTACATTACAAGTCTAAGAACATAACAAATTGATTTTGCAGTCCTTTCAGATTTCCTATGTAATTGATTCCCCTGTCAAAGGGGCTGAGTGAGACACTGTAATGGAACCACCTCTGATGTCACATTTTATCTGCGTAGGAGCTTATTAAATAATGAAACCTTTAAATCTAACATAGTGTTTTACTTTGGCTAAGATTGGCATTTATTTAATTAAAAGTGTTCTCTATTTCTAGGTATTTTATGAGAAAATTTAGAAAGTTGAGAATGTTCTTGCTTCAGTACACTGTTGTGTGTGGCAATTTACTGCCATTGTCATCAGAGGTGTTTGCCTGTTAGGGTACTAGTTCAAGATGGACTACTTTGACTTGAGTCAGTGGCAGCTGGTTTACAAATATAAAAGGAATCTTCTGCTTGCCAGATGTATCTTATTCAAAGCTGCTAAGGTCATTTGAGTGTACAATCAGTGAAATCTGATTGGACTTTAGTCACTGGGATAGCCACATTCATATTGTCTATAGAGCATGTGGCAGTTGCTGTACTTCACTTTTTAAAATTGGATTTGGGGGATGGAGTACTTTATGCAGCTAGTACTTTACTTTTATTTTGGTATATCTAATTGATATGTAAAAGATGAGGAAGGAATTCAAGGTGAAGATTAAGGAGTAAGTGAATAAGAATGCTCAAGCAATGAGATTTGCACTCTGAAGCCCAACTCTAGTACATGCTTCTGTGTTGGGTTACTGTCAGAAGAGATTCCCACCCCTGTTACTTGCACAAGTCAAAGCTAACTGTCAGTGGGAGTGCACGCTGCAGATACCCACACTCCTGGTTTATAACTGATCTTTGGCAGAGCAGAGCTCTGCAAGTACAGGTTAGAAGTCACTCTGATAACAT
Organism: Chaetura pelagica; assembly: GCF_000747805.2. Classification (NCBI taxonomy): domain Eukaryota; kingdom Metazoa; phylum Chordata; class Aves; order Apodiformes; family Apodidae; genus Chaetura; species Chaetura pelagica. Next base: position 4,997,710 of record NW_009970726.1, read on the forward strand.
GAATCCAGAACACTTGGGTCAGCCAGTTGGCAGATACATGAAGTGGATATTTTACAGCACATACTCTCCAAACTGCAAGGAAGAGATTGAAACCAATGGCTGATTGCTGGACTTACAGTAAACCCCATTTTAATAAGTTTGTTTGTGTTGTGCTGTTGATAGTGGGTTTTTTCTCTGCTTTTTCTAGGCTATAAGTTGGGGAAATTCCCTGGAACTTTGATGAAATTCAAAGGTCATGCAAATAGTTCCTTTTTGTACTCATTGATGTTCTTACCTTTCCACATTTAGCATAGCAGATGACCTAACTGGGAGGAAATTGCCTTTCTGTGATGTGTCTAGCTTTTCAGAAGATTGTTACCAGACTAAAAAAAAACCAAACCAAAACCAATAAAAATATAATAACGCCTCACTATCATTTAAAGTGAAACGTGGTGCTGTAAACTTCAATTGAAGTAGGAAATAAAATTTACCGTGTATGTTGTAGCCCTTTGTGTATGTTTCAGAAAATGCACTCCCTGCTGCTGGCTAACTGGCAAGCTGAACATCTGTCCTAAGCATGTAGGTTATAAATTTGCATGGAGTCAAGGAAAAGCAGGAGGGCACACCTGTGTACAGGGTGGGACTGAGCTGGTGCCTCTACACTACAGTTTCTCAAGCATCTAAAACAGGGAGGTCTGCTCTGGTTCAGCTATCTTCCCCGGCAGTGAGGTGGGAGAAAAGGAGTGAGTGCTTCCTGAGCTTGTCAGCAATGATAAGGCCTCCAGTGGTGATCTCAGTAAACATGGTGTGAGAATCACAGCCCTACTTTCCCAGGAGTTACATGAGGCAAGGATGTGCTTCTGTCACTTATTCTGTTGGAAGCTGCTTGCAGCCAGCAGCTAAATGACATGCAAAACAATCAAACTATGGCTCTTCCAGCATTACTGCTGTTCTGGCATGTGCATGTTTCAATTTTCAAAACTGAATTTGTCGACATAGATAGACTACTTCACTCTGAAAATATAAAATCTTATCACAAGTGCTTTTTCTGTTGTTGTAAACAAACACAACATTCCTCTACAACAAGAGCTGCTATTGTGCTTTTTTCCCCCCTCACTGTTTATTCAATAGCCTGCCGAACAGCATAGATATCTTCTGAAAAAATTTATGCAAAACTGGCAAATCAATTGGTAATGACATGACTTCCATTCAGTTAAAACTGTTAGCTTCTACATACAGTATTCACAGCTGTATTACTAACTAACAAGGCTGCTATTTGCTACAACAAAGTACACCGGAAAATTGAGCCTATCTTAGACTTGAGCTATAATTTGAGAGAGCTACTTTTTTTTTTTAATAAAAGAAGCTCTTAAGTGAATAAATAAACTGTAAGCAACATAAACTTTTTAACAGCAGAGAGAATTAGCAAGGCAGTAGGCAAATCCCACAGGACTAGATGATCTCTAACACAATTATGTTAAGTGAGTAAAATTTCCAAAGCTTAGCTCATGAATAAGACCAGATTGTTTTCATAAAACAAACACTGAGACAAAAGGCTCCAGAGGCTACTTAAGGTTTTGCAGATGGATTAATGGCTACTACTCAATTGTTTGAAGTATGTATGAGGAGATACATGATAGTTGTAGAAACAATGTCTAAGAAATAAATTTATCATTATATATGTGCTTAATTTTGTTACTAATACAGCTGTGTTTCCAACAGGTCACTTTTATAATATTCTGTTCAAAATATCCTTTAAATACTTATGTCTGATGTCTACAAATATCTGAAGGGTGCATGTAAAAAATGGGCCAATCTCTTTTCAGTGGTACCTTATGATGGGATGAGCGAAAATGGCACCAACTTGCAACACAGGAAGTTCCACCTCAACATGAGGAAGAACTACTGTGAGGGTTACAGAGCACTGGAAGAGGCTGCCCAGAGAGATTGTGGAGTCACCTTCTCTGGAGACTTTCACGACCTGTCTGGACAAATTCCTGTGTGATCTACCCTAGATCTTCCTGCTGCAGCAGGGGGGTTGGACTTGATGGTCTTCAGAGGTCCCTTCCAACCCCTATGATTCTAGGATACTGAGAGATTTTTGCTACTTTGCTAGATAATATATGACGCTAAATATTTTCTGTCTGCTGTGTTCTCATTGTGCTAATAAAGCAAATACTTGCTGTGATGCTTCTGATTCTGCTTTGGCACTATGAACATACTCTGTTCCCACACATCCTGTCTAATTCTGCCACCTAGGACAGCTGTCCCAGTAGAAGAACTGGTAAGAAAACACTTCCAGTAGTCTAGAATAAAATGCTTCTCAGAACATGAGTGTTGGGAGGACAAGTAGCTGAGAAGTGTTCATCTGACCTTTGAAGCAGCCATGCCCAAACAGCAGCAGAGGTCCAGCCACTGACCTGCAGATCACAGGAAGCTGTAACTTCCCTTTTGGATGCTTTAAAAATATATTGTGCCTTTCTTAGGAGAAATGAGATTTTGCTTTTGGGGACGTCCTATCTAGGGAATCTCCTGAAGACAGTGTCTTGCCTTTTCCTTTTTTATGGCTAAGTTTTATGTGATGAAGATAAAGCAGCGTGCACATTTCTGATTGCACTTGTTAAATCTGCTGTGTGATGCTCCACATGTGAATACAGAAGGAATTACAGAACCAGGAGCAAATGGTGATCTTGTTCAGCATGCAGACTTGTAGAATGGAAGGCCCTTTCTGTGCCTTTTCCCTCTTACCTCCCTTATGCTGGAGCTTGTCCTTGAGTCTCCTGCCTCAGCATGGATGACTCTAAGCTTTATTTTACTTTAGTAAGTCTCTGACTCAAGAGTTCCTAGGGAACTTAAAAATTTGCATGATGGGAGCCACAGATTTGTCCAAAATGACAAAGCTTGTCTCTTCCTTAGATATGTAATCTAAAAAATTGCTCCAGTGAGTTAACATGAATCTCAGTGCCTTTTTAACCTGTTGTTATTCATCATCACCACACCTCTGTTAAACTGGATAGTTCTCTTCATCTTGAATGATGGACTGGGAGCTCTATTATGGGGACTAGCTGCCATGTTCTGACCCACATGTACCAGCTTCCCCGTTTTGCACCACTCTGCTTTTTTGACCCTGTACTGAGTCATCTGTGTTTAATGTGTAAGGAAGACATTAAATTATTTTTACGGTTTCTGGTCTGAAATGAGTCAGTGCAGGGTCAAAGATGTTGTGGAGCAGGAAGGGATAAACTCACGCAATCAGGGAGAGGAGTGGGAATTGGGCAGCCGGCAACTGGTGGGGATTGCTGTGGAGCCAACCCCAGTGAATTCTCCAAGGTCACACAAGCTTCTGTCAGCAAGAAATTGAAACCATCTGTCTGCTGGTTTAGGGTGCTGACCACAGATGTGTCACGTGCAGTAACTGGTAGGAAGTGGCTTTAGATTTATTCCACTTTAATTTATTGTTTGCTTGCAGACGTTGATGCATGAATTAGTAGATGCTTTCTAGTGTATGCCAAAATCCAAACGTACTGAGCTTGTTTTAGCTGTAGATCTTAATCTGTAAGCTGGATGTATTTCATGAGGAATAAATAGTTAACTTCAGATAATTAGAAATGTGTTTTTTTTGATAGACATTGATCTGTCAACTACAGCATGTTCATGTTTAAGGGCTACTGTCCTTTAACAAAGATAGCTCAGGAATTAGTGTCTGAAACAAATCCTTATGTGATATATTGCCAACTCAGTAAAAAAATCAGTCTATGTGCAATTGCCTCATAACTCACATAATCTGCAGCATGACACTTTTATCAGTGGCCTCGTACCAAATTTAGAATGGAGTATTTCACTAACCCCAGACAACAGAAATTTCTTAACAAACAGGGCATTCTGAGCTATGCTCCTTATCATTAAGGCAGTGATGAATGTAAGGGTCTGAGCGCAAAACTTAGGTCATGTATTCTGAGATACATTTTTGTGCTTTCTTTTTGTTTGAATTCATTTAGGAAGGAATAAACTGGGAAACTTCTTGGAGTGGAGAGTTTGGAGCACCATGCTGGTTATGAAGCTGCTTCGCTCCTGTGTTTTTACAGTTTCTTTAGAAAAAGTGGTATCAGAAAAAATTCTGGACATTATGATAAGTAACATGCATTTTCTTTACATAATACATTACAGTTAATTCAATTTAAAGGTCTTCTTGTAACTGGCAAATCTTGGTGTGTTTTTTTTTTAGGACAATATTGGAGAAATCTGTCCCCAGCAATCTAGTATACTGTCTGATATTCTTCTAGGAACAAATGCATCATGTGGATTTTTATGTAGGAGGTTTTTTAGATTTTTATGGTTGGGTGTTAGCCACAAGGTTTGTGTGACATGACAAATGTGGAACATCTGTGTACTGATGCACATCACTGTTATAACAGTCATTCCCACCACCACATGCATTTAATTAAATTAAAAAAAAAAAAAAAAGGGAAAAAATAGTTGGAAGAACCCATTCTGTTAAATACAATGGCAAGGATTTGTTGTGCAAGACATCAAAACTCACACACTTCTTATTCAGAGGTCTGTCTGATGTCCTCTATGCATTAATTGTTGCCTCCTTTCAACTGAGAGAGTGGTATCATGCTTTCCCAGTCAGTGGCAAGCTATTTTCCAGATAGAAATTGCAGTTTGGCATAATGGATTTTTTTATATAGTTCCTTGTTTGAATCTTGTATGGGCTGGATGTTAGGGATGTATTTGGCTGAGTTGGCATACTTGAATTGGAAATGAAGGGTTTCTGAGTGGTTCTGACCAGGTTCTCACATATTGAAACATGAATCTTATTAATAACTCTGCCTGAAATGACCTTACTTAGCAACCAATATCTTTGTAAATCCTGAGTGCTACTGTTTGACTACATGCTGTAACTGGAGTAAGAGTTTTTGGTTATAAAATTACTGTGATGTAGAAATGAAAAACAATTCTTACAGGTAAGATTTGAATTGGAGTGTTCTAGATCAGTAGCTATGAATCCCATTTCTTCTAGGCTGCTTATGCTTATGAAATTGCATGAAGGCTACTTCATGCACTTTATATACTTAATTACAACTTGTATACTTGGTGCTGTATCTGCAGTCTGACAAGAGAGGGCTGCCAGGTTTAGATTGTAGGAGTGCAGCACATCCAAAAGAGATTTCAGGATACAGGTCATAGCTTATGTTGTGGTGGAATTCATTGTTGGAGCAGCAAGAAGCTCAGTGATGTGCAAAGGGCAAGATACTAACAGTTGTCTTCCTAGTGACTTGCATGAATTTCAGAAGTGGTCTGAAATGTAGATGTTTAGCTTTGAATGCATTAAATATATATTTTGTTAAAGTAATGCAAAGCTAATCTTTCAGATGTTGTCATTACAGAAAACGATTTATTAAATTCTGGTTTTTACATCTAGAATCCAGTCTTAGAAACTCAGTCCTTACTTTCTAAGTTATCTTCACAGACTTGAACCAAGGAGCACAAGCATAAAGGACCTCCTGTAGATATGAATTTAGTTTCAAACAGCTATCTCTGAAATTATTCTCTAGGCATATCAAGGATGAGGGTCATTAAGAAAAATCAACATGGTTTTACAAAGGGAAAGTAATTTGACCAACCTTACAGCCTTCTATGAGGAAGTAACTATGTGGATTGATGATGATAGGATGGTAGATGAGGTTTATCTTGATTTCAGTAAAGCATTTGATACTGTCTCCCACAGCATCCTCATAGATAAGCTGAGGAAGTTTGGTCTTGATCAGGTGGTGAGGTGGATCATGAACTGCTTGAAAGGAAGAAGTCAGAGAGTTGTGGTCAGTGGGACAGAATCTGTCCCAGAGGTCTGTGACTAGTGGAGTCCCTCAGAGGTCGGTACTGGGACCGGTGCTGTTCAATATTTTCATCAATGACCTGGATGAGGGAACAGAGTGTGCCCTCAGCAAGTTTGCTGATGGCACTAAACTGGGAGGAGTGGCTGACACACCAGAAGGATTCAGTGAGACCTGGACAGGCTGGAGAGTTGGGCAGGGAGAAACTTGATGAGATTCAACAAGGGCAAGTGTAGAGTTTTACATCTGGGGAAGAACAACCCCATGTACCAGTACAGGTTGGGGGCTGACCTGCTGGAGAGCAGTGTAGGAGAAAGGGACCTGGCGCTCCTGGTGGAGAGGAGGATGACCATGAGCTAGCAATATGTCCTTGTGGCCAAGAAGGCCAGTGACATCCTGGGAGGTATTAGAAATTTGTCTTAGAATTTGCTGTAGTTTCCTTAAATAGTTTTTACAATAAAACTATAGTTAGCTCATAACAAAAAGCAGATTCTTTAATAATTAAAGTTGGCAGGGAAGATGTTTTTGTTTGTGATTTAAGTTACTAATTTTGAAACTAAGTTAAGGTACTTCTTTCTGTTTTGGTTTTGTTTGGGTTTTGATTTTTGTGTGTGTGTGTGTGTGTTGTTTCTTTCTTTACTTTTCAAAAGCTGTTGGTCAAAACCAACCAGCTACTGTCCCACACCAGCTTGCCTGATCTCTCTTGAGAGGCTGCCACCCCAGATGACTCTGAGAGCCTTGTGTGTTTAGTGAGTGAGGATCCATGAGGATTTTTATATCACATTTCCAGCAGACTTCTTGTCTTGAGTGCTGGCTACTCTAAGTACATCTGAGTCAGCAGTTCTGTCTGCATGCTCTCTGAAGGACTGATGCAGAACCTGGGCTGATCTAATTGTGGTCTGTTCAGTACAGGACTTCCCAAGCCGAGTTTTTCTATTTGAAATATTTTTTAATTGAACTTCATAAAAATGTAGTTAGGAAACCATTGTCTGCATCCAGAGTGTTTAGGTGTTAAAGTAAGCTCGTGTTCAAAGCTGGTTAAATGCAGCTTTGATTTAAATTATTTTGTGTAAACACAGCAGCATCTTCACATACTCAGAACAGTTTGAGTTATGTAGCTTCTTTTACCCATGCTACAGTTTTGTTAAACAATTAAGAGTAATTCTGTGAGACTCTTCTGTTCAGTCTGTTTTATTGCATGAAAATGTCTTCAGAGTGCTGGGAAAATAGTCTGATAATTCTAAGGCTTTGAAGAGCCTTCTGATGTCTTGAATCTTTATTACACTAGAGGTCAGTGTATGACGGGAGCTTCTGTGAGGTGGTATAGAGTTTCTTGCAGAATCCTATTTCATCAAATTTGAAACCAGATTCTAAGAGAAACTATAGCCTGCTACTGTGGAAAAAAACCTTCACATTAACGTGTCTTATGACTTCCTTGGCTAAAGGACTCTCTTGAACTTCCTGCTTTTAATTCTCTTTGCTTAAGGAGTATTTGGCAAGTATCAATAACAGCACTTTAATCTGGTAAACAGGAATATGCATGCTCAATTGTTCACTGCTCACCTCAAACATTGATCTTGTGTTGCAATAACATAATGTTTTGGTTCAGCTATATTTCTATATGCCATGCTATTTATAGGACTAATCCTTACTCACGCACTGTATAAACTTCATCATGGTGTAGCTCTGAACTTTTTGAGTGCTAAACTGGTAACTTTCAGGTGAATGACTTCACTTTTGAGTGTTGAGGGAAGCATAGTCAGGAATTATTCTATCATGATACTTGTAGAGGTTGTTTCCTCAGCAGGTCATCTTCAGTTGTCCAGAAAAGTAATTTATTTAAACATCTGGAATGTGCAAAAGCAGATTGCTTCTGAAAACATGATCAGGCAGGGGGGCTAGAACAGATGGTCAAACTACAACAGTGTTATGTGAGGTCAAATGAGAGAGTCCTGCTGATTGGAGCAGATCACATCACAAATGACAATTTAATTAAGATGATGGAATAGGAAAAAATAACAGCAGGGTGGATTTGAGCTCTTCAATGTGTTTTCTAAGAGAACTGACTCCAAACAGAAGCACCTGTATCATGTTACTCTGGTATAGGTTTCTACAAAATGCCTGGAAAACTAGAAAAATAAGAATATGAGATGCTAAGAGTATAGTGGGTAAGTGCAGGCATAAAGCTGAACTTTGACATTCTTAAATGGGGTTTTTTTGAGGGTTCAAGAGATACCTGGACTGGTGAAAGTCTTTGTGACCTTTTTTTTTTCTTTTTTGTGGTGGGATAGACAGGGAAGGGGATACTGTAAAAGCATAACCAGCTAATCCCCTTTGCACTTCAGTGCTGCCCAGTATGTGTTGTTACGTGACTCTGGAGCATTAGGAAGGATGGCACCTCAGTTGAGATAGTGTGAAGGAGGTGTTAGGCTCTGGTTTAGTTGAGCTCTCCATGAGGATTCCTTCACAGGAAAGCTGTTGCACTCCTCTGTCTCTTTCTCAGGTTTGTCCAGGCTTCATTTAAAAAAAATTAAAATCTGTAAGAAATTAAGATATACCATGGCTTCACAGAATGGGGCCTTATCAAAACATCTTTTTGATTTGTTGTGTCAGGCTTCAGTAGGTTTGGGTTGAAAAGCCTGAGAAATCACTTTGCAGAACTGATTTTATATAAGTCATTAGTAATAAATACAACATCAACAAAAATGTATTTTCTTTCCTGTCCTTTTGGCATTGGAAGAGTGCAACCTTAATTTTTTTTCAGTGAAATTCTTTAAAGTCTGTTCTGCACGTAAAAGCTCCAGAACTAGTAGGTTTATCTTTAAAGAGGTGAAGCTGTTGTAGCTGTCCTGTGGCCAGCCTAGTGAATAAACTCAGGGCAGATTATTGCCGAGCAGCTGTATTTCTGTCTGCTGTGCACATAGTGACTGTATTTCCTGGTTTAGCTTCCAGGTGTTAAATTATTCCAAATATTGATGTTATTTGCAACCAGAAAAATCTTTGTGTAGAAAGACTGGAAGTTTGATGATTCTTCTGGATCAAAAATGATGGATCTCTGTGGCTAAACAGAAGCAACTACTATTGCCTCTTTCTAGCTCAAAATATCGAGTATCCAAATAATATTTTTATGTCTCTCGTTCCTTCATGATACACTTGACTGATTCCAGGGTCCATCTATTGTGTAATAAAGCAGAGTCCATCAAAAAGGTAAAAAATATTTGGAGTGTGTTTTCCTGCTTTTGTTCTTAACTCTTGAAATGTGAGAGTTAATAGGTACATGGTTCAAGTGCTTGCCAGACACTTCTCAGTGGAACTGGAGAGACAGTAAAAAAACTGCAGCCAAGGTCAGTATTCAAAAAGCTGCAATTCAATTGCCAGTTCTCTCCTTTTGATTTCAATCTCAAATGTTCCCTGGTAGGTGCTCTGTATTTCTTAGGCCTTGTGTTTGTTTTGTTGTATGTACTTCTTGTATGACCTCTGACACTAACAAGGATGTGTAGAACACAATGAGACAGGCAAATATAAAACCAAACAAAACCCAACTCTCAAAAGAGAGTTCAACTCACACCAGATATTCAAGGTTCCTTTAAAACAGGTAGACTTTGACAGGCTTAAAAAAATGCAGGCCTTTAAAACTGCAGTGCTGTGGTCTTTTCTCTCTTGTTTCAACATACAAATGGAGCATTTGTTGAATCAGAAGAAATAAAGAAATATGCTGGTGGAGTGGTGGCAGGGCACACCAGGTGTAATGCCTGCTGTGCGTTATAAATGTCGCCTTTTCCCCCCTCACAGTGGTTTCCAGGATATGTGTGAAGTAGTTAACAGAAAATAGAGCTGGATTGCAAATTCCTGGCTTTTCCGTCTTTTTAAAATCTTAATTTGTAAAAAGGAAAAAAAAAAGTAGAAGTATTCAGGCAACCCTAAGGCTGAGTAGCTAGAAGGAATTCAGTAACTGTGACTATGTGATGGTAGAAGTAGTAGTTTTTCTTTCAACTACCCCTTGCCGACCGCCTTTTTTCCCCTCAACTTTTCTTCTAGGCTGAAGTGAATCACCAGTCAGTTACCCTTCC
>NW_009970726.1:5007852-5025196 GCF_000747805.2 Chaetura pelagica
GGAATGCCTGTTTGAGGTGAATGAAAGTTGCAAACAGGAGAACAAAAGCACGCGGTTTACCGTGTTCTGGGAACTTCAAGCTAGGTTTCTGCCTGAAATAAAAAGATATATGTGGGTAGACCATAAAAAGTGCCCTAGTTAAAATGTGGAATAGCTGCATAACGTTAAGGAGAGGACTGAGTTGCTACATTATCTGTTCCCATGCTCTCTAAGGTAGTCTATGTTTGGGGGTTGGTTTGTCTTCTAAGATCAGAATTTTTCCTGACTCAGGTGAAATTCATGTCCTATCTGGATTTCTTTCTTTTCAATTAATTATTTTTGTTTCGACCTCTTCTCTAGATGCTGTTACTAGTGTCTGACATGTTCAGCAGCTGCAGGGGAAGCAGAGCAGTGACCTGACTGCTCTTAACAGTTGTTGCTCTGGTCACTTAAGATATCATGACTTCATTTTGTGCCTCTTAATAAATTAAAAAAAGGAAGTTTAATAAAGCAGCAGTTAAAGTGAAAGCAGCATATTTGGCAACTAAAAATACAGATAGGAGAGCTGATCCTCTCCCTGCAATAGTAAAACCATTGTTTTAGCTACCAGCTATAATTACAGGAGGGAGACAGTAATCTGCCTAACAGCACAGACTGTTTCATGGAGTTCAGGTCTTCCTTGGAGAACTCCTCACTGCTCTGTGGGAGGAAACAACTGCATTTGCAGAGTAACAAGCCTGGAGTGGTTGATGATTGTGAGTTTTTATGACTTCAGGGGTTTGACATCCTTAAGGACAATGTAGTGCTGGAATAATTTAACAAGTTTGAAACAACCTAACTTTGATACTGCATTAACATGAATCTCCATGTAGGCTAAATCACCCTGTGGGAAAGTAATTTGTGTTACAGGCAGAGGTAGAGATGTTTTGTATGTGCCAAAAAAGAAATTAAAAGCAGCTGAGGTTCAAGGTGTCGTGATCAATAATCAGGCCACGTGGCAGGTGTTGCCCACAGAGCTGGACGTACTTGATAGGTCTCCAGTGGGAGAGATCTCAGATCTGTCTCCTGATTGCTGTGCTTCTAGGAAGAGAGCTGACTCTTCCAGTTGTATCCACTGATGTTTAAAATTAAAGATTTTGAGGGTAATAGGCTTTTGGTAGATGCTGCTGTTTTGCTGTTGTCTTTAGTGATGCTTGACCTTATTGGAAGATGTAATACAAACTACTTTCTGTGAGGTGGTTAAGTGAAAGCTGGGCATTTCTAGAGAAGTGGGTAGTTCAGGACTGTCTCATATTAAAGGCTCAGACTCTAGTAACTGAAGGAACAAGTTCCATAAAAAGCATTCCTGTCAAAATTGCAAGACGTCTCTGTTCCTGTGAATATAGCTACATTCCATCAGTAGCTGGGCTTTGAAAAGTGCAGTAGGATGTAGTGATGATCTTGTCTATATGAATAGGCAAGGTAGCAGCATACTCTATACTGCTTCGTTCCCTCTAATCTATGAGGTTATCCATTTGTGCAACTGCCTTGTAGTTCTGGAGTCTTTTTCATACCCTAAGATATGCACTTCTGATTCTTATGCATATCTCTTTGTTTCAATTTCATGTAGGAGGACTGCCTTTTGGATTGTGAGCCGCTTGGACATGGTGACAGACATCAGCCTAGAGGGTCAGGCCTGGATGGTTGGGATTTAAGGTGAGCAAGTGAACCTAGAACTTGTTTTCCTTTTTTCTTTTTTTTTTTTCTGTTGCTGTTTGTATCAAAATTTAAAGAAAAAACTGTGTGTGCCTCCTAGTATGTATGTAACATTAATCAAATGTGCAAGTATAATAATTACAATCCCAGAGTAGCCTTTAGTACCTTCAGAAAAGCTGGATAGTGTTTTAATACCTAGGAGGTGCTAATGCTGCTTTAAGGGTAATTATTATTCAATATAAAAGTGACAATAAGAATTCCCAAAACTTCATGTCAGCATTCACTGAGAGGCAGCTGAGATGGATCCCTAGGATCCCCTGTTCCAGCCTTCCTGTGATTCCCTCTTCCATTATTGTATAGTAAAATAGCTTCAGCCATTCTAGACTACAGACAGTTCCTTCAAATGTAACATTTTAATTAATTACAGATCTGCAGTGTATCTTTCATGTTGTCCACTCTTCATTTTGCACATTTTGGTGATATATTTGGAGTTGACATTAGTTGATATTTGACTGGTTTTTTTCAGTTCTTTGCTATGGGAAAGAATTTCCCTATGCAGCTGCAAACCAAGAACAAAAGCGACCTTTTGTGTGTGTAAGTTTGTGTAGCAGGTTCTATCAGTCCCATAAAGGCAGAGCTCCCATAACTTCTGTGGTGTGTGAGGTTAATCTTTCTCATGGAGAATTACATAATTTCTGTGAATGGAGAGATGAGATTTCTTGGACATGATCAGGAAGATCTCACTGGTTTGTATCAGCACAATATAATATCGATGATCTCTCTCATAACTTTCCTAAACCAGAACTGATGTCTAATTCTGGCCTTGCTGCCTGGGAAGAGCTGTCATCCTTCTGGTTCTCTTGCCACATACTGTAGGCTGTGTATTTTCTTAGAGGTATGGTAAGCACTGTTTCAGTTGTTGCTCCAGAATTATGTGAGTGTTTTCCTTGCAACTTGCTGTAGCTTCTAAAGGCTGGGAGAACACTGCGTAAGAGTGGAAGTATGAATAAAAGCTTGTTTTGTGGATTTTAACATCTTATTTTTTTTTAATAAAGGAGAGAACTAGGGACAGTGCTTACTCTTGCATCATGTGCTTAAGAGCTTGAAAAGTTGGAAGGGCTTGCAATAAAAAGGAAAACCTAATATCATTTCCCAAAGCTTTGAGTCATGGAAAAAGTGGATCGAATCTAGATGATTCTGAATTAAAGCATTTGTATCATCTCCTCCAAAAATGTTGAGTTCACACATATTCACATCAAAGTTATTTGGTGTATACTTCTGCAGTAAATAATCTAATGAAGGTGAGAAGTAGCTTGTTCTAGCAAGACTAAAGCATGTACTGAAAATTATGTGAATAGTCCTGTAAATTTAGGGTTTTTTTAAGAGTGATATGTACTTAAATCACTTCCTCCAGCAAAGACTCAAGTAAGTCAAGCCTCCAGAGAATTTCTTGCTAAACTTGCTTCTTAGTATATACCATCATAAAATGGCTGTAACCTTCAGAAGATTATGCCATCAGACCAATGGGTATTGTCTCTGCGTTAAAAAAAAATGAATCAACAACTAAAATCCATTAGGATTATTTTGGTAGACAATTTAAACAACCAGAGATTGTAAACAGTACACAATTTAGAGACTTAGCATGATTCAGGTAGGACATAGCTTGAGAACATCTTGATAACTAAACCACAGTCTGTTTGGATATGTAATCTTCAGACAAACATGCTTAATTTTTTCCACAGCATCTTGCAGTATTAACTGTACTATAACCAGCTTATAGTATATATTCAGTAAGCAATTACATGGACTCCAGATTATGAGCCCATAAATATGGAAGAAAATTGGTCATCCCTGGAGGTCCCAACCTAGCTTTTCAGCCAGCTCTTGCTGTTCAGTGTAGCTTGCAAAACGGTGAGTTGTTTCATTTCTGCCATCCAGGAGAGAATTGAAACACTGGGGTTGCCCAGTTTTAATAAATCCTCTGTCAGTGCAGCAGTATCCTTCAGGTTAATGTCTAATGTTCAACACTTGTGCTGTGTTCTCTCCAACCTAGCTGGAAACTTCATTCTCTCCCTTCTGAAGATAAAGGCAGAAGCATTTGTTTCCTATTTATTTTCTCAGATGTCAGTAAGGCTGTTGTCTCTCCCCAAGCCCCATGGTTTAAATCCAGCTGCTTTTCTGATTACTTTGTAAGCTGAATTATTAATGCTTGCACAATTTTAATAAATAATGTCATGCAGTACTTCACAATTTCTTGCTGACTTAGAAAGATATTATTTTTTGATGTTATACGAAAAGTTTGCTTGAACTTTTGCCCTTTAGTGCTACAGAACAGTAGTGCTAGACTTGTGAAAACCAAGCTTGTGGAAAATGTCATTCTGTTGAATGTGGTCTGCTCTTATATGATGTAGGATACTGCTTTTGTTAAAATGTGTGTGTGTGGTTAAGTACCTGTTGTGCCTAGTGTTCTCTGGCAATATCACTTATCCTCAGTGTGCCTGGGAGTGGAATTGTTGGTGTTGGATTAGCCAAGCCCGTTGTACTTGAAAGTGTACCAGCTCTTCACCTTCTACCTTGTTGGTGAGGGCTGGTGCTTTCCTGTTTTCTCCATAGAGTTCCTCTCAGACTTCGGGGCTGCACTACTTGAAGGCATACGCAAAACTTTGATTTTTGTGGTCATGGAATTAGAGCATTGGGAATTCTTTGTAAAGCTGCTGCCTGGTGTAAGAGGGTCAAATATGGAGAGTGCAGAAGCATCTTCCTTACTGCTGCACCTCTCCTCACATTAATAATTATTGGTAAAAAAGGAAGCTATGCCTAATGTCACTCCCAGAACTTTAACATGCATCACTGCACACGGCCTGGGCTGTCGCCAAATGTCCTTAGCTATTTATTATGATCAACGATACAGCATCCTAAGTATTTGAGAGTTGAAAACTTTGGAGGAAACCCTCAAGCCATTATGTTTGACATGCCTTCTGACATTGTGTGCTTCTTTCTGTAGTAAGCCTTTCTGAGGAGCAGCCTGTCCACCTGGATAATTTCTTCCTAATTTCAGGAGAAATTCCTGAAATCTTTGGTTTTAGGATCTTAATTACTCATGCCTCTTTCCAAAACTTTTATTGCAGTGTCTACTGAACATTTGTAGGAATATTTTGCTTCCTCCAAACTGTAATGACTCAAGAGTGTTGGTGTGAAGCCATGCAAATCAGGAGGTCAAGAAATCTGAGAAGTGATGACTCAATTGTACTGCTTTTGCTCATTTATTTGGGATTGTGGATTCTAACTTCACTAGGGGCTCTACGAACCTTGGTGTTCAAGACTGGCAGCTGATACCTTTTCTAAAAACAGAGGGAGCGAAGAGAGGGAGCACTATTTATTTCAACAACCACAAACAACACTTCCAAAATACACTTGTGGTTGTATCACAGAGTTATGAATCTTAGGTTATCTAGTGGTGACTAACATGGTGAGACAGTAGCCCAATATGTCCATGCTTTATTTAGAAAAGGTAATTCTTATCGGAGACAAGGAACACCAGTTCATTCACTGCATTTGCTGTATCCCAAAGTAGAGATATGAAGTCTGTCAGCAGTTCAGGCTGCAAGATACAGAAGCTTGCCTTTCAGGCAAGTCTTTCACACTTAACATTTCTAAGGACTTTGCAGTACAGAAAGAAACAAACTCTTCTCCCCCTTCACCTTCTCTCCTTCCAAATGCTCTTTTTAGGCTGTCCTACGGTTTGATAGAAGTTAACAAAGGGTTGTGATATCTCTTGATCAGCTAGGTTTTTCACTTACACTGTGGTGAAATTTTTAACACTGTTATCTCAGTGTAGTGCTGGTTCACAAATAGATTGTAAGTGCTTTAGAAATTCTTCAGGCAGAGCCTAGATTATACCAGTTGTTACATTTAGAAAAACTTACGGGTTCTCTAAAAAAATCACTTTCTCCTCTCTGCGGAGTTTAACCTGTAGTGTTTGGGTACATGGCTTTAATAAGAAAGCAGTCTTTTGCTGTTCTGCCTATTTAAAAGTGAAATGGAAGAGCAAATCCTTCCTGGCAAGCCATGAGATTCTTAGTTTTGGAGGTATATACAGTTTACATTGAAGATAAGCTAGGTTAGAGGGCACAGGCTTTGGCAGAAAACGTTTGGCTCTATTTCCATTGACAGTGCAGCCAAACTCGGAATTGCTGAAGTCTGTGGGACTGTTCTCCCTGCCTTGCCACCTTCTCATCAGTTCAGAGCACATGGAGTTGTTTGGCCCCGTGGCAATAACACCAACAGTAATATGAACTTGGTAGTGAAAGAATGAACTGTTTTGTCTCCTAGAAAGACAAAAAATGTTTGTATTGATGGTTTGTTTGTTTGGGTTCTTTTTAAGCTAAACAAATAATCCTCTGTGGGTGATTTTAGGCTCTCACAGAAACTTGAATATGCTAAATGAGTGTGGTTCCCTAGCTGTGAGCCAATAGGGATGGCCAGGCATAGTCAACACTTTCATCCCACGAGAGGGAGGAGGGGTGAATGAGCTGGAAGATATAAGCTGAAACAAAGCCATGCTGTCTTTCTGAGTCATTCGCATACACTGGATGGGTAAGCCTTCCTGCTTGCTGGGACACAGAAGTGGGGTCATGATTCTAACAATGGATGCTGGTAAGCCACTTTTTGTTAAATTTGTCTGTCCTTTTTTTCTGGGAAGTCTCTCCTTCCCCTCCTGAGCTGAAAAGAAAGTATCTGTGAAGTGGGAAGCTGGATTGTTAAATAAATGCATGCTTAATCCAGACTTCTCAAGCTGTGTGCATTTTAATGTGTTTTATACTGGTGTTATTTTCTACTGGTGTTCTTTCTTGCCTGTTAACTCATCGAAGCTCATATCCTCTCTCGCAATGCAAGGCACTGGTATCAGAAGTGTGTCTTTTAATTTGTACTTCTTTCTTCACTGGGTTAGAGCCTGTGACCTGAGAAGTGCATGATGCCTCACTCTTTGATAAGAGGTGGTAGTCTCTGGAAGATATATGCTAGATCTGTGCTTGCTTGTAAAGAGCTAGTAGTGATCTAATGTATTGACTGTGGTTTCCTCTATTCTGTTTACAGAAATTTTGTACTGGGGAGGAAGTGGGGAAACTGCTGTGTTTCTGGGGTAGTCAGTTCTGCTTTGTGTGTTTATAGTCAGGGAAGTCAATGTGAAAAGAGCACACACAAGATTTATTTTTCAAATTAGATGTGAAAGTGAAATCTTTAACATAGTTCTGGGAGTGATAGGGAGAATGAATGTCGAGTGGTTTCTATAAAAGAGATGAGCAATCCCAGCCCAGCTCCTTGAGAGGGGGTGTGTTTCTGTGTCATAACTTGAATCCTTCAAATTCCACAGTAATAAAAGACCTTGGATTTTAAATGGTTATGGATAGGGCATAAAGCACCACTGGTTGTGCTCTGGCAGCGTGCTTGCGGCTGCTCTTTCGCTACCAGTTGCAAGCATGCCTGCTGCATTTTTAAGAGCTTTGTTGAACTTTTGTCAGCAGTTGGTTCAGCCACTTTTTCACCACAATGCAGAAGCATAATGTGACAAGTGACATGAGCTGTATTCAAAGTGATAAACTTACTTGTGCAGATCGTGTTTATCTACTTATCATATGCTCAGTTTACTCCATGCAAGTGAAAAGCTTAGTATTCCCTGGGCATCTGAATTGGTTTCATTGAGCATTTGCTAAGTCCTAAAGGGAAAAATTTCTGTGCCTCCTTCCAGCTCTTTGGCTTTTCTTAGAGACTTCCAGAAGTTGGTCCTGCTGGGTTCTTAATGCATAATGTAGGGCAGACAGCAAGCCATTTAATCTACCCCCACTTAATTGAAGTTACTTTGACATCATCTGTGTAGAAAAGATTGAAACCAGGGGCTCTTTTTGTGTTCAAAGTATGTTATACACTTTGCAATTCAGTTAAAACCCAAGCTCTTTAACCAAGATAATAAAATTTTAACACAGGCTCAGAGAGGAGTAGGATGGCACATGGCTGACAATTTTCCATGACATGGAAGATGATGATTTTTGTATTTTGTTCCTTAGATTCCAAAGGAGCCAAATTTCAGGACCTTCTTAAAGCAGTTTGAATATCAGGAATCAGAAATACCCCTTCTCTCACTGCTTGTATAAGAAGGACAGGTGCCTAGATGGTAGATGTCAACACCCAGTATTATAGAAGGATTCCCTGGCAATATTCAGGTTTTACATGGTTGCTTTGCCTACAAAACACTTCTTCCCCTTTGAAGTAGTGGAGTTCATGTACTGCTCTGGAGTAACTGAACTCTTTGTGTTGGAAAGACTGGATTGATGTTAATAATATGTGCTTAAAAATATATGTTTTATTTGTGTATAGTTATGTACCTGCATTGTGCAATGTTTCTTTTCACTGTGAGGTGAACCATAAAGATAATGCTGTTCACCTGTGCTTTGCTGGGTCCAAACCTGTATCTTTTTCCAGAACAATGTCGCTGCACTAGTTTCTCAGGAATTTCTGTACTTTAGTAGTCCTAGTTGTAATTTTCAGTTATGCCGACTTGTACGGCTAGTAAACGTACATTTTGGAAGCTCTCAGTCCCTTAAGAATTCTTAAATTATAGTTCTCCCCTTTGTGGGACAATGGTTCTAACTATCTGAAAGGAAACATTTTAATGCAAATATTTATAACAGTGAATTCTAGTACTTCTCAAGTGTATTTAAGTTACAGAAAAAAAATATGCAAGCAATTCGGTGTCTTATGCCTTAATCTGGAACATGAGTAGTGCTCCATGAAGTTTATCTGCTTGATTTCCCCCACCTTTTAAAGCTGAGCTTGCTGTTCTTGGAACTGTTTGCTTATTTCAAATAGTATGTTTGCATTGCAAGTCAGGGCTGATAAATTTTTTTTTTTTTTTTTTAATGAGCATCAAATTCTTAAGCTTTTTTTTTAGGAGAAGAAAACATCTGTTACCTAAGATAATTTTAAGAATACTTTTGCATTAGTTACAAATTTTTATTAAATGCATTTTATTTTGCTGCATTTGTCTTCATTTCTCACAGTAGCAGGATTTAAAAAAGTTTTGGATGGGGGAGTAAAAAGGAGAGCTGCAAGATAGAGTTGACAGTGTAGTTGGATTTGAAGTAGCTACGGGCTGGGACTGTTGCAACAGCTGATTTGATCCTTCTGAGTTTCAAGAGCTATTTATGGTAGATTAGCTGTATCAAAGCTCTACTGTTCCAACCATAAAAGGTTGGCCCTGTATGAAGTTGCCACACTGCATTTGGCTTAGTCCTTCGAGCTTGGAGAGCCTATAGCTTTTTATGTGGATAAATCCAGTGATGGACGGAAATACTAAAGGCAGATCAAGGACTAACATTGTTGAGGACTTCAGATGGCAGCGAACTCTTACGAGGAGATTTTCACTAATAAATTTTTTGCTCTAATCACTGGAATCGGCACTTGGATATAACTCCTGCATATTTACTGCGTTTGGTGAACGCATGCTTTTAGGAAAGCGCTGTTCTAAATTTATCTGACTTATCTGAATCATCTTGACTGCACATGTACTCGCAAGCCTTGCATGTTGGTATTTGGTAACTTTTGTGAAGTCACTTTTCTGTTTTCTTAGCAAGTGAGAGTAAGGTACTTTGGAAAGGAATTTTAGCTGATGTGAGAAACTTCTATACAACAAGAATTATGAAATACCTGGCTAAAGAGAGCTGCAGGCATTATCAGTAACTATTTTGAGAAGACTTTGACCCCTTCTGCTGCATCTGTACCTTCTTTATTTCCTCTCTTGTGTAAAGGCAGACTAGTGGATATTTTACAGGATTGTGAAGTAAGTAGCACCTTATTCTGAGAGCTTGCACACAGTCACTTGAGCCAGTTGTTTGAGAATATTTGCAGCTTTGTCAGGTTGAAATGTGAATGGGTTTATTCCAGCCTGTGCATGCCAGTCATTCAGCCTTCCTTAAGGCATTTTGTGGTTTTATTCTCTTGGTTTTGCTTAGAGGATGAGCTCATTCTGCTAGGAATGGAAAGTCCTGTTGCTGTATTGTTTATGTGTGAGGTGTCTCTCTTTTTCACTTCTAATACATTAACTGTAGCTACAGTACTACAAGCAGCTGTAAGAACATTTCTGTAAGAACAAATTTTTCTGTGGTAATTTTATCTTGTGTTTAACAAGTTCTGTAACACATGTGAATACTGTTGCATTGGATAACTGTTGTATTTTGAGACTTGGAATGTTCTGAAGAAAGCTTCCTCCAGCTTTCTGTTCTCTTATGTTTAAATCTTGCCAGGACACCAGAGGTGAAAGTTACTGGCAATATTTTACCTTCCTCTCCTTCAGCAGTATTAGCTGTTAAAGGAGGGGAAGCATAAGGGGCAGGTGGGGTTGGAAAAGGCGGTTTCTTCCTTCAAGGATGTTCCAGATTTTGTATTTTAATCTCCAGAACACAAGATTGGTGTCGTTGGCAAGGAAACAAGTTTTCTGACTTTCAGGTTCCCATTCAGGAACTAGCAGTTTAAGGCCAAGTCTCAAAAATACAGCAGTTATTTTCTATTTTCTTTGGGTTACAAATACATATTTCTCTGTCAAATGGATCTAGAATTTTTATTCTGAATTATATAAACCTTTGTTTTAGCCCAGAGACTACCACAAGACAGAATATGTCAAGACAATTACTGTTTAAACATACTTTATCAGTTTAGGGATAGGAATATTTTATTGGAATAAAAAATCTCATCTATTTAATCTTTTCTCACACAGACTTTGTTAGATATACATTTAAATACTTACATCTATCTGCATGTTTTATAGGAGATTGAATCCTTCTACCTGCAGATGCAACTATGGTTAGGAAGAAACTGCCTAATCAATATATCGGGCTTAACATAGCCTATTAGTCTTTGTCCTGAATTAACAGATGTGTATTTGATACCTGATTTTAAGAGGTTTTTATATTGCTTCCACTAAAATTAGTATTTTTAATTGGCATCATTTTTTACATGATCTGATTTTTTTCTTTGCTACTTGCACTTTAAAAAGCAAGTTGACACAAATTGCTCCACCATTATAGCATGCCTGTGTTGTGCTCCTGTAAACCTGTTAGAAGATGTCAGTGCCTTAAAACACACCACGGAGACATCAGATACGGAAATTAGTTACCCCAGAGTCTGCACAAGAGCAGGAAGACACTCTGAGAGCTCTTAACTGGAGTTTCAGGCTCAAAGACTCTCAGGCTGTAATGTAGGAAAGGTTTTCATTGATAAGAAGTAACAATAGCAGCTCCACTTTGTGCAGCAGATGCTCAAACTTGTTGGAACAGGTAAACTTTCTTCCCTGCTATCTCTGGGGGATTACTTAATTGATTTAAGCATTAATTCTGCCTCTTCTAATGCTATTTTGTCTTGACTGCATTTCGAAATTACATTATTGGCAAAAATTTCCAGTGGGAAGAAGGATTTGAGATTGTTAGGAGCTTTACTGAGAAGGACTGTGGCTTTGTGCTTATCATTTATTTGCTTGTTTTCGATAGTTTGTATAGGATAAAGGTAGGGGGGTAATGCAAGCAGTTTTAGTCTAGCTATGCCTTTTTTACTTTTTGTACAGAGAAGAGGGATAACACTGTATCTGTACACAGAGCTCCCTGAAACGATCTAGTTGAGGAAAAGTGAAATGGTAGTATGCATTTCTTCTTCACAAGTCAAGGTAGACTTGGAGATGATGGGGTTGAGCCACTGGTGACCAAGACATTTCCAGACAGATTGAGGGAGTCGTTTGCCAGTTTTCTGCGTGGAAGAAGTATGTGCCTTATCCTGCATACATTGTAACACGTTATGAGCTGAGGTTTCTCACTTGTTTAGATTTATGTTGAAAGCTTTATAAAGTCTTAGTACATTTGTGTATGCAAAACATTATTAAGAATGTGTGGAATTTGTGGTTTGTGGGTGTATTTTTTAAAAATGCAGCATTGTCATTTTACTTGCTTAGAATATGTTCACAAGATTGGCTCTTTTCTATGGAGCCTTTAATATATTGACCGTAGGTGAAAATTGCATAAGCTTAGTTAGTTTAAATTTCCATTTTTTGAGTTCAAGTTTGTTCCCCAATGTGTTGCCTGTGTGCATGGCAATTTTACTACAATTTTAAAGAGACAAAAAATCTGGAATAGTTTGCAGTGGCTGAGATTATTCCCTTTGCTGAATGAAGCACAGTTTGTGTTTGCAGATGTAACACAATGTGTTTTCTTGCTGAATGCATGGGCTTTTGTTTCTCCACAGAGAAGCCTCAATTTGGCATGAAGGAGGGGAACAGTGAGTTCTCAGAGGAAGCAGTGTGCACAGAGGTCTCACCTTATTAATTCACTGGTGTTGATACTTTCCCAGCTGGGCACTTCAGAGTTAACAAGCACACTGGAAGGTCGTGATTTTTAATGAGCAAAACATGTCCTAGTTGGAATCTGCCTTAAGCAGATAAGAATGCATTGGGTAACTGGTGATAAAAATGCTTCTGATGTCACTTACTCACGTGGTGGTGTGTTGAAGGGAGTCTTTCAGTAGAGAGGGTACAGCAATTTTGCATGAAGTCTTTGCTGATTTATTTGGATTTAGCTGATGGGATGGTCTCTCTTTGTTCTAATGGTACCAGTTTTCAAAGGTTTAAAAAAATTAACTGTAAAGTCAGATTTCAAAGACCCAGAGTAAAATAATTCAGGTTTCCAGGCATGTCTCTGTTCAGGTATGCAAAAAGTCATCATGATGAGCTTGGACCTGAAGCATCATGTGTCATAATAACTAATACCAGATACATTTCTAGAACAACTTGAGGCTCCATCAGACAGTTATGCAGGAAGAGTTTAATTTCCCCACAGAACTGAGCTGTTTGATGCTGAAAGCTGCCATGCTCTTTCTAGTGGTCTGTTGTGAAGGAACTGCATTCAGGTGTTAGTCAAGAGATGGTGTGCCAAAGTACTGTGAGAAGTTAATAATACTTCCATAGAGTTAATGACTGCCAAATGTGCTCCTTGTGGCTTATTCCTGTAAAACTCTTGGTAGCCAGCAAAGACCAGCAGGATTTCATTCTTATGCTGTCATATCAGCTTTAGATTGAGACAAAACTACTGTCTGTTCCCCAAAATTAAAAAAGCTAGCACTACCTGTTGTTAGCTTGCTGTAGAAGGAGGGAGGAGTGTGGACTAATGTTTCAAAACAGTTGCACGAAATAATCTAGGGAATATGGAAGTTGTATGTGCTTCACATGTGACTCTCTCAGTCTTGCTCTTTCTGACAAGAAGCTCAGTTAAACCTCAGAGATAGCTAGAATAGCTCTTGAACTCTTAGAAAAGAACTGCCCCAACTATTTATATTAGAGTGCAAAACGGACATTTGTGCAAAATGTCATTTTACGTTAAGTGCCAACTGGCCTCAAAAACAAGGTAAGATCCTACTGGAAGAAGTATTTCAGGCAGCTGTTGGCACTCCAGTGGTGACTAAGAGCTGGTAATGCTAACCCTGTAGCCACAAATTAGGGCTGGGAGTTGAGACTTGGGTTCACTTGACTTTGGTGTCAGGCATCGTAACTCCTCCTGCCTTTAGTTTCCAAAAAAAACCTCACTTGCCTGGGTTGTTAACACAGGCCTCTGGAGCTGAACAGCTGAGGCAGTTGTTGCTCCAGCATCACTGCATTTCATTTTTTGTTCCTCTTCATTGTGAAGAGAAGTAGCTATTTTTTGCAGTAAGTAAAGCTAACATTGAGTGATGTATTTCTTACTGTAGTCAAACCACACAGATCATATAACTGTTTTGAAAGAAACAAACTCACAGATTCTGTGTTGTTAATTCTAAGCAACATTATAAACTTGTGAAGTTGAGGGAGGCAGCTTACTGCATGCCTTAAAAACCCTAACTAGGGTTACTAAAACTAGTTCAAACAAAAAACATGTCAACTCCCTGAGTTGCACTTCATGAAATGTGTGAATCTAACAGTCTTCTACTTAAAATTAGGTAGTTCTGCACCTTTCATTTGGGATGTAAGTAAGGTTTTGTCTTAAATTATGAAGGTTTATATACTGTCTGTGCTGTGTTGTTTAGACTTAGGTAAAAATAGCTGTACGTAAAGTTAGGACCTAATTTTTAAGTGCAGCTATGAAAGGCTAATGTTTGATATCACCAAAACTTTATAGCTTGATCAAAGCCAGCACAGAAGCAGCTAGTATCTAGTGAAGCATTAAATGGTTAAGTATTTCTGATTTAAATCTAGGCCCAATAATTGGGTAGACTTTTATGAGTGACTTGCAATTGCCTGTGGTGATGTGAAACTGAATGCAGACAATGAAATGTCATGACAACACAACTCTGTGAAAGTTAATTGTCAGGAAGAAAAAGAGACTCCACACACATTCTTCTCAGGGAACACTTCAGTTAAATCAAGAACTACTTGGCTTAGTCACTCTGGCTTGTCTTCCTGGCATCACAGATGGCCTGCTGTGGAAGGCTACTTGCTTCCTGTGCAAGATGCTGGGGAGACAGAGGGAGGAGAGAAAAGGGGTTGAGAGAGGTCAACATTTAGGGACCGTGCTTTGAGATGGAAACAGCTGGTTACAGGGGAAAATAAGGGAAGCACTTGGAGAAGAGCTCTCTCAAGCTTTGTTTTTACTGTCTTGATTGGATAAATGGGCTAGTTTAAACAGGATCTTCAAGTCACCTCTCTGCTGGGAACAGACAGGTTTGATATACTGGGATAATAGTCTAAGATTTAATCTGAGTATTCCATCATGGCATTACAACCTAGGAGCCGTAAATTACTCATTCTCAACGTGACTTCACTTACATGTTATGTATTCTGGCAATGTCTTGTTAACACCTCAGGATATTTTACTCTTTATTCATGTATTTGCTTCAGTAGCTCTGAGACATAACCTGCTGCCTGACTTCAGAGTCTAACAAATGGTCTGAGTTGAAATGAACTCTGGAGTGATTAATTTTTCTGAATTTTTTCTTGAGCCGTGTGTCAATTAATTGTGTTGCTTCCACAAACCTGGATTTTTGTGTTGAACACAACACAAAAGTGTTGTGCTCCCCTATTGGCAGGGGAGCAAAGCCTAAGCATGGCCCTTGTGTATTCCAAGATTGTTGGGATGAAACTTTAGTGGATGGAGCTGAGGTGTGCTCTTCTGTCTGCAAAGGGATGCTTTACTACAGCTCCTGCTGGGGAGACGTGTGTGAGTCTTCTTGACAAAAAGTATAATCTTGTGAGTTCACTGGGGGTTAAGTGTATTCAGTAGAGTACAGTAAAAAACAATGTGGTTGGTGGTGCTGTTCCCATGGCCATCAAGCTGTACTCCCTGTGGGTGGTTGAGCAAGACAGACAAGCTCTAAACGTTTGGACATATTTACATAATTCAGGACCCTGACCCTGGCCAACATGGCTCTATAACCTACAATAGTATCAGGTGCCAAAAAACTTTAGGCATTCAGCTTTACCCAGCCTGGTGTGTTTTTTCTTGTAGCTAAAAGTCCCTCCTACAGCCACCCTCCAAGTGTCATAGGGGTTTAGCTTTAAGGGTTGACAGCTATCCAAGCCTGGTTTTGTTTCAGGCTAGAGATTTAACATACAAGTAACTAAAAATAAATCAATAAATGGAGGGAGTAGAGTTTTGCAGGACAGGCTTGGTTTGAGTTTTTTTCCCCTCCTTTTGGTGCTCATAGAAAAGCAAAAATTGAGCTTTCAGCTCAGGGGTTCTTGAAGTAAATTATTTTATCTTTCTGTTGTTTTTAAAAATCATAACAAGAAACCCCCTTCTGTTCATAAAGGGTATCTCTTTCAAGTGAAAAGTCCCCCTTCCCCCTCCACCACAAAGGATCTGTCACTGTTTAGGGCAAACAGGCAGCTTGTGACTTTGACAATAGGTCTTTGTGTTCTGAAGACATAGCATAAATTATTCCCTCTCCTGCCCAAAGAAGGCTGGGAAAGAAAAATCAAGGCCAAATAATCTCTATTGTCTACAGAAGCAAAACCAGAAAGACTGTATTTCAACCACAGTGATGCTGTGCTTGCTGTACCCTGACTAGTGCCCAGGACTGCCTGTAGTGCAAAGCTCTTCACCAGGTTTTGCTAACAATTTACAATTCTATTCCCGAACACCAGTCTCTGGCCAAAGCTGTGGCCTAGGAGCTAGAGGAAGCATCAAGCGAAGAATTCCAGGTGATGAAGTTCTGTAAAGCCATTTTATTTATGGTACTTTAAACTTTCTGGACTGGCCAATAGACCATTGTATCAGTCACAATTTTAGCCTTTCCCTTTTTAAAACAGGGTAATGATTACATCCTTCAGGACTTCTGACCTTTCTTCTACACTGTCTGAGTTGCTGGTCTCTGATTTCCCCTCCCTTTCCTTTCAAGGATTATATGCTTTTTTATTACTTAGGTTATTATTTATCTGCACTTCTCTCCTGCTAACTTTGAGTTGTCTACTCATTCCATTTGAAGACATCATTAAATATTGCATTTGCCAAATGGTACTGTTGAAAATTACTCTTTCAGATTTAAAGCTTTTCATTGCTTTGTGAAGATTTGAAGCAGAAACAGAAAGCAGAAACAGAAAGCAGAAACTTTGAATGCTCATTTATGACAGATCAAACCTCTTCCCATGTTCTGAAGTGGTGGTGGTGAGGGGAAAACCACGTAATTGCATAACTTGTTCTAATGTAATGTTCGGTGATGCCTTCAGAAAGACCTATTTAAATTCATTTTTCTAGGAAATTACAAAAGTAGTTCTGAGCTTTCTTGAGCTGCCTCTTTGCTGACAAAGCAGAAACATAGCTAAGGGATAGATAAGAGAAATGACAAACACTTTGGCTTTCTAGTTTTGCTTTCCAGTTTGCCTGCAAATTAGGAGGAAGCTTCTAAATTGTTGATTAAAAATACACCTGGCTTAATACATTAACATAGCCTTAAAATTCACATGCCTTACGAACTGTGCTCTAAACATTTGTTGCGTGATTCAAGTTCATAGGAGCTTTCTATGTACCTGCACTATGAACTTTTACTGAGCTATTTTTTCTGAACTGGAGTTGCTTCACATCTGGGGATGGTTGGGTCACACATCTGTGAAATGCAGCGATGTGCCAGCCAGCGGTTTAATACTGCTGCACTGTCACAGCTCTGAACAAAACAGATTACTGTTAAAGAAATAACACATTTTGGTACAGAAGGGCTGTTTATGCCTCTTGGTAATGGAATAATGTGTCACAAACTTTATTTAGCTGTTGCAGTATGCCACTTTCATCTGACTTGTGGCACTTGCTGAAGCAAGCTGCCTGCATGAAATAGTTGTCTGTACACATCTCATAAACCCATTGTGGTTTGGGCAACTGTTCTCTCACACAGGAGCAGCCTTTGACTGGCTGGTTGTCATGTGCTTGGCTTGTAATTGCAGTGGCATGTAGGAGGAAGGAAACAGGAGGAGATAAGGGAGAAACAAGTTTTATAGTCTAGAATAAATGAGGCCTGTGAAGAAGCATCGCATTCAGTGGAGGGATTCATTTGCATCCTTAGCAGTAGACTCATATGTCTTCTGTGTCTGTTAATTTCTTTGAAACAACTTAGATGGTTGGACCAACTGCAGGCTTGATGCATATTCTAATAGCATAAAATTGGCTTGTAATAA
>NW_009970726.1:5025219-5050533 GCF_000747805.2 Chaetura pelagica
CATAAATCCCTGGAAGTGTGGTGCTGGCAAATGAATATTCATAAACCAGGCTATTAAAATTTAAGAGAACCTTGAGGGAGTGATGATGTCAGACTCCAGAGTTAATTATAGAGATGGTAAAATTCTTGGCTGAACAGCTCTCACAACAGTTTTTACACAATACAACAATGAGAGGGAGCCACAGCATTGGATGTGGGTTTTGAATCTCTTAATGTATTTCCTGAACTGAAAGTCTACCAGTGTAGAGAAGAGGAAGCATTTACATCCAGCTACTGTGAAAATAAATCAGCTTCAAGTAGTTGAGTTGCTGATGATTTCTTCTGTGCTTATTTTTGTTACTGAATTGGTCACAATTTCTGGCTTGCTTGCTTGCCATAGTGTGTCCTACTGGGATGGGAAGAATGTGGTGGCTCTCTCGAAAAGAGTTGTTAAATGCAATCTGTAGCACTGTTACTAAGAGGGATACTAATACTGCAGTAGCTTTTTGTACTCAAGGTAGCAGTCAGTGTTAAGGATTGTTGTTTCCCTTTGAGAAGCGATTCCTCTTAAAAGAGTTATGAAAAATATCTGATTTCTCTTTGTAGGACAGCAGTATTTTATAATGCTTTCAGAATTGCGGAGGGGTTGAAGAGAGCTATAGAGGTCACAGTCTAGTCCCACTTAATGGAAAGAAATTGGAAAATCACTAACATTTTTTGATGGTCAGTGTACTCTTAATTTTCCTATTGCATTTTTTCCACAGTATTGATTGTAACTGCTGAACAGGAGTCTAGTTACCCTGGAATCAGGGTACTTAAAAGCCCTAAATGTTAGTACCTTACCTAAATTATCAAGGCTTTCAACCTGTTGCCCTGAAGCATACTGTGGGCACTGAAGCACAGGCAAAGACTTGCAGAGATGAGCCAGGGGCTCCTGAGGTAATAGGAGACAGCAAGGTAGCATCCATGAAATGCCCTAGGGAAATAAAGGAGTCTCCCTCTAAGAATGTGACATGGCCAGCTCAGCTGAAGTGCCTCTGCACCAATGCATGCAGTATGGGCAACGAACAGGAGGACTTGGAAGCTGCCATGCTACAGGGAAGCTACAACACAGTGGCAATTATGGAAACTTGGTGGGATGAATTCTATGACTGCAGTGTAGCTATGGTTGGCTACAAGGTGTTCAGAAGGGACAGGAGAGGAAGAAGGGGTGGAGGTGTTGCCCTCTGCTTAAAGAAGTGGATAGAGTGTGAAGTGTTGTCCGTAAAGAATAGCCATGTCAAAAGCTTATGGGTAGGAATTAGGGATCAAGACAACAAAGGGAGTCTTGTGGTTGCAGTCTACTACAGGCTGCCTGATCAAGTGGAGCCTGTTGATGAAGCCTTCTTACTCCAGCTCAGGAGACATTGCGATCTCAGGCTTTCATCCTGCTGGGGGATTTCAACTACCTCGACATCTGTTGGCAAAGTAGCATGGCAAGCAGTAGGCAATCCAGGGGACTCCTGGAGCTTCTTAAGAAATTGACAGCCCTACTCGAGGGGATGTATTATTGGACCTGATGGTCACAAATGCAAGTGAACTCATCAGGGATGTCTTCCACACTTACTGCTCAACCTTGAGTCTTTTTAGTACAAAGCGACTTGTTCCACAGAAACTGTCTTTTCCCAACCCACCTCTTCCCACTTTAAGCTTACCAAAGATGCTGTAACTGTGTGGCCTCCTGACATGAGATCAGGCAGGAAAAATAAAAATACACATTCACAGGATGTCTTTCATGAAGTTCAAGACTGTTCTGGACCAGAGCCTTTTGAATGTAACTTGCAAGAAGGCAAAGTCGCATTGATTGCATCCATGCAGGAGGCAGCAAGGCTACTTGCCACAGAGGAGGAACCGAACAGATGCCAAACCTTCATCCTATGTCTGTCCTCTGGAAAGAAAAGCCTTGTTTGTTTGAAGTCCAGGCTTTTCCTTAGCAAATTAATTTTTAGTAGACATTTCCCCTTCTTTCTGTCATAGTCTCTTCATTGTTGTGTTGCTCCTGCATTTGGTTTTCTTGTCTAAATTGTTCAGACTTTCTAGATGGGTAACGTGCACTTTCATGCAGATGCAGACCATATGTGGCTCAAGAGATTCTTTGAGTACCCTCCCAAGATGAGCAGTATACACAGGCCTAAGGACTGATGTAATCAAAACACCATCCATCAAAGGATGGATGCAAATGGTTTCTGGCATTGAAGCCAGGTGCTTCTGTGAACACTGTGGTCTGGAAAGGTTGGAAGTGAGAGAGTGGCTTGGTGGTGATGGTCCATCCGGCACCAGTGCTAGGCATCTGCAGTGAAGCAGACATTTTTTTTCCTTAGCTCAGCAGCACAATAGGGGATAATCCAAGCTGAAGATTGTACAGAATGTGAATACAATGTTCATTTTAACTTCTGGAGCAAAAGTTTTCTTTCTGAGGGAGATGAAAGTACCTTTAAATAGCTATCTCCTCTTTCTGCTTTGATTTAATGCCTTTTTCTATGGTTCCCGCATCTGACCTTGGCAATATCTGAGAGAAAGAAGATGCAGAAGCAAAGCTGAATGGAACTTGATCTAGTCTTTTTTTTCCAAAAGAAAAAAAGAAGAAAAATCACTGAAGATATGGAAATTTTCCCAGCTGGGAGCATTTCTTGATGTGAGAGAAAGCAGTGGAGAAAGGAAGTGCAAACAGAACCTGATGTTGCACTTGAGATCAGGTTACCACTTCAAATTCTTGAGGTCTCCTCTTCTCGCTTGCTCTGAAGAGCAAATACACTGCAATCCTGAAGACAGCACTGTGATACAGGCAGTAAGTGTCCTAAATTGTGAGAGCTTAAAGCATTGCAGGGTTTGTATGGAGCTCTGCTCTGCCTAAAAGCAGAGACTAGAATTCTCTTTCCTTTATGATTAATAAGCCATTACAAAGGTGTGTGTTTGTTTATTTTCTTGGTTGCTTTTTCAAATTTTAAATTCCACATTTGTTGTTGTTTGTTGTGGTGGTTTTGTTTGTACCGGGACAGTTAGAGGAGCATATGGCTGTTTTGATTGTGCAGAGCTGCCATTCAATTTGCCAAGTGTTGTTAGTTTGCATGTGGCCCGGCAGCATTTATGAAAAAGCCCTGCCCTGCCTGCCCCTGCATTGTTTCCAAATAAAGGCATGTCTGGAAGGGGAGTTAAGCCTCCAACTGCTGGACCTTAAAAAAATAAAAGCACATTTTACCCATGGGTTGAAAAGAAGTGACTTATCTGCAACAAACTATTCATTCCCCATCTCTCCCTTCCCTTTCTCAAATTAAGTGAAAAAGTTGCTTTTAAATTTAAATCATGCAAACTGGTTGTTTTACACTCATGTTCTTTAGCAGGCAATTTAGGAACCTAATCATCAGCACTGGAGTCGCCTCAAACTTACTGAAATGTCCAAGTTATTTTTGTTTTTTGTTATACTTAGAGCAATTTAAACAGAAAATTCATATGTTCCTGAAAAGTATTTAATAAGTGAGCCTTTCCTTGCATATAAACACTCATCTATGTGATGAGTGGAGAAGTTGAACAACTACCTTTATAATGCAAGGTAGTAGTTTAAGTGACTTTTAAAAAAAAAACAACTTCTTAAGCCAGCAGTACTCTTTTTCAGGCTTTAATACAAGTTTGAAGTGACATAATGATGTTTTGCTGTATAGAATCTAAGGACATAGTTAATATACGGTTGTTAGGAAGAGGTAATTTATTAGACCAGCTGGTATGAGGGGAAAAAATGATACAAGCTTGCAGGCACACCAGCACTTAATCAGGTCTGAAATAGAAGCAGCAGATTTCAAGGTTAAACAGGAGTTACAAAAAAGTATGTGATTTAATAAAACATGCGTTGACCTGTCAAAGAAGAGCTTGCTGCTGGTATATTCCTTCAGTGGAAGGAGGAGGGTAAGAAGATAATTGTTTTACTGGAGAAAGAAATCAGGAATTTACAGCCTGTCAAACAGGGGGAGGCCATAAAACCAGTACCTGAGGAGCCCATGGCTGTTCTCAGTATCTAGGAAATTTTAGTTCTTTGCCTTCTCTTTGGACGGTTTTATTTTTGTAGTATTTTTGAGAATCAAGATTGCACAATCAGTTATTTGTAGATAAATAGGGTAGGGTTTATCTAAAGGAATTTCATCAGGCAAATCTAGTTTAAAGCATTCTTTGTCAGCTGGTTTCCATCCTTAGCCTACGCTGCTAACTTAAGAGGTTACTTAATAGTTCATAATTATAAAAATGGAAGGAAAAAACCTCAGTTTTTTTTTTAAAGCACAAAGTATTGACTTCCAAAATCAGATCAAATATATTCTAACCACTGGATGATAATGGTTTATTTAATCTATTATTTTCTTCAAGCAGAACCCAAATTCAGAGTTGAAATATTAAGAAACCATGTTAAGGCTTTGCAAAATGACAGTTGCTTTACTTGTGCTGCTAACAGAGTTGGCAATGTGCTGGTTTTAAGCTTTGAATTAGGATGTTTTGCCAGCATGGTTCCAATACACATTTTATGATGCACTATCTATGTATATTGGTCTTTACACTGTGCTCTTCTAAAGCTTTTCACTATTTTTCTGTACTGCTGTATCCTAAAGTGATTAATGTTATAGTTAAAGCAACATCAGATTAAACATGTTAAAGTAGAAGTCATTATTTTCTAACTTGCTTGTCTCACAGTTTGGTTCTTTTTAATGGGGTATCTGTACAAAGGCCCTCTGAATTAACCTCTGTATATATTAACATTTACTTTTAAAGTTATGGTATCTGGCTTTATTATGCAAAACTGGCTTTCAGTATCAGTTATAATGCTGAAAAGGATTTATGCTTTTTGAGTGGTGTCAGGAGTCCCAGGGACCAGCCTATTCTTTTTTCTGAGTCCCACTGCTATGTGTTAAGAGGGCAGAACTGTTTACTCAGCTGTGTCCTGTTAGAATCAAAGGGGCTGGATAGGTAACCAATGCATTTGACCTAAGCTCTGGGTAGGTAGAGGAGGTCAGACAAGCTTAATCTAATTTAGATAAATTACTTGCCAGGAAAAAGGTGTAGCTGTGCTAGCATTTGTCTTTCTCTGCCAGAAGCCAGCTTCCTCCAACCTGCTGATCCAATAAATTAAAAAAGGTGTCATGTATTGAGAGCAGTTTAACAGCATGTAGGATATACTGAAGGAGAGACTGCACCATCTTCTGTGATCCTTGATGTTCATAGAATCATGGAATCATAGAATGGCTAAGGTTGGAAGGGATCTTAAAGATCATCTAGATCGAAGCCCTGTTCATTGGCAGAGAAAACTGCCACTACATCAGGTTGCTCAGAGCCCCATCCCACCTGCCCTTGAACACTTCCAGGGATAGGATTTTCCACAGCTTCCCTGGGCAACCTGTTCCTATGTCTCACCACCCTCACAGTAAAGCATTTCCTCCAAATGTCTAACCTAAATCTCCCCTCTTCCAGTTTTAATCCATTACCCCTTGTTCTCTCACTACAAGCCCTTGTAAAAAGTCCTTCTCCAGCTTTCCTGTTGGCTCCCTTCAGGTACTGGAAGGCCAGTGTGAGGTCTGTCTGGAGCCTTTTCCAGGCTGAACAACCCCAGCTCTCTCCACCTGTCTTCACAGGAGAGGTGCTTCAGCCCTCAGATCGTCTTTGTGGCCCTCCTCTGGACTCGCTCCATGAGCTCCATGTCCTTCTTATGTTGGGGGCTCCAGAACTGGACACAGTACTCCAGGTGGGGGTCTCAAAAGAGCCGAGTAAAAGGGGAGAATCACGTCCCCTGACCTGCTGGCCACACTTCTTTTGATGCAGCCCAGGACACAGTTGACTCTCCGGGCCGCAAATGCACATTGGCAGCTCATGTTGAGCTTCCTGTCCATCATCAATCCCAAGTCCTTCTCCTCTGGGCTGTTTTTGATCTGTTCTCCACCCAGCCTGTATTTGTGCTTGGGATTGCCCCAGCCCAGGTGAAGGACTTGACCTTGTTGAACTTCATGCAGTTTACATGAGCTCATCTCTCAAGCCTGTCAATCTCCCTCTGGATGGCATCCCTTCTTTCCAGCGTGTCAGCCTCACCACACAGTTTGGTTGTAGGATATGGCATATCTGTGTCTTGGCTTCCTTGAAGGCAGTTTTACAGAAACTCCCAAAGATGATGAAGTATGTTAAAATACCCCTTTCACATGGTGCTTCAGTCACAGAAGTTGTGGATCATGTGGCTAGCACTGGAGCAAAGGTTTTTGTAGTTTATGCTCAAATTTTTCAAGAAATGACCTCTAAGTAGTTGTGAGTGCCATCCACCACTTCCACTTTAATATTAGTTCCACTGCTTTAGTTGACCTGTCCTCTATGTCTCAGGAGAATTCCTGAGAGTCTAAGCAGGACCCCAAGCCACCTTAAGACTAGTGTTAAGGCATTAGAAGCCAACACTCATGTATTAAATTAGTATTTGACCAAAACCAAGTAGCAGCACTAGGCATTCGAATAATTTTTTATGTGGAACAAGCTACAGAAAAACTAATTTGACTGGAGCTTAATTGAGCTTATTGTGGCTCAATTCTAATAGAAACAGGGTTTTTTATGTATTGGATGTGCATTGTATAAATGGCTTCTATTAATGGCAAATGTAGGCAGCATGCTCTATAAAGCCAGAATAAGAGTGTTCATAGGACCTCATCCTGATGCATGAATATTACCAGTGCTTGGAAAGAGAGAGAATAAACTGGCATAATGATGGGCTTAAAAATGTGGAGGGGGGAGGGGGAAAAGTACTTCTAGCAATTCCAGTAGATAGAGATGGGCATAACTATATATTACTCTAACGTAATGCGTCCCAAAATCAGTTCTGAGTTTTTCTTACCTTCTTATTTTCCAAAATCTATCTCTTAGTAAGGGGAACTGCAGCCTCTAAACTTGAAAACTGAAGTATCCTGTATTGAGTCCATGCTTCTTTATTTTCTTCACAATTTAAGATGGGGGAAAAAAATATGTCTATGAAAAACTGCAGTTAAGACTTTATATAAGGAAATAGAAATAAAATATAATTTTTATTTTTCTGAGGAGGAAAAATTTGTTACAGCATTTATCAGTGTGTGTTATTGGATGTTCCTTTTAAGATACCACAAAGTAGTGAAGGTGGAAAACCCTCATTGTCGTACTTTACCCATTAGAGAAGAAAAAAAAAAAAGCAGCACCCAAACTAAGAGTTGATTGCTAAGACAGAGAAATAACTGCTTAACTTTTTAAATAAAGTTAAGGCAGTGTTCTACGCTGATGAAGATTTCTGGCATTCTGGTGCTGATTCACCTTGGCATCCCTTAGTCCCCTCCTTTCTCTACCTTGTCATTCTATGTTTGGAAGTAGTTTTTCAAGGTTACTTACCAAGCTGCCTGCCTTCTGCTTCACCTTGCTTCCTGGGTACAGGATAGAAACATAAGGTAAGCAAATAACTCGTTCAGTCAAGAGTTCTATGTTTATGCTAACAGTAAAATTTGTTGTCCTCAATAGATGATTTTTTTGGTAAAAAAACAAAACAAAAAGCCAAAACCAAACAAAAACCAACACTTTTTATTTTTTGTGAACCCTTTGGAAAATGCAGTTTATATGCAGATGGTTTTTACACACTGGCAAACTATTGAAATATCAGAAACTGGTTGTTCTCACATTGCTCCTTATTATGACTTTCAAGAAGTACAGATAATTTCTGGCAAACAACAAGCTCCCCAAAAAAGCAACTAGTTGAGAACTCACATGTGCCAAACTACTTAATGGAACACTTTCACACACACACAAACATACCCTTGAGGGAGGAAAGTGAGAATTTGACTATGAAATGATGCTTTCCAAGTGAAATCCCTATATAGTGTCCTCCCAAGGAGCAATCCTCTATTTTTATTCAGCCTTCATTAAATAGTATTCTAGTGCTCTGGATCTTCTTGGATGGGATTTTGTTATTTTACTGCATATTGTGAACTAATGCAACTCCTGGACTTACTC
This sequence comes from Chaetura pelagica, assembly GCF_000747805.2. Classification (NCBI taxonomy): domain Eukaryota; kingdom Metazoa; phylum Chordata; class Aves; order Apodiformes; family Apodidae; genus Chaetura; species Chaetura pelagica. The sequence goes on from NW_009970726.1 coordinate 5,033,217, forward strand.
CAGTCTGTGCTGTCTTGACATCTAGACTTCGGGTATGAGATGCTGATTATGGTTTCAAACTTCCCAGGAAATTAAAATAAAGAGCTGAAGAAAATGCTGCAGCTTTTCACAGTGATCTCATGCATGGCCACATGCTGTCAGGATCTTTAAGTTTCTTGTACTGAGTTTTAATGCAGGCATACTTTCCATGGCAGTTTAATATACTGCTGTAGTTTGACTTCAAGCCATTGGCAAGCAGTGCACTTACAAGATATTCTAAATGTCTTGAATTGTAGCCTTGGCTAAGCTTTTCTTCTGTTTACTTTACTATCTAAGAACTTTATTTTTATATATATATATTTTTTTTAAGTCAAAGCAAGGTATGTGTATGCTGAAATTCAATACAAATTGTTGAATATTTTATTTAGGGAAGCTTCTGGATTACTTAGCTCATCTACTGCTTTATTTTATTCAATTTTTCCGTTAGCACTTATAAAAATCAGACCAGGTATAGAAAGGTAGTGAGGAAAACAGGCATCTTACTTGGACTTCAAAATCCTTTGTGTGGCCTTTTGATATAGAACTTAATGGTAAAGGTGCCAGTAGTGCTGATGTGCCAAAATAAAGCTGTCAGATGGCTCCCAGAGGCTCCCTGCTGTAGGAAGGACCATTTTCATGCCACAAGAATACCTTTATGCAGACTCTGTGAGCAGTGCACTGTGCTGGCAGTAAGTTAGGTGCATTTCAGTGAATTTCTTGTGTACTTGTCCCATACATGCTTTGAGAAAGTGCTGAATCTCATATACAACTATTGTTTACTGCTTGGAAGACAAACTATGAGTGCAGCCTTACGTGTGGCTGTGGAGCCTGTGAGGATGATGGAGCATTTTAACAGTGAAACGTCTCAGGGTCTGTGCACCTCAGAATTCCCCAAAGCTTGGGACACCTCGTTGCTTCTGAGAACTGTGGTGTCTTTGGTTAGGAGAGCGATGTGGGTGGCAAAGAGAAGCCTTGTCTTGCTGCAGCGCTTGCCCTGTTTCCCTGCTGGGTTGTTGCAGCGTGTCCTCAGCTCTCTCCTCCTGCAGCTGCTCAAGATGTTCCTGCCTCGTCTGTTCAAGCTGAACATTTAGCTCAGCTGCATTCACATGTGATAGTCCCCTAGTGACTGAGGATTTTGTAGCATCACCTGGTACAGGGTTGTGTCCCATTGTGTCCTGCTGGCTAAGAAGCGTTGTACTGTGCATGTCTGTGATTTCAATAATGCAGTATTCCTCAGCAGTGGTTTTGCCTCTCTTTTAGACAAATACTACTGTAACTATATTTTTAAAACCTGGGTATTAAGGCCTGCTTTGCAAGTACCTAGTCCAGCATCATTTTTGTAACTGGTCATTAGTGTATTACTAAAATAACCAGTGACCATCAAGACATCCAGGGAGTCCTTTATTCTTTCCAACTCCTTGAATAAATTCTCTCTTTGAAGGGGTGTCTCCTTTTTTCCATTACACGTGCTCATTATCTCTCTTCAAACAGCCAGCATTCCTTTGATGCTATTCATGGGACAAACAGATTGCCGGATGAAGAGAACTTACCTGCGAAAGAAAAGTGTCCGAGACCAATCAGCATGCTTACTCTATCACTCTGGTTATCAGCTTACTCTAAAGTGTGCTGCTAAAGTTAAGCTTTGCATGTTCCAGGTTGGTTCAGCTCTCACAAATGCACATCCTTACTTTTTCATGTGCAGATCTCACCTAGTGGAGGGAAGAGGAAGCATCAAGTGTGCTAGATTGGAGAAGGAAAACAAAACCATGCTCAAAAAGGTCACCTAATTTGAGAAGGGTCTGGACTGGAGTGGGTAAAGAGAGCCACTGGGCTGGGACTGGGTCTCTAATGGGAAGGGCTGAAGTGGAGCTGGGGAAGAGCCAAGGGAGAAGTGGATCTGGAACACACCAAAGAATATAAATGCAATGGGATTTCCCATAGGATGGGGTACAAGAGGAAGGTGAAGGTATGCAGAAGGCAACAGAAATAAAATCAGACGAATTGTCAAGGATGAGACCTAGGAGACTAAAAGGAGTAGAGCTGGCAGTTCTAGTCTTGGGAAGATGAGTGAACTCTGGGGCAAGTACAGTTGAGCTCCTCCCGTGTGGCAGTAAAAGCTGTGATGTGGCAGAGCCTTGCTTCCCAGGAATCACACAGGCTTGAAGGTTGCACCAGCCTTGGGAGCTGTCCTCTGTACATTCACACAGTGGCTCGGGGAGTCTGGACTATAACAAACCTCTCAGGTCCCCAAGCAACTGTCCTTGTTCTTTTGTTTGTAGGCTGTTTTCTCTGCTCACTACGTTTCACTGAACAGTGAACAAAGTCACAATGTTTTGCTTTTAAGCTTGAACTGACCAACTGTAGGCCAGGGGAAGAACCTGTCACCTCACTGAAACCCCATCTGTGTTCTCAGTCTGTGTGTGCCTGCAGCACGTAATTGTTGATTACATGGTAGATGTGTTTTCTCTCATGTGACTGAGGGCCAGGGTGGCAGTTGACTCCCTTAAGGACACCAGAGGAACTGGCATGTGTGTAGAAGAAAATTTTTCAGCCTTGATTTAAAGTGAAAGTCTCATGTGAGCCATTACTCTCTTCTTTCAGCAGCACCTATGATTTGTATAGATTTTGTTGAATTTACTTTTCTACTCTGTTCTTGAGGAATTCAGTGAGAACTTTATAGCTCTGCACTGGCTAGGTATAACTGAGTACAATAACTGTGCTTTGTCCTGAGCAATGAAAAAGCTATGCTTCTTTATGAGTGTGACTTTGTACCAACTATGTGTGCTTTTGCTTTTAGGATATTCAGAATACAGATTAAAAATGTTAGTTCTTTTTTCATATTTTTTTTCCATCTTCAGCACAGTGAAAGAGATACTGCTGTATTTCTTAACTGTCCCAAAAATTGCTTCCTGAAGCCTGTCTTTTGGAATTCTTATGTCTGTGAGCAAAGATGGAAAATGGGAGTTTAAGAAAGGAGAAAATTCAGCTGTTACTTTACCTTCCATTTAAAATTAAATCTTCCATTTAAAACTGCAAAAAGCAGAAAAGTATTTGAAAGCATTTGCTGGCATGCAATTACACAATGCTAAATTAACTGGTGTTAAATAAGAAGTCACCCGTGAGATCATCTTGGTGTTTTTTCTGCATGTTCCCACATTTATTGGGGTTCTCCTTTTTAATCAAGAGGAGAGACAGTGTTCCCTTGGTACGTGAAGTTTGTCAGTGTGTATTCTGAGAAACTAGAAACAAATGGATGAGTCTGTTTCCTCTGGTAAGTAGTGCAAGCCTAACAGGTTTTCTGTCATCCCAGCCTGATTATCTGTGAAGTGTGACTGACTTCCATAGTTAAGGGCTATTCTGCATTTATCATTGGTATTAGATAGTCGTAAGAGCATACTGTGCTGCTGATCCAAGTGAATTGGACCCAAAGTGAGTTAGTTTATTTTAGGACTACTTGTGTGTAATCGTGTCTGACTGGCCCTTTTTTGAATGTGGGTGCCCCATTTCTTTGTGTTAGTGGAGCTTATATTATAGGGTGAAAACAGACTTTTAGCAGAGAATCAGCAGTGCTGAGCCAAGATCTGTGTGTGCATCTGGGCACAGCTTCAGCCCAGAATGATAATGGCTATGCTTACAAACTGTCAGCATGATTCCCAGCTGCATTTTTTAGCAGGCAGTATTTAAAGAGTGAATTGGCCCTCTGTGCTATTACTTTTACTTATTATAGTGTGAAGCCCAGGTTCATTGTGGCAACAGAACGTAATTGTGGTAGTTTGGTTTCTGTGGGGTACTAATCATGGTTTAGGTTTACTCCCTGTGAGTTAAGAGATTTTTCTAGTGGTGAGAATTATTTGGTAAATGTATCATTACATCTAATAACACTAGGTAGGTATTTAAGCCTTACAGGGTGGTGGTGTTTTTCTAGCAGTAAGGAGGTGTGATACTGAGTTTAAAGAATGCAAGAACTAAAAGTTTCCAGGGCAATGAGCAGCATCCTCTGTTGGATCTGCAGTGCCCTCCTGTAGGCCTATGCTCTCCATGCCCATCCCTGCTGACTGGGGACAGTCCCTGCCAGCCCTCCCGCAGCTCGCTGGGGATGCTTCATTCAAGGCAGCAAAGTCCTTAGAAGATTGGCTGCCAATTTTAGAAATATCAGAGTACAAATAACATCTGAACTGTCTTGGTATTTTACTGTCCAGTGCTAGACATGGGAGGAATGAAGGACAGAAATGCACTGTCTGTTCTGGGCTGTAAGGAAAATCCTGCTCTGAAGAGCCCTTTGCAGAGGGTCCCAGCAGCACTGGGAGGAGGTGGCCGGGGCTGCTCCCTCTGTCTGCGGCTCTCACCGCAGAGCAGTCTCAAGGATTCCCTTGTAGATGCTGTGCTGGGAAGGACGATAGGATGGTGTCCAAATCTAGCATCTTGAAATTACCTCAGGAGGGGTATAAACAGAAAACTAGTCTGACTCAGAAGAGAGGCAGCAAGCAGCAGAAGTAGTTTTTTTTGCCAGATAGCTATTTTGGGGAGAGTAAATCATTACCTTTGAAGCCATCTGTCTGAATTGCCTTAAGTCTTACCATAACTGATCAAGAGTGTTAAATAATTGAATTCAGATTAGTATCTGTACCTTGCTTTCATCTAATTCACTTGGTTCTGGTGTTTATCAAGTACCTGTCTACTGTCTTGGAGCTGTGAAGGAGGCTGTTTATACGCATGCTGCTGGCCTACTTTCAAGCAATTCATGCAGTGAGAAACCTGATTATTTTTTCAGTCTAGTGGTCCCACAATGTGCTGCTGTGAAAACTGTACTTGAACTCACTGCAGTTTCATGCTGCTTGTGGTAAAACTGAAGTCTGTCTCACTCAGCTGTGAGCTGTTGGGTGAGGTTAACCTCTCTCATAGGAGCAGAGAGAGCTCCTGATCAGTGCTGATCTGCTGAGATTCCTGTGGCTCTGCCAGCCCAGGCATGGCAGAGCCGTGACACAGCCCTTGAGAAGTGCTGGCCGAGCCCCCTTCGCCTGCCGAAGGGGTAGGTAGGCTCCAGCTGCTGCTGCATTGCCGGCTTACAAGGTAAACACTGGGTGACCTATAAGCCAGCCAGTCATCTCGCGTGTGGCCTTATTAGGCAAGCTGTAGCAGCTGTGTCTGGGGACAGAACATGCTGGATGGCTGCGGAGAGCGCGCAGCCCAGAACGGATCCAGCCCAGACCCCAGGAGATATGGCCCAGAACCGCGGCACTGACAGCGGGCGGCTGCCCGAGCGCTGCTGCCCCAGCCCAGCTCTGCTTGGCAAATACCGAGTACTATGCTACATATGGCTTTACAAAAATAAAATCTTTTGGTGTAGATGTTAATAACTGTAGTTCTCTTTCCTGACGTATTTTTCATGCACTTGGTTATAACCTCAGGACACCCCTTCACGGTATCCTTCCATAAACTGGAATGTGTTGCCTTTGGGAAGGTGTTTTCATTCCTTGTGCTGCCTGCTTTCAGACACACCTGAACTAAGAAGAATGGTTTTTTTAGTGACTGTGACTTCAGGACTTGTTTCTTCTCTCTTCTCGTGCAGTTTTATGCCCTTTATTGGAAAACTGACTGTTACTGGCTAAAGGGAGGATCCTGCTCCCAGAATGAGAATATTGGCAGCTGCTGCCTGTGTGCAAATCAGGACTTGACTAGGTTGCTTCATATCCACCTCCTAAAAATTCAGTTTTACATGGAAGAAACATTTAAAAAAATAAAAAATAAAAATCTTAATCGTAGTAAAATCCCCATAGATTTGAAAAAGTGCAGTAGAGGCAGGTGCTATGAAAGCTTTCCCGGGCAGCTTAGGGAAAGCTTTTCTGATCTGATTTGTGATTAACTTGCTATTAGTGATTGGTACCCCCCTAAGCATGGGCACTTTTTTTTTTTTGCAGGGCCATAGGGAGTTTCTGAGGACAACAAAGTGTAAAGGGCATAGCTGCTATGAATTTAAAATTGCTCTTTAGAGAACAGGCTCCAGAACTGCAGCATCACTGTACTAACCAGATTTTCTTTCCTCATGAATTTTTGCTTAGCTGTGCTGGATGCAAATTAAACCTGGTACACATGCTTATTCATAGTGATGTTATTTTCAGTGACAGTACTTGTAGTTGAGCTGTCCTACCTTGACCATCAGCTCTTGAATGAAGCACATGCTTTCTTAGAAAAATAAGTATTTAGTAAAAGAAATAAAGAAAAAGCATTGCAACATTCTATAAACAGGATGGGAGCTGGATCATGGATTTGTTCTCTGCCCAAGGCTTGAAAATGAGTTATATTCAAGGTAAGTATGCAAGGGTATGATGTGGCCTGCAAAATGTCACATCGCAGCAGTAAACAAAATCGGTGTTTTCCTTAGATGACTATCGAGAAGAGCTAAAGGACTTTGTTATAAATTCTTCAGTGTTGGTATGCATGCCTCTCTCTGCTCCCTTACTGGGCTTTTACACGCGTGCAGAGATTTTTGAGAGCAGCTGGGATAAAGCTCAGTAATGTGGCAGTGCTTTTTGCATGGCTTAACTGCACAGGTCTGCTTGCCACTCCAAGCAAGGAGACAGACTTGTGCAGCTTGTTTTGTTCTCTAGAAGAAAGTTTTCCAGAGACTGAAGAGGCTAGAAATGTCAGAACCTGGGGAAACCTGTTCTAGAAACCCTGGTCACTTATGTGGAGGATGGGATTTCTGCAGGCAGTCTCTCCAGCACAACAGCTGCTTACACCCTTAGTTGTTGCAGCAGCAAAGCTCTCATTCATTGCAGTAATAGAGAAGAAGCTGCTGTTCGTGTCATGACTTCAGTGAAGGATGTCCACGGAGCTGTGTCTAAGCCTGTGCCTTCACATTCTGAACTGCAGCTGCTTTACAGTGAGCTGTGGTGTGAAATGCTCTCAGATGTTGTTTTGCTGAGTAAAAACCCACCTTTCCTTGACCTGTTTAATAATTTAAATTGTACATACAGGAGTTCCTGCCCCATCCCTTGTTTCCAGTCATTTACTTAGTCCATGCCTAATCCTAGGCCTGTGCGTGCCTGACATCTTCTGTTAGTTTCGGGCCCACAGACAAATAGGTGTGTTTCAAAGCAGATAATGTGCCTCAAAGGTATATCTGATTTACCGCATGTGAGAGGGCTGCCTTTGAGCTTCCTTTAAACAGCTAGTCTAGGCTGATCTTGCTCCCATAGAGGAAAACCTTGAAGATCTTTTAATTATGCTACAGTGTTGCCAGTACAGTTTTGTGAACAGTGATAAGGAATGTAGGAATGTCAAGGAACATAAGCTTTATGTTCCTGATTGTGAAAATGTGTTGCAAGATTGAAAGGTACTAAAATTAATTACTTCAGTGAGATTTCTTCAGGTCGGAAATAGTAATCCAGAGACTGAAAGGCATTTTTTTAGAATGTGTGTGGAAAAATACCTGTTGTTCTTCCTTTTCCCATAGTACATCAGAAAACAATCCATAGAAAAAGACCATCCCTATTCTTTCAACACATCTGTCATCTTTTTCTAAAAACTTACTCCCCTTTATAGTACTTACTAACCATCTTTTTTGAACTCTTTGCATATGAACTGTTTTAAAGTACACTGCACACACAGCATAGTGCTGAAGTTTATCTGAAGACTTTTAAAAAACATAATCACTAGTCAAACAGAAATCTTGCCAGGATCATTATTCAGAAACTGTTGCAGAGTAGGGGCAAAAAAGCAAAGTGAAGGGATTACATTTCTTTTCCACTGGAGGGGTGATATCATGTCAGGAAACATTATCCTAGTTTAAAAGTTGATATGAAAAGCCTCCATTTAGGAAATGTGAATAGCACTTGCCCTGAAGGGACAGAGCAACTGACATGATGGCTTGGGGTGGGTGAGTAGGCTGGAATCTGGGAGGGTAGGAGCGATGGAAGAGGGTGATCTGGTTTAGCCCTCTGTTCTGACCTTAATTCCTGCAATCATCCACAGCATCTCAGATCTTGGTACAGCTCACTTTGACATGCTGTTCCAAGCGTGCTCTCCTTGTCCAGAAGAGCAGCAGTGGAATAAAATGAATGAGCTTCTTTAGACCTCTCCCCATCACATGGTGATGAACATATTTCATCATCTTGTTTATACAGATCATCTCAGTTTTCTGTGCTGCTCAGACTCCTGTTTACCTAACTAACAGATTTACTAGAAGTTTTTTTGCAGTCACTGTGGGTTTTCTTTCCTTTGCATTCTTGATTTTTTTTTTCTTTTTTTTGTCTGTCTTCAAACAGTTGTCATAGGCTTCTTTGATTTATGTTTTATCTGCAAGTCACAATGAAGTATCTAGTTCTGCTTTTCACAGAGAAACACTTCTAAATATAAATTCGCAAGTGATCAAAATTCAGAAGGAAAAAAGACTTGATCTTGGTGGGACCTGATTGATACCTCTTCAGTGCTTCGGAGTTGGCAGTCCTGTAAGTTAAAAACAGCTTTGCGAGCCATTTAAACTCTAGCTTTGATTACAGTGATTAGTTTTGCCAAACAAAAGGAAGATACTTTCCTTCTCTTCCTGTGGGAAGCTTCAGAACAACATTTAGCTGCCAGCTGGTCTTTCATGAGCAATCTCAGATTTGAAATGTGTGCATGCTTAACCTCTAGCTCTTTGCCCAGTTAACTGCAAACTTAACTTCCAGCTGGGCTGCCCCCCTTTCTAACAACTGAACTGTTGTTCTCCCTTTGTTTGCTTATGTTGGAGGCTGCTAATGCTCAGGAATTAATCATGGCAGAGGAGGCTGAGAACTGCCACTTTTGTAACACAGCCTTGATAACATAGTTTGGGTGAGCACACTTCCAGGTCCTGGAGACTATGTTACTTTGGAGGACAAAATATAATATACGTCTTCTCCTCATCAAGTATTTGGAGGTGGATTTCTCCTGGGAAAGACTTGCTCTTAAACCTACTGTTTTCAAACAAGCAGCAAAAAGCTAAATCTAAGACTTCCTTTCTTTATACCATTGTGTGACCCTGCTGACTTAACTGTTTATATCAAGGTATCTTCTCCACTGCCAAGGGTGGTTAAGGAACAGCAGAGACCTGTCCTGCAATAGGAGATCTCTTCTTGATGGAAAGGGGGAAGGGAACTTGTCAGTTCCATACAGTTGTTTCTTTCAAGAGATCTATGTGAAGTACATAGCATTGGTATAATATCCCAATGCTCCAGCATCTCGTGAGTTTAAGAATTTAATACCAGCAGCAGAGTTAGCACATACCCCTCATCTTGAAGGTGAACTAACTCTGGGGTCACAGATTCTCCACAGTAGCACATTTTCAGTGTTAACAGCAGTGGCATTACTGTGAACTTACAGTGCCATGACTGGTGATCACCTTCCAACCCAACATGAAGACAGCTTGAAGCCAGACTCTAGGCTGTGTCTGGGTTTTTTTTGAGACCTCGATGCAGATGCTCCTTGTATTGGATGTTTTACTTTTCTCTATAATAATTCTCTTTGGTCCCATGAGAAGGCCCCTGTACTCTTGATCTGGCAGCCGTAAATAGTAGGGAAAGGAGACTTACTTGTACCAAAGCCTATCACAAGTATTCCTCCCTTGGTGGTAGCCAGAGCTTTTGGAGGAACTGGCCTCTTTCAGTGTCCTGTGAGTAGAATTTAAACAGCACAAACAAGAACCTATTTAGAAGATGCACATTGGTGAAAGACAATCCACGATTTCCGTGCCTTTCTGCGGCATTGTGTGCTTCACCCTCTGCACCTTCTTCACTAGAAGAATGTTAAAGACAAAACACTAGAGATGATGTACCTCAGAGGAATGTGGGAGCCTGCTTCCTCCCTCCACAAATGTAAACACACCCCTCCTTCTCTTTCATATGGGGCATCACCAGGTACAAGGATGACAACCAAGCTGAGCTCACCTCTATTGTTACCCAGAAGGGCTGATCCCTTTCTTGATCATAAGATCCTGTGCCTTTTTCTTTACTCTGGCACCTCCTGAAAAGCATAATGAGCAAAAATAAAAGGGAATATTTACTACCAGTTTAGTCATCTGGCTGAGTCACTAGGGGAGCAGGACCTAGCAGAGGTCCTGCAGAAACTGGTAGGACTATCTTTCTTGGCAGCCTTGAGCTGTTGCATTAGCTCAGCTGTGTAACTCTTACTTCTTCAACCTTGCTAAAGACTGCAGCCACAAGATTTATCAAATGAGTGTTATTTATTTGTACTTCAGGAAAAACAGTTTCCTTACCATGTACCAGGAGAATTCCAGGTACTTAAAAATGTTCCAGGTAGTAATACCTCTCTTCACAAGATCAAGCAGGGTTCCAAAATAAGAGACCGTTTCAGAACTGGGCATCTCTTTTATTTTTATTTACACCCACATAGATAATGGTTCAGAATGTCCCCGTTAGCTGTTTCAGCAGCTTGTTACTTCTGCACTGTCTCAGTTTTGTGTTGTAAGCACATTTGCACTTAGGTCTAGGCCATGAAGCAGCTATTCAGGTTAGTGACAAATTTGAACCAGTATCAGCAGATACCATTTTTGTTACTACTTTTGTATTTACTGGGTTTGAGCATGTGTAGACCTTCAGACCTGGTCATGAAAGCACAGCAGTGGTTGATGTGTGTTCTATGGGTAGTGCTGTGAAGTGGGTAGAATTAAGTCCAAGAGCCATTAAGACTACAAAGAAAAAAAACAATTTCTGAACAGAGAATATTATGTGGTGAGTCAGAGGCTGCAATGCCGTGTTGTATGTGTTGGGTGATTCTTGTTCCAAGGAGCTCTGGACTGTTGAAAGATCAGCTAATAAAAGGTGCTTTGGTTAAGGTGGCTCCAACATTATTAATGTTTAAAAATACATAAACTAATACAAATAGCAGAGACATAAGAGAAGATGGAGCGGATATTCTACCCATTGCAAGAACTTGCCAGCAGGAAAATGAGTGTTTTGATGACCTAGACAAGATAAATACAACTTTATGGTGAGCCAACAGAAATTAATAGGTTTTTGATAGCTTATGCTTTGCACTTGTGGTTAAGCAATCTCTTTCACAGCATCATTGCTTATATTTTGCTTGTACGTATCGGTTACCAGCCAGGATCAGGGTCCTGTTGTACAAGGTATTATAAACACAGGTAAGAAAAGTCAAGAACTTCAGCTTTTTGCTTCTAAGTGACATTTTCATGGTTCTGACAACCCCAGTCTCATGGTAGGTTTTCTTTTGATACTAGTTTTTAAAGGGAAGATGTTGGAGGGAAACTAACAGGCAGTTACTGCCTTTAGTTGGATGGGCTTAAGTGCATGGACCTGTTTCCATCACATATTAGTGGTGTTCTGCCATGAGGTCACAGAATCGGTGGACAAAGGAAGAGGAACCAACATCATCTGCCGGGACCTGTGCAAAGCCTTTGATGCTATCCTACATGACATTCTGATATCAAAACTGGAATAGTACAGATTTGATGGATGGAGCAGTCGTTGGGTAAGGAACTGGCTGTAGGGTCGTACTCAGAGTGGTGATCAATAGCTCAATGTCCAGATGGAGACCTGAAACAAGTGGTGTTCCCTAAGGGTTGGTACTTGGAGTAGTGCTATTTAGCATCTTTGTCAGCAAAATGGACAGTGGCATTTTGCTGACAACACCCAAGTTTGTGATGAGGTCGATATGCTGGAGGGAAGGGATGCCATCCAGAGGGATCTTGACAGGCTCGAGAGGTGGGCTTGTACAAGCTGCAGGAAGTTCAACTGGGCCAAGTGCAAGGTGCCAACCCAAGTGCACTTGGGTTGGGGCAACCCCAAGCACTAATACAGGATGGGTGGAGAATGGATCAAGAACAGTCTGGAGAAGGACTTGGAGGTGTTGGTGGATGAGAAGCTCAACATGAGCCCGCAATGTGCACTTGCAGCCCAGAGAGCCAACCATGTCCTGGGCTACATCAGAAGAAGCGTAAAGGAGGTGAAGGAAGGTGATTCTCCCCCTTTTACTCTGTTCTCATGAGACCCCACTTGGAGTACTGTGTCCAGTTCTGAAGCCCCCAACATAAGAAGGATATGGAGCTGATGGAGAAAGTTCAGAAGAGGGTCATGGAGATGATCTGAGGGCTGGAGCACATCTCCTATGAAGACAGGCTGAGAGAGCTGGGGCTGTTCAGCCTGATGAAGAGAAGGCTCCAGGAGGACTTACAGCAGCCTTCCAGTACCTAAAGGGGACATGGGAAAGCTGGGCAGGGGCTTTTTACAAGGGCTTGTAGTAAGAGCACAAGAGGTAATGGAACAGAACCTGAAGAGGGTAGGTTCAGGCTTAACATTAGGAGGAAGTGCTTCACTGTGAGGGTGGTGAGACATGGGAACAGATTGCCCAGAGGAGCTGTGGAAGCCCCATCCCTGGAAGTGTTTAAGGCCAGGTTGGATGGAGCTTTTAGCAACCTAGTCTAGCGGGAAGTGTCCCTGCCCATGCAGGGGGGTTGGAACCAGGTGATCTTTAAGGTCCCTTCCAACTCAAACATTTCTGTGATGATTTAATGCTTCTTTGTGTTTGTGTGTGTTAGATGATCAGGTGGTTCAGCATGGAAGACTGAGCCAGGGTTATTGCTCCATTTTAACAAATACTTCCAGACTTCCAAAATGAACTATAAATGGTTCCAACTCCTCAATCCAAAATCCATCAAATCTGTTTAATAAAAAAATATGGTAGCTAGACAGTACTTTTGTGCAATTTTACACGTTCTGTCTCAAAATATTTGGTGTCCTTTCTTAAATTCCCACCCCCACTACTAATTTTGTTCATATGTTATCCATAAATCTTGTCTGTTTTAAATGTTCCAACTGACAGTCAGGCAGAATGTTTAGCATAATGATATGATTAACAGAGTCCATTTTTTTGGCAGCCTGGATGCTGTTTTTCTTAAGCATTGCAGTTTATCCTGATTAGAGATAAGAAGGAGTTATACCTCTTCTTGGAGGCTTTTTCTTCTTTTTGTCTTTTTTAATATGGGAATTTAAAGGCTCTGCATTCATTTTGCAGGAATATAATGTGTGATTTGCCTTGATTGTAGAAGTATTAGTATTATAAATCTCCCAATCACCATTGCCCAATCTGTTTCAGCATTCATGTGCCTAATTTCTGTTTGTAATCTGATTACTGTCTTGAGCTGCTCCAGCTTGCAGCCTATTGCTATGCATTTACTGTACTCCCTGGGATGCGATAGCCTGACAGCTCCAGTCCTGTGCTATGAAAAATCTCTACACGATATTGCGAAGACAGGCCTAGGGCTGTGGCTGGTTAAGAATTAGCTGCTATTGTAGTTTCTCTTTGCTGAATCCTTTGTTTGTGCAACCATGTTCAGAAATCCTTGGATCTCCAGCTATTTGGGAAATGTTAAATACTCTGAGGAGCAAGGTAAGCGTTCCAAGTAGATATAAGAACATGCAGTTCATTTGTGTGCGTTTAATCTCTCTTATATATATGTATGTATGTGTAAATATTGTTTGACTGGATCCTCTGCAGCTACATTAGCTACTTTAGCCATGGGTATGCAGTTAGTCGCCTAGGCTATTTCATTATTTCCTAAAGGACACTTTTGAAAGATCCGATTAGATGGATCTTTTAATTAGCTTAGCTGGCCACCGATTTAAGGCCTTTAAATATACTAAGTAAGCCTGCAAGGTTACATTTACTTTTTTTTTTTTATAGTCAGCATTTTTAATTTCCTATGTATTAAACCATGGATCGTAGTTTTATCTGGTAGTTTGTAGCCAAGAGGGAGGGGGACTAGACTGAACAAATGGTTAAGCTTGTGAGCAAGTTTGATTTATACTTCAGTAAATATACTCTTAATTTTAAATAGAAAATTGTTTTAGTGTGGTTATGTTTAGAATTCTTCAGTGAAAGAAAGAACAAAATGCTGTTGCAAAGATATTCCTTCTGTGTCTCAGCTACTGTGAGGGCTGGGTTTTTTTCTTTAACTTGAATTAAGACTGTTAAACTGATGTTTCTTATGTGGGCATATTTTTCTTTTGAAGTAAAATTGTTTTATTTATTCTTCTATATTTGTGTGTAATTTTAACACTTCCACAGTGTAGTAAGTTTTATTGGACTTTATCCCCCCACAAGGGGTTTAATATGAACAGGAGGAAATGCATAAAATATCAAAAGTATATAACAGAATATAATTGTCTGGTTGGGTTTCCTGGCTTGGAGGGAGAGAGAGAAGCTTGCCCCTGTGAAATACAGCAAAGTTTTAAGATATTTTTGAGACATTTGTTATGTATGAATGTTACAGAATGTGTTTAATGGGTAGCAAGAGTCAGACTGTCTTATGTGTTCCCTCTTAGCAGCCCTTCCCCTCCCTTCTCCCAGCAAAGCAGTAAAAGCTACTTTCTTCTCTTCTAATATCCTCTCTCCAGTTTTGTCTAGGGTAGGGAGAGTTTCTCTGTGGTCTACTTGTGGTTTTCATGGTGGACAGCTGTTTCAGTGCCAAAAACTGTGGGATGGGTTATATCCCATTAGAACAGCTATAAATTTCAGATGTGCCTGGTTCTGATTAGCTAAGCTGATACTGAGCTGGGCTTTTTAAGTTACCACATACTCTGCTCACATTAGTGTAAATCTGTGTGCTTTTTAGAGGATTCTTGTGACATGGAGCATTCTTTTTAATGTTGTAGTGTAAAATGTAATGTTTTATATGCTATTCGTATTGTTTTCCTTATAATACTCTGTTTTGGTCTAACAAGATGTTTCTGTGTACTCTGTGTGCTCTATTCTCCATGTACTTGGAAAGAGAAAACTAATGTTAACAAAAACAGGAAAAAGTTGCCTATTAAAGCTGAAGAATGCTATTAGCAAAGCTGCTTGAAATCTGCAGTGACTTGGAGCAGATGCCTTAAAATGCCTTTGTGCACATTCTAAGGCTCTATCAAACTGTTAAAATTGTATTTTTTCTTCAATTTTATTTTTTTTAAAAATGTGTTTACCTGGGGAGGTGGCAGTATGACGTGGAAGAGAGAAGGAAGGTGAAAAGTTTTGAAAGGCATAGGCAAAAGAAACATTCTCTAAGTTAGGACCCATATTGTCAGCTATAATTTTCATTAAAACCTTTTGCAAAAATAGGGACCATGCTACCTGGATTGTAAAATATTTTGTTTAAACAAAACAAAACAAAAATTTCTGCCAGTTAGCTCTTCTTTGAAACAGTTAAATCTCAGTTCTGAGGTGAAGTAAAAGCGATGATGCTGCTTTTGAACTGTTCTACAGTCTAGGCTGTGTAATATTCAGGTCTGTCTTTGAAAAATACACTGTGTCAGTGACCAGTTGTTTATTAATTTAGGGTATTTGGGTAGTTGACAACATAGAGGGGGACAGAAGGTAATTTTCCCATTGGGAGTAAATTATTAATAGCTTTATGTGTTTTATAGCAACAGTCACAATCCAGGTGCAGTCACAGTACTAGCTAGCAGTTCTCTGAGGTCTCTTAATAGCATCCTCAGTGTTGAATAAAGGGAGCCTGTGCTTGTAGCACTGGTCCCCCTTGTCCCTGGTCATAGTTTAGACCCTCCAATGAAGCTCTTAACTGCAGAAATGAAACAGTTAAATCAAGGGGGAGGGAGGTGAGATTGCCCATTGCTTGTTACGGTTCACAAAGGTTTGGAAACTAATGGCTTTGTAGTCCATACTTTTGAACATAAGGCTGCATCTGACACAGTTTTGTGCTCAGTATAAACGTGTTCCTCTCTGAAAGTAAGCATCCTCTAAGGCTATTCAGTAAAAAAGGGAGGTTTCAAACAGTGGACAACCTTAAGAAATATTTCTGTCCCAGGTGGTATAATACTGTTGTTGCAACAGATCCTTAGGTGGGCATCTCTGACTTCTGCCATGAATATGCAGTTTTTATGGTATTGCTAGGCTGCAGCCAAAAAGTCTCTTGCTTCTTGAAGCATTTCTTGTTTGCAGAGTGCTTCATAAACATGTCTGCTGCCCATTTCATAAGCTGAGAAACTGAGTCAAGGAATTTAAATTATAGTCCCAGGCTGCAGTGCTACACCATGAATACTAGGATTAGAACATGGAAGTTCCATAAAGTCTTTTTTTTTTTTTTTAAATATATTTACTATCTGTACTCATTTTTGAAAGGCTTTGATTTATCACCATCTCGGACATGTCAGTTTATGCTCCTTTGACTAGAGGGAAGGCCTTTGTGTGGTCTTTTCCAGAACTAAGATTGGAGACTATAGCCTAGTTTCCTAAGAGTTCCCTGTTTGTTAAACCATCTTCACCATGGTGTGTTTGGTTTTTTTTTCATTTCACAGATTTTGACAAAGAAAACTCAATCAGATTTAAACCTTCACGATTGCTCCACAGGAAGAGAGCACTAAGGTAAGGTAAAGTTTTTCTTGCCCAATGAAGATGACTGGTTGCATGATTATAACTTGCAGCCATTGCTTTAGTCTACAATTATTCCTTTGTCCTGGAAAATAGTGATTGGTTCTCTGGCAGGACTAAGCTTTGGCGTAAAGCAAATGCTTTGAACAGGTATTGAAAACAGTAATTGCTTCCTAAATAAAATGAAAATTTATAGCTGGCATTGCTAAGGGAAGAGTCCCACTCTGCACTGAGCCTCCTGCCACTGCAATGCCCATTTTTCCTTGCAAGGCATGGAAACAGTACAGACATTTAGTGAACCAGCTTAAAAAACTGATCTGTCTGAAAAAGAAGGTGGCTGAAGTGGCTGAATCATACATCCATGCAGAGAGCTTTGTCAGCACGTGGGAGGGGGACACCGCAGAGATGAATGGAGAGGTGACGTTGCTGCTTCTTGCAGGACCATGCTGCCTTGTGCCTGCAGGGTTAGGGCACAGTTCCATAAAGCTGAGTAAGAGGATACAGTTCACAGTTTAACAAGGTGGCAGGTCATGTTCCCTCTCTCTTCCCATCCTCATTCCAGCTGGTTTTTGGTGTCCACCTTTGTTTTTGCTGGGCTCACTCATAATGGCACAGAGAGGAGGTGGGGGAGGAACTGATTCTTGCCACTTCAGCCATCTGTTCTCTTGGCTCAGCTGCTCAGGAATCCACCAGCCTTAGGTACCCAGGCTCCTGTTTCCAAGAATCTTTTCGGTCAGTGCACACTTTCTGGAGTGCACCTGAGTCCCTGCCATGTTGTTTCTTAGATACTGTAGAGAAATGGAGGGAATAGGTGTATAAGACATACTGTGTTATGGAAGGCAGGTAAAGTAAAAATGAGAATAGTAGAGAAGAATGTGACTGTAGAATGGACCTTTTACATAAGAGACCAGGGAAGGAAAGTCTCTTGGAGATA
>NW_009970726.1:5050710-5069814 GCF_000747805.2 Chaetura pelagica
AGGGAAAGAAGAAAAATTAATGCCAAGTACCTAGCTGACAGGTATGCAAGTGGATTTTCATAGATATGTTTCAATCATAAAATCTTAGTATATCCCATAGCTTTAATCCAGGTGTCAGGGCAGTGTTACCAGTGGAATTTGGATCAAACTTCTGCTTGCTTTTGGGCATGTAACTAGGTTAATGGGACAGCTATTTAGAAACTGTATGCTGCTGTTGCAGCAGCAGATTAAATTTTCAGCATGGAATCCCTGATGTATAGAAGCAGCCTGCATTTACTTTGGAAGATGCAAGAGCAGTATATCTACTGAGGCTGTCAAATTCTCTACTAATACCACATTATACATTGTTTCTAGAGAAAAAATATTGAGATTGTGAAATATTGTTGCCTGTGTTTTAATAGAAATCATATGAATTCCTGAACATTGGAATGAGTTTGTTGGGAACCTGAGGTCAAACCACACACAAATCCTGTGCCAAACAAACTTTTGAGACCTCATGCTGTTGATTGCATTTCATGAATACAGGCTATGTTTCAGGCAAGCAAAGGAAGATAAGTTTCTCTTTCAGTACCCAAATTTAACAGGGACTTTAAGATGAAGAATTCTTGAAAACTTCTAAATTTTTTGCTTTCATTTAGAGAAACCCACATATGCCTGAAATTATCTTAATTATGAATGTGCATAGCCTAGCTGCTAAGTGCAGAAACTCCTGGCACTGTTGCTCAGAATCTGCACCTAAATTTAGAGCATGACTTGAGAAATCAAGAGAAGCACAGGTGAGTAGATGTAGTTGTGATACTTCTAGAACAGAGTTGTGGATGACTTTGAAGATACAGTATACTTGGCAGACCAACTTGAACTGTCTAACTCTGCTTAAGCAACTAAATTGATGCTGCAATTAGTCCTTCAGCAGAGAAACTAATCAAGCAGGAAGACATCTGGATAGATCTTTTAGAGGAAAAAGGAAAGTCTTGGTGAGGAATTACTTATGAGTGGAATTTTTTAACCCACTTATGAGTAGTGTCCTGTAATTTTTTTCTATCTATCTACTATTTGGAATTGCTTTTACATCATTCCTACTCAGTTTAGTTTCCTAATGAATGTTCTTACTGAACACTGTGATGTCCTAAATATGCCTACTTTTCATTTTTAGACCTAATTTTATATATCTATCTGTACAGACACAATTGTTTGGCTTGACTGTATCATCTTCAGCGCAGTACTCTGTCTCTGAATTCTCTGTGCAAGTGAAAGCAGTGTGATTGATACCTCAGTTTAAAACACTTTAAGAACTTGTACATTAGAAACACAGAACAAGTAATGCCACCTGCAGTTTGGTGAGAAAGAGCAAAAATGCCTCAGAAGAGGAAAAGCTCCTTAATTGTGGATAAAATAGGCAGTATATGAAAATAGTTAATAATTTAAAATTAAACGAGTAAATAGAAGTTGATAGTGTGTCCAGAGGGAAATGGAAAATTAGGGCATAAGGGAAACTGTGAAGGGGCTTTCACACAGCAGATAATCTGTGATGCCATGTAGTCCAGCAAGGGTTAATCTTAAGAAGTTAATGGTTATTAAAATAATTTTAATGAAATCTGTCAGTGAGCAAAGGTTGGAAGCCACCCTCAGTATAAAGGAGGAGGGAGCTCACATACAGGAAGAGCTGGATGACCTTGAGGAATAATAAAAAATGGATGTAATGTAATAATACTAAGTGCACAGTTGTGCATTGGAGGCTGATAAATTTTTCTGCCACTTGCAACTGATGAAAGCAAAGCCTTGGCATGTGGGATTGAGCAACTGATACAGTGTAGATATAAAACAGCAAACGTGTTGTAGATCATGGCATTTATCTGGCTGGTCATATAATAATGCTTTCTCTGTTAAAATTATGATTTTTAGAAGACACTAATAAGACTTGGGTCTGAAGTCAAGACTGTCCAATTGTAGTCACCATTTACAAAAAAAGATGTCTTAGAACCGGAATAGGTAGACAACAGTTTTACATACAATTAAACTGAAAGCCTGTCTTGAGGAAGGTGAATAGATGTGGAAAACTTCTATTAAGAAAGTAAGATAACCAGTAACACTGGCACAAGAACAAATGGATGGAAACACAGTGAAAGACATTTAGACTGGGTTTAGAGGGTCTTGGACCTCTGAGTCCCTGGAGCTCTCTGGAGTTTGGAGTAAGGGTAAGTAAACCTATTTAGTTTACAGTATTTAAAAGTTTGTTTGCGATCCACAAGCAGTCCAATAATACAATTCTGTTTAGAACCAGCAGGCTAGAGCCAGTCCTGATCTGTATGATTTTACCCTTGGAAATCTGTGGGGGACTGGGGTGTAGTTGTGGATATTAGTGCACAGTAATTTAAAAAAGGATTTTGCTGTGTAAGAGAATGCTTTTCTGTACAGTCCCACATTTATGGACACTTAAGGTGCTGCACTATCATAAATATTACGGAAGCAATTCAAGCTGCTGATAAAGCCTAGGTATTCAAAAGTCATGAGCTCGGTCCCTCAGCTCTCTTGAGACAAGTCTTAAGTAATCACACTGATTTGATAAAATAAATGTTGGGTTTGATTTATAGCCCAAGGCCAATATTAATTGCATTTTTCAATCTCATCCTCAGCTGAAAGGAGTAGAAACTGCTTTCAAATGAAAACCAGGAGTCTCTCCACATAGGGGTTCTCCAGAACCTCTATCTCTAAGAAAACTAACGTGTTGTGGGGCAAATGAAGAATCACAAGTGAAGGCAATGTGGGGTTGGGCATATAGAGACATGCAGTTAACTGAATCTCTGCGCCCAGTCTCAGATGCCACACATTTTACTTGTAGCTGCTGTGTGCTTTTTATTTTATTTTATTTTGTTTCTTTGTTTGGTTCCATGAAAGTGTTTTCACTCTGCAAGGATACACATTTTTCTGTAATGGAAAGCTTATTGCAGCTCTTCATCTTCTATTTGCTGTTTTCTGTGGTGGCTAACATTGCTTTCTTGGCAGTACTTGGAATAATTTCTCTAAGTGCAGTTGTTGGCAACGATTTGCAGCAGGTGGCATGGTGCCTGAATGTGAAACAGCCCAGTTTCTTAGTCATTTCAAGGAGTTTATTGTCCCCTCAATGTCTTCTTACAAAGGAGTAATACTTATAAATTATAAAGAAGCAAATACTTCTTGGAGTTCATGTAAAATGTTATAAGTCCTTATATGTTAAGACTCTCTTAAATGAGAAATGTTCTTCTGGAATAGTGAGTACAGAAATTGTTTTTTACTATTTTCTAACAAAATACTGTTGTTAAAAGAGTATTAAATTATTTAAAAAGCCATTTAAAAACTGTCCTGGAGAAGGATTTTCTAACAGTAAGGCTGTGCAATTTGTCTTACCAGACTGACCGTAAATTGTATGGCACATCATGGCAAATTGAAGAGCCTAAGATCACTCTGAGGATTTGTATCTATTACACCTGTCTACACAGTTTACTAAAGGTTTTAAGACAAGTTTAATTTTTCTTATGCTTGGTTGGGAAAGTTTAGAAGCCATAATGACAGAATACAGCAGTTCTCTCTGTATTTTTAATAATTAGAGAGAAAAATCTCATTTTGTTTGCCCATAGGGAGGAATATTTTGTCCAGAAAGTCTCTGTAGACAGTTGTCTACTTTAGACCATTATGACACCTACATTTTACAGTTGAAATTTGTATATTTAATGAACATACTTAAACAAATAATTTGTCTCATCTAAAAGAGTATTTTTGCTGTTTTGAAAAGACAAGGTATAAAACTAAATTATCTGCTTCTCATGTTGTATCATAAGCCATGTAAGATCAGCGTAGTAACAACAGGGCAGTTGTGCAAAAGGCTTCTAGGTGAAGTATACATACACTACACGTTTGATGACATATGTTTTAATATTTATGGAGAATCATTTGATGTAGATTATTTAAAAATGTAATTGCTGGTAGAGCATTTTGAAGGCAGTTTCTGGTCAGTAATTTAATGCAAAAATGTGTCATAGTCCATTCCAAACAAGTTTCAAATTATGTTAGGTTTGGCTTTGTGAGCTTCTTGGGGTTATTTCTTTTTTCATTCTTATGGAAAATATTTTCTTTGGTTTATCTGTTAGACTATCTTGCAGTAAATTGATTACATCTTGGCTATATCTGATTTATAACAGAAACATCCACAGTTCTGTAAACCAGATGTTGCTTTCAGTTTTCAGAAGGAGTTTTCATTTGAAGATAAAGAAGAACTTGCAAGCAGCACAAAGGATATTGATGCTAACCTCTTAGCAGTACTACCAAAAGGTAGGTAAGGGAGACACATTATGCACACAAGTGGTAATTTAACAGCATGTGAAGTTTAGTCTATGCAAGTGCGAGGCACATTTAAAATCACTTAGGCACAGATGTTTTGTGAATGAGTTTTCTTTTCCCTGTGGAGCATGTGTAGGGAATGGAACATGGGATGAACCACAGTAGTCTTC
This sequence comes from Chaetura pelagica, assembly GCF_000747805.2. NCBI lineage: Eukaryota > Metazoa > Chordata > Aves > Apodiformes > Apodidae > Chaetura > Chaetura pelagica. The sequence continues at coordinate 5,055,195 of NW_009970726.1, forward strand.
TACAAGGCCTTGTTACATCGCTGCTTTGTAAACCTAGTTTTCAATAGATAAAGAGGTACTTGAAATTCAAAATTTTAGAGATATTTCTTTGTACAGTTAGATAATTCTGAATTCAAAGGTATTAACTTGGCTTGTATACATAGCTCTTTCCAGTCCCCTCCTAGGTAGAAGCACAGTGCTTACATCACCCACTGACTACATGCTGAATTTTAATCTTGCATGCTAAAGGATCTGCACTACATATGGGGGTTTGAGAATTATTATTATTTTTTTTAAAGAAACAACTTATCTTGTAGTCTGAATATCTTACAAAGATGGAATTGCTGTTTTGTTCATTTTTTGAAACAGTTGAGGTAGAGGTGTGAATTAATTATCTTGAATTATTTAGAGGAAATCATAATCTGCTTGGAAATAGTTCTTAACCGGGAAAGGGTGACGTTGAACTGCAAAACTGTGTAACTGGCATAAAGGTGTTCCCTTCCCTCAGGGATGTTGTGGATCTCATAACTTTGATTAAAATTGTGTGGGTGTTCTGATGGTATTTCTACCCTTTTCAAACAAACTGCAATAAAGGCATCAGATTTTGTGCATATCACACAAGAAAAAGTTAGCAGTGGGAACTGGTGGTTATGTTCTGAAGGAACCACTTGAGGCTACTTTCTGAAAATCCAGGTTATTTGTCCCATCTAGGGCCTAACTTAGATCCAGATTTGTACCTGTTGGAAAATCAGAGGAATGTGTTTAATTTTCAATTGATAGAGACTGAACTGAGGTATAAAGAGTCTAGCTGAGGTCTCACATTTCTATCTGAAGTTAAGCATTGAACATATTAGTGTGCCTCTGCTAGCATAAACAAAAGATAAATGCTTCTCCATCCTGGTTTATAGACCCATCATCTTTTCAAGTAAGACAACGAGGAGGTAGGAAAGGGGCGGGTAGGCTTCACTATTGTGTTACATTTTCCTCAAAATGAAAATGTGTACCTACATTGCAATAGTTATTTACCATGTCTGAGAAATTAAGCCTCTCGCAATAAACTTCTGATCTACATATATTCAGGCTTCACAAATGTGTGTGTCCATTCTCTACTAGGAACTTTGGGGAAACTTGACTTACTTTACATGGCTTCTGTATTTTAAAAATAAAACCGCAGTCACATGCCTGCAAGTTTATCCATATATCCCCTCTAGCCCAAAGAGGGCTTTCAGGAAAAACACCTTTGTATTATTATAACAATTTTTTTCTAAAAAAATTTCTGAATTCTGTAAGAAACCCTTCACCTTAATTTAATGATTTTTAAAATATTTTTATAAGGTACACTCCAAATGTACTTTTTGGTTTTTATTCTGGGATGAGACATGGAACAGTACTGCTTTTGCTAAATGCTGGCATGATAAGGTGAATTCCGTTCAGGAGACCTGCATTTACCAAAATTATTATGTCCTGTGACAGTCTGTCTTAGAGTGTATCCTACCATAGTGTCCTTCTCAACATCCTATAAAAAAGCCTGAAGTTTAGGGCTGTTCCTGGACTGTGGCTGTTCTTCCTGTTGCCCTTAACTATAGAGATCAACAGTGCTTACAAAGTGTGTTGACATGAAGTAAATTGGATAAGGAGCTTTTACCATGAAATTAATTATTTTAAGCTTCTTAGTCTGTTCTTTTGTGCTGAATCAGATCTTTGTGTTACCTTTTAGGTATGTGTTCTTAATGAATATTGTCATGGGTGTCTTTGAAACGGTCATGTGGAAAAACGTCCCATGAACAGATGGGAAACTGGCATTAACACATTCAAATTTCAAACTAAAAAAAAGAAGCCTGATCACGTAAGCTTGCAAGGGCCAACCAGTGTCCTTGGGAGTGAAATTTCTCCAACTGGCTTTTATGTTTTTAAGTCAAACACTTTATTCAGCAAAAAGAAATCACTCAAGTAGACTTCCTGCCTTTTATCATCTTCTTTTGCTTGTTTGTACTTTTTTTCCACCTCCCAGAAGAAGAATATTCCTGAAACTGTTTTCATGAAAAAGCTCTGCAGATGTTGGCCAACCTAGCTGAAATTACTGTCTGGAATCTCAAGTGTGGAAAAAGTGTAAGGCAGCATAAAGTAGTCCCATGCTATTTTTGTCCCATCTTGTTTGGGAAGGTGTTGGAGAGATGCTTCATGAGGCCAGTGCTCTTTTTAGGACTGCAAAGCAGTAGTAGAATCTCTGGAACTTCAGCTAACACGTAGCAAGAGACTGTTGATCTAATGTTGCTGGGAGTTCTTTAGATGTTCCACATTTCTTGTATGACTACTTATAGTCAAGTTTCTTTTTTTGGGGGAAAAAAATAGAAATGACCAGTGTATGAAGCTATGCTTCAAAGCTTAACTAAAGCTGTATAAAAAGCCTGAGCTCTGGTGATGATTTTAGAGACTGTATAAATCAATGACTGGGGAAGAAAAATGATCATGATTTGGATGGAATGTGGTTTTATTAACTAAGAGCTGTGGAGGCCTTTAACCTGTCTGAAGTGGCAGAACAATTATGGCTTTTGTTTTGACCATTTTACATCTGTATAGTCAAGAGATGAAACAGAAAACTAATAGCCTGAGGAACAAACTTAAAAAGAAATAAATTTGGCAGAAGTGGGAGCGAAATATTTACGAGAAGTCATTTCCATTGGTGTGAATGTGAGGCAAAGGCTTCCTGTGGGCAAGTTCTCTGTTTTATACAGTTCCACTGCTTGCACAGTTTGAGTAGCAGGGCAGCAGTGGTACTCTTCATATGTTAAGGGAAGAGTCTATGGAAACAAAACATAAGGGCTCATCTTTGTTTTGGTGTTGGTTCAGCATGCAAAATCTGCATTGCCTGACTCCAGTTCCCATCCACCTCCAGAGGCCTGTGCCTGGAACTTGCTGACTTTCAGTAGTTATCTTGCACTGTCAACTTGGTCAAGAGCATAGGCTTCAGTCTGCTTTGATGTAGGTGCTGAAACTAGACGTGGAAGGGGTGGCCCCCTGGGCTAGCATGTTAAGTATTGTCATACCTAGCTACTCTGCACTGCTAGTTACATCAGTCACGCACATACTAGATTTTTTTCATGGCATGCTCACAATCTGAGATAATCTGGCTTGAGAAGTTTAAGTGGATAGCTTGAGGCTGCTTTCTGTAAAAATGTAGATTAAAGGAGTTGTTTTGGAGAGTAATCCAGTTAATTTCTTTCCGTTATTAATCATACATTCTCAGCAAGCAATTCTCTGTTACTTCAAATGCTAGATTCATACCTCATTCATTTATCTGCGTAGTTATGATCAGAATACACTCATTCTTGATGATCCAAGACATTTTACCTGAAATCCTAGTGGCTTTTCAGCACATAAGGTTGATATGACAGCCAATATCAATCGTATCTATCCGTATCTATGAGGTATGAACACTGGTATTGTATACAGCAAACTTCCTGGATATGTGTCAGCTAAGCTGGAGCCCTGACTTAGCTATGCATGGAGGTTCTTGCAGTAGAGGAAAGGGAGAGAAGACATCTGACCTTTAAAGGGCTGGTGTTTCAATAATGTTTATCTTTTAAGTATCTGGAATGATGAAGTGTGATAGGGGAAAAGACAGATTTACTTCTGCAGTGCTGTGGAACACTGTCTACTGGACACTTCTCACTCCTCAGGCGTTTCTGAGTGAAACCTAGGGCTGATTCAGTAAACCGTAGACTTTAGTTTGCTTTAACTTTTGATCCCTGGGTCAGTAGGATCAGAAACTCAGAGGTACATTGCATCAGAATAAGCACATTCAGCTTTTAGCACCACATATTTGCCAAGGCGATAATATGGGGAGGGTGTTAGACACACACACACACACCTTCCCCCCCCCTCCCAGTCCACTGCATCATTTGACAGCTTGGATGGTTTCTCTTACTGGTGGTAAGAAGTCACATCAGACTTGTTTATGTAGCACTCACTGCTCCAGCGTGGTTTGCAAACATCACCGATAACTCTGTACATATGTGTATATGTATAGGGATTACTTCAGCTATCGTACCTCCTGTTGGTTCTCTACTGTTTTGTGATCTGTGACAGCTGTCTCCTAGCATGTAACACCACCAAGCAGTTTAGGGTGAGAGAGGGGAAGTTTGTCCAATTTAAACTATAAGGGAAAATTAGCAAAGTAGTAAGTAACCAACCATGCAGGAATATCATGATCATGTTGCTCCTACAATGAGTCACTGGGATTCTTAGGATTTGCTCAATAATGTAAGAAAGTGAAGGAAAGTATAGGATAGGGGACACTGTTTGTCTTTAAACATAGTTCCCAGCCTTTGTGCAGCAGGGTGAGCAGTAATTCCATACTGCCTGGTTTTGAAATAGCATGTCAGCTTGACCTCTGCTAATCAAAATGCAACTTGCCTAGTTCATACTAGAACATGAAAACTGCTAGAATGGCAAAGCAGATTCTAGCTTATACTAGCTTATACTGGAAGTACCTGGAGAGGACCTCTGGTGTTTACACCTGTGTGCCTCCTAATGCTCTCTTGACTATGCAAGCTTAAGAAGCTAGGAAAACAAAGAAAATGCTTGTTCCCCAAGAAAAAAACTATTAACTTTGACCATTCCTTCTTACTCTAAAGCATTTTAGCAAATTTCTGTGAGTTTCTGAAACTTAGAAGCTTACAAACTGTATAATCTTTTGTTGTCTCAGTTTCAGAATTAAGAAAACTGTTTGAACCAAACAACCAAGATTTTTTGGAAATGAAAAGGTAAAAAAAAAAAAGGTCCTTGGCCTGTAAAACAAAACACACAACCTGTTTTGTTACCTCCTCTTAGAAACTCTCCCCTCAAATCTTCAAAGATACGCCTGGTTTCATGTTTTTCACATCTTTTTCAGAAAAGAGAGAATAGCTCGACGCTTAGAGGGGATTGAAAATGATACACAGCCCATGCTTCTGCAGAACTGCCCAGGATCAGTCACACACCGTTTACTAGAGGAAGATACACCAAGATACATGCGTGCAACTGATCCATACAGTCCCCACCTAGGTAAGTTGTATGTATCAGTCAATCTTGCATTACTGAATTACTTTGTGCTTACTACCCTAATATTTGTGCAGTACCTGGAGAAGAGTTTTACAGAGCTGTGGTCAGGGTTTTTTAAAACTTGCCTTTTCGCTCTCCAGTTGTCTTATTGGAAAGAGGTTCATTATCCATGTTGTTTTAAAACAACAGTAATTTGTTGTGGAACTCCTAAATAATTATAACTAATACATATTTCTTAATCATTTGTATGTGCCTTTTTTGAGACAAAAGTGAAATAATGTGATGTGTCTGTGCAGTCAGTACTACATGTTGATTTGTAAGAAAATGGGAAGCTTTCATTTTACTCAGTGTGAATGGTGGGTAGGGTACTTGGCGTTTTGGGGTGGACTTGCTCATTTATGTTGTGCTTCTGACAGGAAGATCAAATGAAGAGGAGGAAACTTCAGATTCTTCTGTAGAAAAGCAACCCAGATCATCCAGATACCGAGCAGAAATCACAGGAGGTAATACAGAGCCCTCGTATAGTACAGGAAACATGGATGTCCAGGAACTAGAGTCAAAAGCAGAAAGAATAGCTAGATACAAGGCAGAAAGGCGGCGCCAGCTGGCAGAAAAATATGGATTATCTCTTGATTCTGATTTGGATTCTGACTACTCATCCAGATATACACGGGCAAGGAGAGATCCTGACAGCGTGGAAAGAAAGGGAATGAGAAATGAAAGGCAAGATGATGAAAACAAGGACTGTGGCTCCTTGTATCTGTCAAGGACTGAGACAAAGGAGTCCAAGAGTGTGATTTCTGAATCCAAAGAGTACTCCAGCCATGGAAAAGATCGTATTCCAGATAAAGACCTCTCAAATGAAAAGGGTGATAGAAAAGCAGATGATGACAGTGCCATTAGACAGGCTTCTGACCCTTCGGCAACCTTGGATAGCTCTGTCTCCCTTTCAATTTCTGGAAGAGAATCTTCCTCCTATAATGAAGTGCCAATATCACCAAAGCAAACCCCTAGAGAGTCCCTTTCTTCACCAAAGCGGGCAGCCTCACCAATCCATATGCAAAATGACCAGCCCTTGCACAGTAACATCAGACAAAGGTAAGTGTGATGTTTATTTGTTTCTTTATATGGTAGATTCCTTACTTTAATCACTTGCTGCAGTAGTGTCTACAGTACTTATGAAAATGTATTTATTACCCTTGAAGAATGTATGTAATGGCTTTGGAGGTCTGGATTGGTTGGGTTTGTTGACTCAGAGTGTATTTCTGATACAAGGAAGTGAGTATCTGTTTCTATGATTAGATATGTCCTTGGTTTCACTTTATATTTATAGAAGTTATGCTAAATTCAGGCCCTTTGTGGGGGGAGTAAAATAACTGATATTCAATATATTTACACAAACTAGGAACTGAAGCAGTTACGGTTCTAAATCTGCTGCACTTCTTTTACTTTTTTTTTAATAACTGGTTAGAGCAAGCCTTTAACTTTTCCTCTTTATCCTGTAATTGGATGGGGGTTTCCAGGAGAAGGCAAATTGTTTCTCAGTGAAGGTGAATATTTAAATAGTTTCACGATGGCTTCTGCCAAAATAGAACAGGTATTGGAGTTAAAAGTTGAAAAGTGTCTCTGGCTGGTTGAAGTAATAGTTGATTTGTTTTCCTGCTGTGAGAATGTAAAAGCCCCTTTTGAACTGTGATAGTTAATCTTTCAGATAATATCAGAGTATGTGTGTGAAGAGGCAGAGGGGAGAGTGAAAATTCCTTGCTAAATTTCAAAAATGTAGCCTCCCTCATGGTACACTGAATTATTTCAGATTTGACTAACTTACTCCATTAATAGGGTAATCAGATTCATCCAGAAAAACAAAACAAAACAAAACAAAAAAACACCTTTCAGTAATTTCTCATTATAGTTTCAAACTGTAGTGCAAAAAACAGACTGTCAAAGTATTTTGGTGAATGAAAACAATGTGTAACTAAGAATTTTTTCAAAGTATGATTTTTCTCTAAGGGTGATTCTTTACTTTCTAGGTAAAGATAGATGGAAAATAATAACTGTAAAATTAAATTAAAATGTTGCAGCCAAAATTATGTAACTTGCAGTGAGAACTTAATGGTAAACACATCTAGGTCATGCTGAGCAGTGCTGTTTATAAAAAAACTGAAACTAACTAGTATAAACAGAACCATTTACACTTTTTTAGCATTTTTTGCAGTAGGTTCAGAAGCAAGCTACCTTGACTGGTCTTCTTTATCCTTCCCATCAAAACTGCAAAACTTGATTCTTATTTGTGTGGTCTTTCTTATTAACTTATATAATAATTTATATACTCATCTATTCAAACCTTGAAGTTTGAATGACGAAGCAGTCTTCCACGTCAAAGGTTAACGAGCTGGTGGGTTGATTAAGTCATCTATTTACAGTGCCTGTAAACGTTCAGTTGTGCTTAGCCTTCCTTTTTGTTTCACTTTATTGCATAGGACACACCCATAAGTAGTCTCAATATTTTTTTCACAGCTTTTCACTATAAAGGTGACTTCTAATCCTGCTCACATTATTTTGTATGGATACATGAGCTATCATTGGACTCTTGCAGTTAAACTGAAATTTTAAAAGAATATTGTCATTTCAAAAAAAACATCAGAGGGAAAGTAATGTACTTATAGGAAGTACTATCTTACATTTGGCTTATGTTTTAAACTTACAGTTCTGCTGCTACAGTAAGGAAAAGAGTCATCACAGGGTCCTCCAAACAACAGAGACCAGTGTTGCACTGAAACTCCATTATTTCAGGCTCCAAAAAACTTGTTTCTGAAGTAGTCTCAACTCAAATACTACAAAATATTATCCCGTATCTTGATACGGTCAATTTGAGATAAATCTCTTGACTAATCCAATTACTGATAGGAAAGGATACTGGAGCAATTGACCTTTGGCAGGTTGTTTTCTTTGTTTTATAAGGTGAAGGAAGAGACAAAGCTTTCAGTCTTAAGAAAGCAAAGAGAACAACCCATCAAACTTTAGGGCCAAGAATGTGTCAGCTGCAGTGTAAAAAGGAGCTTTGTTTTCTTTACTCTCATAAAGCAATCCTAGTCCCTGTTTCTGTGAAGGGAAAGCTACGAAACACTGAACAATGTAGCTGCCTTCTGGGTTGCTATATCTTGCAACTCTGGAGAAACTGCACTGCATGTAGCACTGGTGGGATGGCAGTTGCCCTGGAGGAACAGCACGCTGGCTATAGAGACACCTGAATCCACCTGAATTTCTAATTCAGCAATATGGCTGAAAGTTTACAGTCACTGTGTGGTAGTGTCCTATAAGGCCGTATACCCAAGAAAAATAAAGGCTAATGCCAGCTTTCCAGGTGACTGTTTTGAAGGAAGTTATATAGGTTGCAAAATAGTGTTTGTTAAATTTAAATTTTCTGAATTCAAAATGGAAAGTAAATGGATCTTATTTTGGAATGCACATGAAAGCTTCAGTTCTAAGGCAATTTAATAATTAATTCTATTATCCATCACTGGGAAGACAACAATGTGCTGAGAAGGTATCCTTTGACATTGTCAGTATTTGGCTGTTGAAGTGGCTGATCAACTCAAAATGCAAAACGTGGCTTGTGTTCTTCTGATTGCTCTCTTCAAAGGATGAATGACCAAGTACAAATAAGTGCTGTTTGGGCCATACCTACTGTAAAAATGTGCCAAAGTACACATTAAGAGGCAAGAAGGAAGTTTGATTGCTTCAAAGCAATTCCAGCCTACCGGGTCAGCTCCTGTGAAAGGTTTTTACCTTCTGTTAGGCCAGTTCCTTTAAGAATTCGAAAACATTGGGAAAAACAAAACATGTTTCAACAGTTGGTGTTTGACTTTGTTCTAAACTTGATTTGGATAAGGTGACAACTGTAGGTGAGTTCTTTAAATTTAACTTATTTGCAGTAAATGCATTGTTATCTTATGAGCAGTAATTGACCTTTTCCAACTATTTTTATTCAAAAACCAGCAAAAAAAAATATAAAATATTGAAGTAAATGACCTGGAGCTTTATTTGGGATTTTCATCCTAAATTACACTTCTGCAATGCTGGGAGTTCTTTCAGATGTAGGTAGAGGCAATGGAAAACAGCTTGGCTGCTTGTCACCTCCAATGAGTTTGTTTGCAAACCTTTAGTGTGGCCAGACAGTCTGTGCTTGCAAAGTTAAAAATACTTGATGTGATCTACTGTTGCTGAGGGACTGTAGATGAAGGTGAGCATTAGGAAAGTATTTGGGGAACTATATAGGTAGTCTGCAGACACCCTTTTGCTGTAGGGCTTTCAGAAGTTTGTGGTGGTTTTGTTTCTTTTTATGCTTTCAGCTCCAAAAGGGGAACAGAATAAAAATCAAGACACGATCAAATTGGGGGTTTCACTTTTTAAGCTTTCCCTTTCCCCTGTTGCCCAGTGACATGGGTTGTTTTACTTGAGCTACCTGGGTTTGCATTTCTGGAGCCTTTGTGATATAGGGCTACAAGATGAGAGAGGGGCTACAGCTGCTCTTCTGAGAATTTATTGAGAAGTACGATATAGTCATTTGAATTTCTAACTTCATTAAATTAATGCTACTTTCTTTTGGACCTAGCAGTCTTTACCACTTTAAACCACAAACTAAATTAATGGTTTTAGCAACTTTTCCAGGTGTCCTTACATAAACCCTTCACATTGACCTGCAATAACAAATGGCAAAAATGAGATTGTGTAGTTTCTTTCACTTCTCTAATTCTGGACAATGTACGCTTGGTAAATTTACTTTTACAGATTATTTCACATTAATACATTTTTAGATGCTTGTGGAATTAGTATGATAGCTTTTTTCACCTTGATACCTTGTATCACCTTTCAATTTGATTAGTGTGCTGTGCTTTTATTTTCATGAACAGTCCTCTATAACTGAGTTATTAGATAACTAAAAATGCAGTGGGGAGGGAAGATTGGGAGAAACAACAGGAGCATGTGTTGAGATCTCAAAAATTACTTAAGTTCTGTTTTCTGTAGTAGTGCAGGGAAAGCAAAACCTGAATGGTTTCTTCAGAAAGATTCGGAGGGGGACACACCTTCACTTATCAGCTGGCCTTCCAGGTATCATAAAACCTAGCTGTGTGGCTAACAATGACACTACCAACCTGCCCTTTCCTTTCCCTTTACACTGTCTTCATTTAATACTTGCCTTTAATTTTCCTTTAACAGCAGCAAGTCATAAAATGTTGTTTCTTTTGAACAAACAACTTCCCTGAGACATCTGCTTTTAATGTAAATTACAACCAGTGGGTATTCTGATGAAGAAGTACAAATGCCCCAGCTTCTTCAAACTACTATCATTCTGTCTTCTATTGATTTGATAACTTCTTATTTTATCCCACTTTGTATTCTGCAAACCAGCAGATTTTTATACCACATACCAATCTATCTTAGCATTCCTTACAATTAATTCCTTGAAATCCAAAGGAGATGATGCAAGAGAAGTAAAAAAATTATCTTGAAACGGAAAGCAACATCTTGATCAGAGCTACAAGCAGCTGCTTTCTCCTTGTTTGGCAACACATACACGTGAGGAGCATTGCAGGAAGACTCTTTTCCATGATCCTGATTAAAGTAGTTCTTATAACCCAGTACTAACATCAGTGTGGATGTTCTGGAGAATGTTTGGTAGGTGTACTTTTCAGACTGAACACACTTCCTGTGCTTAGGGAACTTTGAGAATTTTCCCTGATAAATGTTCCAATCCTCAAAGAGAAGAAACACCAGAATATTAAAAAGGCTGGTGTTTCAGATAACTTTGAATATCCTGAATTATTCTCTCAGATATTAATTTGCCTTTTTTCTAAATCTTGCCCTTTTTTTTTTTTTTAAAACCATGTAAACTTCAAAAAGTCTGTTAGTAGCAAGCCTGGAATTGACATACTTCAAGCCAGATTAATTGCTTTCAAATAAAGAGCTGGTTTACTTGAGTTTCTCTCCTTCCTGAGAATTAAAATATATTTTTTATACCAATTTCAGAGGGGAAGTAGTACAGGGCTTTCATTTTTAATAATGTGTATATGACGTTTACAAATACTTGCCCTGTAAGCTGTCCCAAACACTTGGCATGGCTGTAAAACTGCTGGAGAGCTTACCTGTCGGTGTAGTCATAGAGCAAAGGCTGCACGTGCTTGCCTGCCGATAGTACAGTTGCTTTAACTGTCTAAAGGTAGAACACAGCTCTGGTTTGCATGGATGTTCAAGTCCAGAGGTGTTTCTGGAAAATATGCTGATGTAAGGTAACTTCTTGGGACCATTGCTGTAATGTTTGCATGTTAGAAAGTAATTAAATGTTTTTAAATGGACCACCTGTTTTGGTAGTGGGGTTTTTCTTGGGTTTGGTGGGGTTTTTTTGTCTCTTTCTCCCCTGCAAGCCCTCTGAAAAGCAACAGCAATGCCAAAGTTTCACTTTGGACTATAAGACTTGCACTTTCAACCTTTTTTCTCACTTACTGAAACAGGTTCAACATGTAATGTTTTAGATGTCTTACATGATACACAAAAGCACAAGTTAAAAAGTCTCTGGGAAAACATCTGAAGGGCTAGGTGGAGATAGCAACATGTTTTTTCATCCCTTTCCCCAGTGCAACAACATCTTGATATGATGTAAGCTGCCTGGTGTTAGACATCTTAAAAAATCTGACTACATACATGACTGCCAATAGAATTTGCAATTTCAGGCTGAACCAAACACTTCAGTAATATAAAAAGCACTTTTGATCATCTTGTTTGTTTGAGACTATGGTTATTTGCTGTTTGACAAAAATAGTTGTGACCTCATTGGAACATGCTGTATATTTTCAGAGCTTGCTCAGTTACCTTCTCAGGAGCCATGCATGTTTGAGGGCCTGTGAATCACTGGAATGGTCTTGAGCAATGTTACTGCTAAGATTTTGGGGGGGAGGAAGGAACTGCATCATAAGATTGCTTTCCTTCATGTATTGATTGCTTGTTATTTTAATACAATATTGCTGTCTATACCTGCAGTGGGTGTCTGTGTTCCTTCCCAGATTGGGCATTGCTCTTCACCACTTTAATCCTTTTTCTTTCTTAAAGAGTAAAAGTTAGAGAGAAACTGGTCAAAGAGGAAAGTGCTCGAGGAAGCCCTGAACTTGTCACAGACAGAGTATCTCAGAGAAAGTCCCATCCAGTGCCAGCCCACTACATGCCTCTTCAGACAGAAACGTCTGCCTTTGATAGGGTTGTAAATCAGCCCGTCAGCTCAGTCCGCCAACCAGTACATGGCTATATTCAGCCTGCTGGCACTGCTCACACAGCTCAGCTGATGGCAACAGAAGAGCCGGCAAACATCTCTGTCGGCAGCCTCCTCCTACCAGACAATGTCAGCCACTTAACAAAGCCATCAGCATCCGCTGCATCAGAGAGTGAAAAGAAAGAGAGTTATGGATCAAAGCCTGATGAAGGAGATTCCTTGGAAGGTGAGCAGGCTTCCAAAGGCAGAAGACCAATTTTGCCATCTGAGATTCGCAAGCAAGGGAAGAACCGTGAAGGCCTCTTTGGAGGAGGAGAATTGGATACCCCTGTGGGGAGTGCCTCTTTCACAAGCAAGCTAAAAGTTAACTCAGAAGTTCAGAGAGAGCTGGAATGCAATAAGAGGCAAGCTCCTGAGCAGCAGTTTAAGAACCCTGAGAACATAGAAAGGAGTGAAGCTGTAATGTACATACAGAGTGGGTCTGTGTCGCAGCCTGCCAAGGCAAAAGCTCCTGTTTGGAAAGTGTCGACAGCAAAGCATAAAGTCCTGACTCGCTCAATGTCTGACTATACTGTGACTCCTAAGCTAGAAGTTTTTAGAAGTAAGGAGAGCATGGAAGCAGATGCACCAAATGGTGAGATTGGCATGGTTGACACAAAAGTCTCTGTTGCCCAGCTCCGTAATATCTTTCTGGAGACTGCTAACGCGAACAAGAAGTCGGAACTGTAGGTGACATTTCAGACATGTTTTCGTGTGAAACTTGCACGTCCTTGGCAAAATTACACACCCTCAACATCAGTTGTGTTCGGCACTTAAAGCACACAGCTTAGCTCTCACCAGTGTGTATTGGAGGCTGAAATGGTTTGAATCCTGCTTTTGTGCTTCCGCTTGCTAGTGCAAGTTGTGATATGGGGTAGCTGGAATGTGTACGTCTGCGCATGTTACCAGAGGAGCATGCAGAGTGATCTCTAGTGAATTGTTGAGATGCTTACATCTATGCTTTACTTCTCTCTTCTATTTTCTTTTCTATGTGCTTTCTATGGTGTGGTTATAAAGTGAATCTCGGTTTGAGAAGTCAACAGCAGGCAGCACTTTGTCTGCCAATGGTGACCGTGAAAGAGGGCCGCGAAGGCCGAGGCGCTATTTTACTCCTGGTGAAAATAGAAAGACTTCTGAGAGATTTAAAACTCAACCTATAACATCAGCAGAACGAAAGGAGACAGATAGGTAGGCATGTATGTGGCTCTGTGTAGCTTTCTGGTGTAGGTAGACATGAACAAGGTTGTGAAGAGACTTTGTTCATTTATTAGCATAAACATTTTGCAAGGTTATTGTTTCTCTTTTTAAACAATCATGTATTTGTTATAACTTCTTAAAAAATAAAAGCCCAAAACATTTCTGACAGAACCAGTTCATTGCAAATGCCCCCCACATAAAGTGGTGAACAGTGATTCATCATAAAATATTATATCTGTCTGGTTCTGCCTCGTGGTAAATTTTTGTCCGTTTTATGTAAGGAGTTTCCATTTACTCTGCTTTATCATTTACTTTCATTGTCAACAGCCAAAGCTACATATTTTATGTGAAAAGAACTGGCGGCAAATCTTAGACTTATAGTCTGCAAGATGAACTGGAAATAATTTTCCTTTACTCTGATTAAGACTGGCTGCAATTGCTTGCCTTTCTGCTTTATTGAAGGATCTCAAAGTGGAAAATGCTGAAACTTGAAAAATAGGTGAAGTCTTTCCACTCTTAAGAGTTTTGAGGTTTCGCTACTTCACATGGAGTTTGATTTTAATTTCTGATGTCTCGTTTCCAACTAACTTCTGTTTGATAATTTTTCACTAGGTCAATTTTGAGTGCAGAGATACCAGCTGCTGAAGGTATGTTACTGTATTGTTTTCTAAGGAAGAAATGTGAGCAAATGCATTTTGTTTTAGCTGAAGAGCTGTTTGATAATGTAAATGAAGTCCACTTGAAATTACCTATAAGTACCTGTAATATGTTTGAAGTACCACTTTTCCTTGGCCCATATCTACTACAGACTTAACTTCAAATTAACTTAAGTCCGAAAGTCTGTCTTTGGTTACCTGACTTTCTACGGGAGGCAAGTGGCACAATGGCTTGACACTTCCAACAGAAGTTAGTTTTTTTTTCTGACAGCTATTTGATGGACAAAAAAATAAACATTTTAATCAGTGGTCTAGGACTATTAACTAAAAAAGCTTTACTATAGTATGAAACTGATATTAGTTACATGTTTTCTAGCTAAGGAAGTTGCTAGATGCTGGTTATTAAATTATATAATTCATTCTACCATCTTTCTTCTCTTTC
>NW_009970726.1:5069873-5113664 GCF_000747805.2 Chaetura pelagica
CTTTCCCTCTTCGCTCTCGGCAAGTCTGGCACAAATTAAGTAGGTAATCTCATGTGTAGCTAAATTTAGATGTAATGCCTTATGCTATTTGAAAGCTGATATTCTATGCAGCTTTAAGATGCTGGCTCTTGGATCTGGAGGATGCTGATTTCAGCTCCTAAGTCTACCAGTTGAGTTCTGAAAAATGGAGACCTTGTGGTTATCAGAATGACCAGCTTCCAGGAGACACCATCTTGTATGGTCAGCTAGTAGAAAATAGGTGCTCTATAGAGCAGGATAAATTTCAACCCTTAAGACAGTCTTTCAGTATAATTGTTTTTTTTAGTCCATGTGTGACCATGTACTAATGTGGTAAGTTTTATTGCTCTTCAAAGGTTGTTTGGATAACTTGAAAGCACGTGAACTGTGCTGAAGACAAGTCTTTTGTTCTCAAATCCTATTAAGAAATTTTCTCTGACACAATACATGTAAATACAAGTAAAGTTTATACAATTTGGTTCATGATAAATCTTGTGTTAAAAAGGATTAGCAGCCAGCTTGTTTGATTCTGGTGCTTCTTGCCTTTGTAAAACATATTTTTTTAGGAGTTCATAATCATTTAGTCAAAAAACCTTGCAGTTAATATGAGCTTGATTAATTACATTCAGTCTCCCATCTTTTTTTTACCCCTTTGTGTAGACGAGGAAAAATTGGATGACCGAGCCAAACTAAGCGTAGCTGCAAAGAGGCTGCTTTTTAGAGTAAGTAACACATTTTTCTTAATAAAAGGCTAAGTTAAACATTCATAAATAAGATATTGGAGAACCCACAGTGCATTAGAGTGCAGTGTAATGCAGTTAATCAAATCTAAGATACATAACTTTTTTTAACTTAATCTCTACACACACAGCAGACCTGTTGCTCTTTAAGAACGTCATGTAGAGAGATGTGGGATGTGGAGTTAGTTCTAACTGGGACTCCTGCAGTGCAATTTCAGCCTGCTTCTAAAGATGGGCATTAGCGAAATGTACTACTTTGCATGCAGGAATGCTGAAAGGAAAGTACTGGTTTTGAACGTTTCTTCCATGGTTTTAATTATGACATATGTCTTCTTAGGAAATGGAAAAATCATTTGAAATGAAAAATATTCCTAAACCACCGACAAGAAGTTCAGCCGTAGAGAGAAGGCTGAGGCGTTTGCAGGATAGATCCCACACACAGCCCATTACCAGCGAGGAAGTGGTCATTGCAGCTAGGTAGGTCTTGTACATATGTTGGCTCCAACTTTGATTCTCGCTTTTAAATCTGGGATTAAGTTCCATATACGTGGTGTTTATAACTTCGTAGCAAGGAAAACATTTATTGTTAAGGGCCAACTTCCTTGAGAACCACATGGGAAGCTATATTGAAATTCCTTTTTAGAAGTAGAGGGACTAGGAAAGCCTAACTTGTATGAGCTGTAATTCAGCACAGATCTTATGAACCTGCAAATGAGGTAAACGGGATTAATCACATCTTTGGTTTGTAACTCAAATGAGGAAGACACTTTGTGCTGAGGGAAAGTCTGCATGATTTCTTATGGAATGTGTATAAGGGAAAACCTTCTGCACTCAAATCTCAAATGTACTTTTTGGAAATGTATTTCTTGCACCTCTTCTTACATCATGATTTTTTTTTTTTAAAAGGAAAGTAATTTTGGGGGAAAATTAAACAAAGGTGAATGGACATTCACCTAATAATCTGTTAGGAGATAACTTCTGTTATGGGTAATGAGTAACTTCGAGAGACAACCTGTTTGCTTCTCTGTGCTTTTAGTTCTTTTGAAGTATTAGAAATTATTTTGCAAAGGTTGCAGCAGTTAACTCAGTTAATTAAAAATTATTGCTGTTTGTTGTTTTTTCTGTTTTGTTTTGGTTTTGGTCTTTTCTGTATTTAACACTTAATGTATTGCTTTTCTTAATGCTTTTTTCTTCTCTCTCCCTGTGAATTTTTCCTCCTTGGCAATTCTTTAAAGTGAATCTACCCCTGCTTCACGTTCTGTGAATACCCACACAGTAGTGACAAGAGTACCTAGTCCCACTGTAGTTAAGAGCACTGTACAACCTATCAGGTACTGGGGGGGATAAACATGCATGTTACATGGAGCACAAGATTCCTCAATAGCAGATGCATCTTTAAAGTCTGGAATGCCTTTTCAATGTGTCAAGTCAATTACTTGTTTCAAGAATATTTAAAGCCTATGTCAACTTCGTTTATGTTTGCATGATGAAACAATGCAGCTTTTTTTTTTGGGTCAAACATCTGTTCTCAGGACCTTTCTAACCTCACTTACCTGTTCTAGAGAAGATTCTTCTTAGTCAAATAAATGAATTTGCATGTGAGCAAACCTAGCAGAACTCTCTTTGCTCTTATGTTTTTTGTACAGTTATGTCATCTTGAGATGAAAACACAAAAGCTGGGTGCTTGATTTCACAAGCAGTACATACCCTTTTGTCTGTCTCTACATACGTTTTTAGCTTGCAAAATTAAAGATAAGAAATTGCACCGTTTGCATGATGAAACAATGCAGCTTTTTTTTTTTGGGTCAAACATCTGTTCTCAGGACCTTTCTAACCTCACTTACCTGTTCTAGAGAAGATTCTTCTTAGTCAAATAAATGAATTTGCATGTGAGCAAACCTAGCAGAACTCTCTTTGCTCTTATGTTTTTTGTACAGTTATGTCATCTTGAGATGAAAACACAAAAGCTGGGTGCTTGATTTCACAAGCAGTACATACCCTTTTGTCTGTCTCTACATACGTTTTTAGCTTGCAAAATTAAAGATAAGAAATTGCACCACCTATAGGTAAAGTTGCAGAATACTGTTTGTGTGTTCCGAATGAGAGAATTTTAGAAGACACCATGGAGAGGAAAAAAAACCAACAAAAAACCTACTCATTCCATAAATGTGTCTGAATCTAGCTAGAGGTGAATAAAATATATTATTGTAGAGACAAATGCAGTTACAGCTTTTAAGAATGAATGTGTCTGCCTTCAGCATTGGTCAAACCATCTTCAAAATTAATGGAGTATATTTCAAAACTACTTTTTGTTGTTGAGTTACACCAGATAAAACAAAAGACAGTCTGAATTCTGTTCCTCTTCAAATTATAAGAGGCATTAAAATTTATGCTACCCTAGAAGCAGCAGTAACTTGGAGTTTAATTCCATCTTTTAAATGTTTTTATTATGTACTCTTCATAAATTCTTTCTAATAAAATTGAATTTTGTGTAATTTGCACTGTGGGACCTGTGTTTGTTCTACAGCACCTTAAATGTCTCTCCATACCTCTGTGTTTTGTATAGAGAGATTGGTCTAAAGATTCTTCTTGAATTCCCCTTAAACAAAAAAATCGTTGTGTTCTAATCAGATGAATTTGTGAATGAAAATTTAACTTTTTTTAAATCTTCAGCTGTTGAATTAGAATTCATCATGCCAATGTTGAACCACTGCATAACCACTTAGGCTGCTGTATTACGTTGGCTATTGTGCTTCACGTGCAGTTCTTCTGCTTCTCTCAGATTGAGATTTTAAAATTTCAAAATGGCTTCTTCAAAACTCATTTCCAGTTCTGTTTCTTCAGCTTGCAGGCATCAGCACATCAAAAAATTTTAGCTAAAGAGGAGATAAGAGCTGCCAGAGAGGCAATGGGGCCAGATCAGTCTGATGAACCAGATTCTTCCACCTTAAGCTTGGCAGAAAAGATGGCTTTATTTAACAAACTGTCTCAACCAGTATCCAGGGCCATATCCACAAGGACTCGAGGAGATATTAGGCACAGGAGAATGAATGCTCGTTACCAGACTCAACCAGTCACTCTTGGAGAAGTTGAGCAGGTAAGTGCAATCTTAGCAATTTTTCATTTGTTTGTTTTTATTGGAGCAAAGAGCTTTATAGTAAGATGCTGTAACAGCTGGCCTTTTCTTTACTCTGAGCCACACACTGGGGTCATGACACACTTACAGGAAAAACATGTCAGGAAGCAGTCTTCTGACATTGAGAAACAACATCCTCTAAAATGTCCTGCTTCATTGGTGTGTTTTTTAAGTAATTCGAGAGTACATCATCTTCCTGATTAGTGCATGCTGTACCTCTCATAGTGCTGGTAGAATACTGCATGTCTTCTAAAAGTAAATTCCTGACTGAAGGGGTAAAAACTGTAACACACTTCCTGCTTTCAGGGAATTTTTGAGCTTTGTTATGTGCAACTTCCAGACTCTTTCCTGAAAGCACTATATATTTCTGTTATTAGTCAGGACATATTCTGTCGTTTTCCTGTGGGAGGTGGCATTGATTTTTATTTTTTCCTAAAAGCAGAAATGCTTTTGAAATTCAGAAAGTTATCAATCTAGATAACTAGAAGTTATGTTACCAAAATACATAATTGCAGAAGTATCTTGTACATAATTTTGTAATTAAACCTGAAATCCTTTTGCTGATCTTTCTAAATTTCTAATTCTGATAGATGCAATGGAGAAAGAGTAAACTGGTAACTATTTTCTTAATCTTTCTTCAGAATCTTTGAGCTAGCATAGTAGTCTCTGCTGTGCTTACTGGTTTGTTTAATGAATGACTGTGTTATCCATGCTTTATGGAATTTGCATGTGCATTTTAAGTTTTCAATTTATTTCCTCTTACTGGTGTGACTTTTGTCTGTTCCTTTTGCATGCTGTTGACTAGTCTTATGGTTTGATATTTGAAAAAGTCTTAGACTAACAGTCCTCCATGAAGATGATTTATTTGGCAGACTGTTGACTAGCTTCATGGTTTGATATTTGAAAAAGTCTTAGACTAACAGTCCTCCATGAAGATGATTTATTTGGCAGAAGCGTGAGGAATGTCTGCCCCACATAGGACAGCACAGAGCAGAGTCTCTCTCTGGCACTGAGCTAACTCCAGAGCTGAAAGCTGCATAACTGTATGAGAGCAGAGCTGTGCCAAAGC
Organism: Chaetura pelagica; assembly: GCF_000747805.2. Taxonomy (NCBI): domain Eukaryota; kingdom Metazoa; phylum Chordata; class Aves; order Apodiformes; family Apodidae; genus Chaetura; species Chaetura pelagica. Next base: position 5,074,837 of record NW_009970726.1, read on the forward strand.
TAATTAGCCCTGCTGAGATGCAGAGTTGATTAGCCCCAGCACATGGCATGTCATCCGGTGTTCTGGAATCTGAACTAATTTCTTCCCTCAGTGCTGCTCAGTACCATGTCAATATGAGCCTTTTCATGGAGTCCTGGCACAAGATCACATTGCATGCTACACATACACCTTTTATTGCTAAAGATGTTGCTGTTCACATGCAGTTGTTTCTTCCCTGGGTGGAATAGTCCATCTGCAGCCAAATTATATAGGCATTGTTGCCCTCCTCATCTGTTTCTAGTCTGGATTTACAGAGCACTGTGTTCATATGGAAGCACATCTCTAAAGAACTGATGTGATTAGACTGTTTTCAGTAATTGATTATTTCAGAGTTTATAAGTCTTTTTTGTTTTGTTTTGTTTTTCTTGTTGTTATTATTCATAGGTACAAAATGAGAGTGGAAAACTAACTCCCCTGTCAACTGCAGTTGCAACGTCTGTTTCAACAATGGCATCTGTCCTTTCTCCACTGTACTCTGGAGACCTGCATGTGAAGGCAGCTGCTGATGGAAGTGCAAGCATTGCCACTAGAGCTGATTTGAGATTCCAGTCCTCGGCAGAAAACTTAGACTCCTCAGGAAAACGCACACAGAAGCCAGAACAGTGGCAGCCCCCATTGGAAGCACTAGAAATCAACAGAGCATCAAAGAAGCATGACGAAGAGAGAAGGAGGTTTCTAGCACATGAAGCTAATGAAATTACAAAGTACAGCTCCTTTGAGGAAGAAACCACACATCCTGTTTCTGAAAAAACAGGAGACTACCATAAAGAGACAACACACAGCTTCCTTAGGAAGGGCAGCATGGAACTGTTTAGTTCACAAGCACTTTTTCAGCCTCTTGAACAGAAGGAAATTGATACTCACACACAAGGTAAATGGCAAGTCAAAGCCAGTCCTTTGAAGAAAAGATAGATTTGGAAAGAGTTATGAAAAGCAAGACTTCGTGAAGAGGTTCAGTATATACTTGCTATTAGCATAGTCTCATTTAGCAAACCATGGTGTTTCTCTAGTTTTAAACATCTTTGTTGCAAGTATTATCAGGGCTGGTTATTTTTTCCTCTTTTAGCACTGCTTAAAGGTAGAGAAATATCTGTGAAATCTTAAGTTTTATTAATGCATTTTTATCTTTATTATTCTTTCAATCCTTCAGCCTTTAAAGGTGGCCCAATTTTATTCAGACTTTTTTACTTTGAAAGAATTGGTGTTATATGCTGAAGCTAAGATTTATCCTTGCCTCTTTTCCCCTTGCCCCTGCTCTCTAGAATGCTGAACAAGCTAAACTTGGTGTTCTGGGTCAAGTGTCTGCTCAAGTTGCCTTCTTGTGCATAAGTAGTCATATATTAACTACATATGTACATATATGGCTAGTGGTGGATAATTTTAAGGTAACTACTCTTGCAAAACTACTACTTTCTCTTCAGTGTGATGATGAAACACAAACCAAGTAATTCTCAGAGCAATTGCATTTCTATATGCACAGCATAATTCAAACTTAATAAGTACACTCACCCATCTTTAGATAAAGTGCTTTGGAAATAATTGATTCATTTGGTCGTTGCATAAAGCACTGGTTTTTAGAAGGATGTTGTGGTTTTTTTCTGTTTTATGATGGGGTACAGGACCACATTACTGTGTAGTGCTAGAAGCCTTTTTGTCTTCACCCTGTAAAATTAGGGCTTTTTTAATGTAATGATCTTTGAACAGGCATAAGAAAAAATGTATAATTCTGCCTGTCTTTCTCAAAAGTACTGTCCATTCTGTCCTTTCTGCCACTTTTGGTGACTGCAAGGGAGATGGAGACTGGGATAAAACAGGAGCAGTCATGTATTAGGGGGATGTTGTGCTTGTAAAATTTAAAAAAGAAAATTGAAGATCATTTCTAATACCTTAAGAATAACTGTAGTGGTGTATGTATCTTTCATCAAGGCAGTTTTTCCTGCGGTTTAATTACTGCTTAAAAAAAAATAAAACCAAAAAAAACCCCAGCACTCTCCTAGGCAATAATACCTTTATTAAGCTATTTAAATGTCCTCCTAGTTTGCTACTTATGCATTAAACTGCTTTACCAGTAAGTTAATTTCTTATTTAAATTTTGTATGCTTGTCTTCCCCTACTCTTTGTTTCCTTCTCACTTTCATCTGCCCATTTGTTTTCCTGTTGGTGTGATGACAGGAGCAGCAGCTTGTGCTTCATCCATATGAAGTTCAGAATTGTGTATTGAACATGATGTTCTGTGGCTTCATGTGAACTTCAGTCACAAATGGGCAAATCTTTCTACTCTAGCTCAGCCAGAAATTTTTCCTCTGTTAGGATGGCATGTGATTTGAATGTTAAAAAACAGATTTGCTGATTCAGTGTTAGTAATGTAAAATATATTTGAGAATAGCACTAAGTTTAATTCAGCACTCCTCTTTTGAATGGGCAGACCACGCTGAGCCAACTTCTGAACTCACCAGCACATCAGCAATGAGGACAGTTTCAGAAACTGCAACTGCGGCATCTTCTAGACTGCAGGAGCTCTCTGAACAACTGGAAGGCAAATTTTATAAGAATTCCTGTGAGATGTTTTCCGTTGGAGAGAACAAAGCACAAACAGCTGAGGATATCCTTGATAATTCCAGCAAAACTATGTCAATTAAGGAAAGGTACTTAAATTCCACTTCTAAAAAATTATCTCTATAAATGCAGTTATTAGACTCGTGGTATAAAAAGAAGCTTTAAACCTGTTTCTGAAAAAACTAAGTGATTCTTAGGCTTTATTAGATATGAAATACTAACAGCAGAAACTTGCAGCAAATCTTCCTGACATGCTTATAAAGCAGATGGTGGTGAATGAGAATTACTGTTCAAGAGAACATGATAATCTGATTTCTGAAAGCCACCTGAATAATCAGTAAGTAATTCAGAAAATGAAAGCTGTAAAAATACATGTTCTAGTTACAGTTATACTAATACACTCAACATACTTCCCTGCGTTCTGGTTTGAATTACCACAGGTATAATCTGATTATTTTTTTTAATAGTAAGCTTTTGTTGGTCTACGGGAGTAGTCTCTTTTAAATAAGCTGAGTACAGGGAGTAAGGCTTAGAAGCTGTGATGTTTCCCTCTTCAGAAATAACATGGTTGCCATTTTAACTTCTAGGAACTTTAGGAATTTTAAAAGGATAATAAATTGGACAGGTTTGGAAGAGTATTAGAAATATTTTTTCCAACCCAAGATCATTCTGATCTGAAACAAAATACTGTCTTCTGTGCTTGTGCAGACAGTAGGAGTTTGTAACTGAAGCTCCAATAGCTGCTGCAGTACTTGTAAAAGTCATTCTAAATTAGTTAAAACTTTAGGAGTACGAACTCGGTCCACCCTTCTGAAGGATGAATTTACCTTTTCCAGTTTACTGTTGTTTTGCTTAAAGCAACCTTCATCCCACCACTCTGTTCCCTACTCTGAATAAAAATTATGTAAATGAAAACTGTCTGGGCAGATAAGGTTTCAGATTAGTAACTTCTGGTTTATAGGTGGTAAATTATCTGCCTTCCCTGATTCTGGTAAGGAAAAAGAGTTTGGAGGGAAGATCTAAGGATTAGCAGCTGTTTCAGTCATAAGTTTGTTGTTCCAGTTGAGTTGATCTCTTGAGGAACTGCTATTAAAGACTGTCAGTCATGCTCACAATCTGGAATCGTTTTCATTAGGCCTCCAAGACCGTCTCTCTGTCCCAAAGCTGACAAAAGAAAATACCTGCTGTCTTGTCAGGAATGTATGTATTCTGATCTCACAAATGTCTGTAAATGGCAGAGCTGGTATAAAAATGTTTGAGTCTTCCCAAGTACCACAATAGTCTACCTGGTCCAGAATTATGGAATTATTAATTTATGGAATTATTAATTTTTGTTTGCTTGGCTACAGCTGATGCCAAGTATTCGCAAACCTGGAAGAACATTTCAGCTGAAGATTAACTATTCCACTTCCGATTTTTTATTTTTCCCCGCTCTTACATTGACTAACTTCAAATTCCCATCCAGTGGATTTTTCTGGCTGTGTCAGACATTCTTTCACCTTATGGAGGAACAGCTTTTCCACAGATGTAGTATTATTTGGGCAGGATGCGTGCATGCTGATCTAGATGAAAGTGATTTTCCACAAAGACTTATTTCACTGAACTATTCTATTTCACTTTGTGGAGCGAGTGCATACCTGGCATTTTCAGAATTACCTGTATTCTATGGAAGAATGAAAATCATGATATTTCAAGGCATAAAAGACACCTATCCTCTCTTCTTGTGCAAACATGCAGCTAGAAGATGAGAGGGAGAAAAGGCTCATATCTCTGATTAATTTCAGCTGTGTTTTGTTTTAGGCAGCCAAGGCCAATCACTGATGTGTTATATAGGACTGGTGGAAACAGTTTTTTAATTGTCTTGCCTTCAGGAAGAGGAATGTTGTGGAGGACTTTGAATGGAGCATTAGTTGTGTGTAACTACCTGTCCTTGTGCATTTATGGAGTCTGGAATTGCTACAAGCCACCCTCTCAGCTCTGCTTTAGAAGTCAGCTTCATGCCACAATCACCATTTAAAAATCTGTCAATACCTCTGATTTCTGGTAGACCTCTTACCATCATTCATTCATTCCTTCTCAGGAAGAGCCCAGCCTAAATTTAATCTTCAATTTATTGTGATGTATTGACCCCAGAGCAAGATTTTGTTATGCAGACTAGTCCACACTATCATGAATTTATGCACCCTTTAACAGTCAGCTTCCTTTTTATAGATACTTTCTATGGTAGATACTTATCATATTTGCCTCTAGAATTTATGATTTAGCTGAAAAGAACTGGTCGAGTGCAGCCAATGGAGTATGTATAAAAGCCAAGCCTGTGTCCAGTTTAATCTATCTCAAGGATAACCTTAGCAGCTAACAGACTAAACATATTGCCACACAAGAAAGACATGTCATTTTTTACTTTTTTTTGCCAGGGCTTTTGCCAGGGTCTTTCATACAGTGCTCCTTGTTCAAATCTTATTTCTGTTTCCCTTCAGTATTAATCCAACATTATGCCTTCAGCTGTGAAAACTTTTGCTTTGAACCCATGCTGACGGATGGTTATTCTGTCATCAATGATGGCAGATGTTCTGTCTCATTAGTAGGTGAAAGAAGGATGCAGAGCAAGCTGCCAAAGATGGACAGATACATAAAAAGCTTTTTGCTTTCAAGAAAAGAGTGAAACTTTTTTTTTGCAGATTGAAAAGGAACTTTTGGAGCCAAAGGCAGTATGAATAGAACTGTGAAAGTGAATAATGAATGATTATTCATTATTGTCAGAAGTGGAAAACTAGAGGTATGCAACAAAACTAGTAGGGAACAGGCCTTGAACAAATTCAAGGATTAGACCAAATAATTACCTTATTTTTATAGACTTTCCAAAGAATCAACCACTTTATATACTTGGAGTTAAGCTTGTGTGCTTGCTTGCGTAAACCAGTTCAATGGTCCTTGCATCTTTATTCATACAAAAGAGTGCCCTCCAGTCATTGCTGAGTCAGGGCAGTCTGAACCTATTGCTTTTTCCATCATTCAGAGCAAATGCATGGCTTTAGGTTTTTACACAGCAGTGAAGTTTTCATACAGGTCATGCATGTTTCTTTAGGTGGTAGTTTTGTTCCTCAAAGCAGACAAATGTGTCTTCTCACACTAGGAATGAGTTGTTACATTCCATATACAAGTAAAGAATGAAGGGCTAGTATGAGTTTATTCTTAAGACAGAGGATAATACATCGTCTCTAAAGACAAAGAAGCAGTCTTAGAATTACAAATTTTCTCTTCCTGATCAACCAAGCTGTTTGGGGCACAGGTCCTGCAGTAATGTCAGGTTAAAAAAACTGCATGGTGGCAATTCAGTCGCATCTTGATCTCCTCCACAGTTTCACACATGCATGGATGCACTCCAGAAGATTAGTTCTGGGCAGTGAAATCTTGTATACGTTCTGGAAACAATGACCATGGCCTCAACTCCTTATTGTGAGTGCTTCTCACCCCTACTCATCCCTGCTGTGAGGTATGAAGCAACCAGGCGATGTGAAGCCTGCCAGCACTGCCTGCCTGGGCAGGAAGAGAGGAAATAACTGCTTTCTTGAATACTAACATTCTTACTGCCATTGTATTCTGTGGATTAACTGTTTTCTGCATTCTCAGTCTTTCTCAACTGACTGCCTTAGGACCAATTGGTTGTCCTTGAATAGGTCAGTAGCATGGTTGCACACCCTGGATTTTTGCAGGAAGCAGCTGCCTGAAACTTGGCTTCTGACTAGACCTATTCGGTCCTACCCCTTCCTTCTCAGAGTTCCAGGGCAAGACTTACTCTGAGGGTAACAGTAATTGCATCTCCAAAATAGGATCTCTGTATTTTGTGGCCAAAATAGGCTGCCAACGCTTTAACAACTCAACCTGTTCAAATATGAATAGGGTTAGGGGTTTTGTATAATACTTTTTAAAATGCTCCACATTCAAGAACATTATGTAGTAAAACTTAATTCAACTAAAATAAAAATGTTGTTAACTGATTCAACTGTTTGTACATGTACTGCAGATACACATTTTTGGGTTACTAAGAATGATTTCTGAAAGGTAGAAAATTCATAGAAATATTAATTTCTGAGGAAGGTAAGATGCCTGTGTAGACCTTGTATTCCCAGGTGGTAGCCCCCCAGTACTGGCTTGTGACACTAGTCACCTCAGAGTTTGTGTGGACAAATAGGTTCCAGTTCTAGCAAATAAAGCTACGTGCTGTCCCCACCAGAGCCAGTCAGTATCAGTTAGTGTTTTGCTCAAGATGAGGAAATAGCACTGGTAGAAGATCCTACTTACCTGAGATTAACACATTTTAAATATAAGACAACCTGTAAACAAGTAAAATCTTGCAGACAGATTTCACAGTTGTAGTATAGTTAGCAGCAGGTTACTGGTGCATTAGGACTACTGCTTTGTGTCACAGCAATGCCTAAGCTAAGCAAGGAGGTACTAAGTGATCCCTAGGAGTCTGGTGGGAACCTTATTCACTGGAGTTGTAATGAAAGCAGTAACTGTAAAGTTGTCATTTGATGTGCCTGATGAGTCCTAATTGGTGTGTACCTGCTGAATAGACTTCTTTCTTCTTAGGTTTTAAAGAAAATAATTTGTTAAATCTTTTTTTAATGAGTACAATAGAGACCAAAGGTTGGATTCACCTTATTAGCACTGGACATCTACATCATAAGCATCCGTACCTGAGCTAGTCACTGTCCATGCCTTATCTACAGAAGGGAGGGAAAAAGGCAGTGATTAATCTAACCTATTTATATGTCTACTTAGGAAGATCTGCACTGTGCCTTGGTCTCCTTGACTGTATTGGCCATTTCCACTGACAATACAAATTTACTGGGATGCCTACCTCAGTTAGATGTCTGTGTTTTGACAGATTCAACATGTTCAACATGTTCAGTAAAGGTGTGGTGTTCATTTGTAAGCTTTGTATAGGTGTATGAAATGCAAGTAACTATAGTTAATGTTAGAAAACATAATTTCAAATTCTCTTAAATGCAGCATTAAGCAAACAATAGGGGTAGCTTTTGAGGGTAATGGGAATTACAATGCTTAAAGCTACCTGTTGATATGTTTGGGTTTTTTTCCCAGGTTGGCATTGCTGAAGAAGAGTGGTGAAGAAGATTGGAAGAGCAGGCTCAGCAAAAAGCAGGAGTATGCAAAAATGTCTGTCACTGATCGTAGCACTCAGATGCAAGAAGTTGAGCAGCTGTTGAAGAAGGTAAATCTATCCTTGTTTGGAAAAAACATCTTGCTTGAAATGCTTGAGCTTTTTGAAGATGCATCCAATTAGATAGGCATGCCTAATACTAGCTACTAGCTCCTGCTATTCCTCTTGTTGTTAGGCTTGTTTAAAAAACAGTTCTTCCAACATGACAGCTTTTTAAGCAAGAATGTCTTCACTGTCTTGGAACACACAATATTGGTTACAGTGTCTTTACATCAGCAGTAAATGAATCATTAAGTAGGCCTGTAAGGCTTCAGGAATTACAGGTATAATGATTTAAGCTTTACCCCCCACAATGAAATTAGCTTAAAACTTTTAATATCAAGTGTTTTCTTTAGTATGGGTGAACGTGTAAAAATTTCAGATTCCTAAAGCTCTATTGTCTCTGTGCATATTCTTTTTTTTATTGAGCAGTAATTTTAGATTGAAGAAACACTGAGAATGTTTAGTTACCAGAGTATTCTTGAACCATTTGGCTTTTGGTTATCTTGCATGACTTTTGATGTTTGTGGATAGCCAAAACCACTTGGACAAGGATTTTATCTGTTTTGTCAGTGTTAGTGAATAGAGTGGAAGACAGGTAGAAAGGTGTAGAGGAAAGTTCACATTGTTAGCACACTCTCTGGCTATGGCTATACCTGAGTGAGTTATGTTGCTCAGCTGGAGTGAATCTGTAAATCAGAATGATTACCAATGAGCACCTGCTATCCAGGCAGTACTTGCTTGTTTCACTGCAGTGAATTTTTGCTAAATTTTGTCTGTTTCTGTGGCTTGACTGCCTTTAGCAGCCATGGTGTTATATGGGAATGCAGGAGTGCACTTCAGGGCTTAGTTTCATCCAAAAGTCTGCATTCTGCAATGTGAACCAAAGCACAGGAAATGAGTATGACTGTTAGATTTGCTTCCAGGTGGGCTCTGGTTCAAATTGCAGGACTAATGTAGACTTGCTTCCCTTCTGAGTCTAGTAATTTGAAAACTATAGTGTCAGATAAAATGGACTGTTTCAAAAGCCTTCAATTTTTGAAGGAGTATTTTCACAGAGGACAAATAAAGATTAAATTTGTGTTACAAATTTTATTAATGGGGACAGCACTCTTTGGGTTCAGTTATTTAGTTGTGAAAATGCTGCTTCTATTAAGTACTATAAGCAAACAATAACAACAATTATCCTGTTCCATTAGTATATTACACGTAATGAGTTGTTACACAGTCTGTCATTATTGAGGATAAATCTGTTCCTGAATATGTGAGTCATCAGTAGCTTGTGTGTTAACTGGACAGGAAAACAAGAAACCTGATTTTTTTGCAGTTTGATTTATGGGTTTTGTTTTGGTTTTGCCCTGTGGACTTGCTCAAAAATCCAGTTGCACATTTGAAAGATGTCCTAAAGCAAAAATAGTTTCAGGGAGAAAAGCAAAATTGAAGTCACATTTTTAACAGCCTAGTCTCCAAAATGACAACTGTTAAGATCAGATAACAAATGTACTCCAGCTAAAGACAATGGGGTTGAGAAAAAGCTTTAAGCAGCTGCCAAGATTTAGGCAGAGACAAAACCTTTGTTCTCTCCTCTCACTCCCCAGCACCCATATCCTCCCTGCTGTGTTACCATGTGCAGCAACTTCACTCAGCATAGCACAAGTTGGGCTTTTAAAGCAAGTAAGCGAGCATGAAGTGCTTGGAGGGTACAAGCTTTGAAGCTTGAATGCTAGCAGTGGGAATTTCTGTGACACTGGGTCACCCGCTCTGTTAGTTCATGTTAGCTCTTGGCTAATTAGAGCCTGAAACAAAGGATTTGCATGTCTGCCAGTGGGTGAAATCTTGGATGTATAAGAAAAAAGAATTAGTTTTATTAGATACACAACTTCCTGTACCGTATTGAGATTTGCCATGCTGATTCATTATATGATGTATGATAAATAATGTTGAGCTCCATTAACTGACCACACTGCTTACAACACTGCATGTCAGCTCCCCTTCAATCTGAAAATAGTATTATTGATAATTAATCAATTTGATTGCTATTATCATTTGAGGACCATGAAGCAGTGTGACACAATTCTCTTATTTGTAGAAGAGCTTTGAGACTAAAATGTACTTGAGAATCTCAAGAGTTTTCTGTCTCTGGTTTGCAATAAAAATGCAGGGATCTTATTGATTACTGTGTACTGAGCTAGTTAAAATACAATTTCTACACATGGCAGTCATGCATTGACAACAAGGGTGTGTAAACTTCTGTCATGCCCTGCTGCTCCAAAATAATGCCTGAAGTTTTTAGTTGCAGAATGTGACTCCTGTTAATGTAGCCAGACACCTTTTTAGATTTTCTTTTGTGCATGCGTGTGCCTTTTAAAAGGTCTGAATTGTTCTGGAGATTTGATTATTGAAGGATAGCTCTATAAAATAGAAGTTATTAGATTTCTTTTAAACAGCAACAGTTGAAAGGCTCGTACTGTACATAAAATAGTTATATTAAATAGTACTGTTTCATCATGTTTCATCATGAAAATGTTTCTGCAGAGTTGTCTTCGTGGTAAGATATTTCTCCAAATGTGTTAGTCTATATGTAGGCTAAACTGTGGAAAAAACATAAAATCCATGGAAAAGCTGACAGTGCAACCTCAAATGGGGATGAAAAAGGAAATAAGGAATCAACTTGAGGAGATACAGATGAGAGGGGAAGTTGAGATTTACTTGGAGGTCCAGCATCTCTTCTGATGATTGCTGCACATAGAAGGAAAATTCGTTGGAAGCTGTGAGACTTCTAAAATTATTTATATGTATGGTAAAACATACTTGGATAGTAAAAAGATTAGCTCTAACATCAGAGGAAGAACTGTACACTGAGGAATGTCTTATTGAGAAAAAAAAATCCTTTTTATTTGGGAAAAATATTTTGGATTTAGTTTATTTTTATATTCATCAACTTTGGTTGGATGGAAAAGTTCCAGTTTGTTGGGTTTTCTTCATGGGCAGAAAAACCAGCTAACTTGAAAATCCTCCTTTAGTATCAAAATAGCCATTTTTAACAGAGTCCCTAATTAATGTGATTACCAGCAGCATTACAGTTGCATTAAAGCAGTGACTGACATTGAAATGCACTTAATTCTTGTAGCAAGTTCAAATTGCAGCTCAGCACTATGTTAAAGGCTAGGGCTAAACAGTCAATTCAGAATTACTCAGAGATTAAGTGTGTAAAAAAATCTTAAAGCCATTAGAAAGTGACCTTTAGACAAAATTATTAGTCTCTTGCTGTGGTAATAGTTTTATCCATTTCATATATGGCATCCACAAGTGCTCGTATCCAGTTCTAATCAAAGCTCTAATGATTAGGCTTCATTTCGAGCCACTCTAATGAGCTGCATCTACCTGTATTCTGTGCAATGTTCCACATTTGCTTTAACCTATAGAAAATAAGAGTTCTAGATTATAAAGCCATGTCTGATCAGCTTTGGATAAGCCCAGCTCAGAGGCAGGGAGGGATTATTTGTAGGCGTTGTTTAGAATGGTGAACTCACCTTCACTGAGTGTTGTGGGCTTAGATTCCTTCCAGATGGCTTTTGAGAAGAGATGGCTTATTTAGCAGGGTCTGATTTAACTTGCAGTGGAATTATTCACATTGTGGTTGACGTGGTTCATCAATTTAATGGTGTGTGAAAAGAGAAACATAAAAATTACCAGCATATGAAAAGTGTATCCTCTGGCTGTGCTGTTTCATTCTGTGTTTTGTTGCAGTGACATTGTTACTAACTTGTTTAATCCCTGCATGGAGTGGCTTTGGTAAACATGCTATTGTATTATGCTAACATTTTTGCTCTATGACTTCAATAGGGAAAACATTTCTAGAAGGTTAAAATATTTAGATTTAATACATTTTAAGCAATTAGGGGAAGATGAGTGATCCTCCTATTTCCATTTCTCATAGTCCAGTTCTTTTATAACTCTTTTGCTTTGCTTCTATCCTTGTCATAGGAACCTGTATATGCTTCTACTTACTCTCCCGTTACACCTGCTCTCCATAAATTTCATCCTTTTCTACCTATTAATCAGGTGAGCAAAAGTCTGCACAATTCAAGTGCTCAACAATTTCAAGTAAGCACATTTTGACAGGGCTTTTTTACATGGGAAATTAATAATCTTCTTAAACGATTAACTAGCTTGGTAAATGCTGCTTTAAAGAAACAGTATTATGCCACTATGTTGTGTACTCTTCTTCAACATACTTTCCGCTAGTGTTTCCCTTGTGGTTGCTTTTCTTAAAATTCTGTATCTGTTAAACTGTGGAGGTGAGAAATAAATGAAGGAGACATTATTGCATTTATTGTAACACTGAAAAATGGCAAGTTGTTAAAAAGGTTATAAGAAGGAGCATATGTAACTGCATAGCATTTTTTTTTTAGAACAAATGCTGTGTACCCTGACTTCTCTGTAAGTAATGCACATATACAATATAAGACATCAAATGATCTAATTTATTGACTGTAAAAAACAAGCTGCTTTTGTTCAGAGGTGACTTTCCTATAGTGCTTTTCCCTAGTCCTTGTCTAAAGGATTTTTGCCTTGGTACGATCTACTTCTGTTCTCTGACTGTCCCCTCTTCCTGCTCTCTCTCTCTTTCTTCCTTTAAGGTCTGTAGTACTAGTTTGAAAGAATCAAGCTCTCTGATTTCTGATGAACGTCATCCTTGGAGATGGAAGGTGAAATGCTGTACAAACTTCCTATTCAATTACAGGAGGGAGGAGTCAGGCAAAAAATTATACTCAGATCTAAGATGCACATTTCTGAAGCAACCTGTGGCAACAGAGCTAACTTTTTGTTTGCTTGGGAGCAGAGTCCTGCTGCCTTTCCAGTAAATCTTAGAGCAGCTTCATGTGAAGTGTTCCTCCAAATTATTTCCATACCTCATAAACAATTTGAATAACTCACTTTTGAAGAATTAATAGATAATGAGAAATGTAACCTTTGTTCAGCTAGAGCTACATAACACAGTTGTCTTTGAGCAGAAGTAGAATACTGAATCTTGATCTGAGCAAACAGTATGTTTCACATGATCAGAGGCAAAAAAAAAAAAAAAGCAAAGGCAGGAGCAGGCAGTGAAACAAAGAAAAACATGAGAAAACAAGGAGAATTAATTGGAAGGTCTCAACGGATCTATGCAATTCTCATTCAGTTTTATTATATCTCCTTGTACCTTGCCTCCCAGCTCAGATCTGTAACTGTAGTACTGTAAGAAATCTATTGGGTTTTTCATTCTTACACAAAATACAGTGAATGTCTCGTGTGAGGAGCATTCTGGCCAGCATGCACAATGGCAGTTAATCCAAGGGGCAGGTATTTACTGCTAGAACACAGGATGAGGATTATAGCAGAAGCTACTGGAACTACAATAAAAATGTTGACTACTTACAGTTACTGTTTCCACATCCAGTTTCATAGCGTTCTTGAGGATGTTTGTTTACTCTGGTTTTTTGGGTTTTTTAAATTAAAAATTAAATTTGGGACTAGTGATTGAAATGCATTAGCATGACCTCCTCTCTGTAAATTCTGGATTTCATATAGCTTTATTACTATTTACTTCAGGTAACCTATTAATTTTCTTGTGATGGCATTCACCAGCTCTAGATATCTGGAAGCTACATATACAGTCTAACTTAATAACATAATATCTCTCCAGTAGAGAGAGGAGGTCCTACAATGGGCTGTTAATCCCACCTATCTTAAAAGGGTAACACCCAAAATGACTTCATCTTTTCACTGACTGTTGTGAGCTACTGTGCTGATATCTTAGAAAGCTGCCTCCTTCTAGGACAGCATCAGGGTGCATACAGATTTGTTATGGGGTTTTGTTTTGTTTTTTCTAGCATAATTAATCATTTTGTTGTTTGCACCAAGCAGAACTTGAGTATGTCTTGTTTTGCTCAAACCACCTTTGAACAGGAAGACATGCATTTGTACTTCAGTTTTCTCTTTACATCAGGACCCATGTAAAGTTGCGATAATGCAGAAACTTTTTCCATACTGGTACAGTTAGATATTTTTTCTCCTTAGGAGCCTAAACTAGACACGTTGCTTGTATTAAAAAGCAAATAGATACTTTTTGGATTCTTCTTTTATATAAATTATAACATTAGTTTTACATGGACCCCCTTTTTGAAAATACATCATTATTACTATTTTTATGTTCATTCTTGGTTTGGACTTACCCAGATAGTGGCAGTCTTGACCTTCAATATGAAAAATAATGAATCCTCTTAATTCTTGCATTAAAAATGAAAACAAAACCCAAACAACACATCAGCATGCTAACAGATTACTCTCAGTTGCATTCTTCTGACCTAAAGGGGACACTGCTTGGACTGGAAAATTGCTGGGAAATGGAGCATGGCCTAGATGTGGACCCTTCCTTAGAATGACCTGGCACTAAGAAGCAAGGGAGTGCACACCCTCCAGAAAAGTGTTACAGTGCTAGAAAAGACCAATATCATTCAAAATAGCCAAGCAGTGGGAGAAAAGTAATCCCTGTTTCTTGTTCTTGCACCGAGTCTATAATTCCTTCTCAGACTTATAGAATCATAGATGTTTTTGTTGGAAAAGACCTTTTAGATCATCTAGTCCAACTGTTAACCTAGCACACTGCCTAGTCCACCACTAAACCATGTCCCTAAGCACCACTCCTACTCATCTTTTAAATACCTCCAGGGATGGTGACTCAACCACTTCCCTGAGCAGCCTGTTCCAGTGCCTGACAACCCTTCCAGTGAAGAAATTTTTCCTAATACCCAGTCTAAACCTCCCTGGCACAACTTGAACCATTTGCTCTTGTTCTATCACTTGTAACTTGGGAGAAGAGACCAACACCCACCTTGCTACAACCTCCTTTCAGGTAGTTGTAGAGAGAGCAATAAGGTCTCCCCTCAGCCTCTTTTCTCCAGGCTAAACAACCCCAGTTCTCTCAGCTGCTCCTCATAAGACTTGTTCTCTAGACCCTTCACCAGTTTTATTGCCCTTCTTTGGACAGGCTCCAGCACCTCAGTGTCCTTCTTGTAGTGAGGGGCCCAAAACTGAACACAGTTTTCAAGGTGCAGCTTCACCAGTGCCAAGTGCATGGGGCCAATCAGCTCCTTAGTCCTGCTTGCCACACTATCCCTGATAGAAGCCAGGATGCTGTTGGCTTTCTTGGCCACCTGGGAACACTGCTGGCTCATGTTCAGCCAGCTGTCGACCAGCACCCCCTGGTCCTTTTCTGTGGGACAGCTTTCCAGCTGGACAGCTTTCCAGCCACTCTTCCCCAAGCCTGTGGCATTGCATGGGGTTGTTGTGACCCAAGTGCAGGACCCAGCTCTCTTCAGTAGAGATAAACAGGCATCTGATTTAATCTGAGGTAGATTTTTTCCAAATCTTGAAAAAATACTTTAGCCTATTCCTGAAACCTTTCAAAATTTCCAGCATCCTGGGTAGAAGCGTAGGGGCTGAAAATGGATAAGCTGGATAAGCTAGGTACAGGTTATTGGCTCAGAAGAACTGTCTATGGGAATTTTTCTCATCTTTCACTGTCTTCCTGATTGGCTGATTGTTGCTTGTTTCTCTTTTCAGATAATATTTCTTTTTAATGCCTGGTTTACCAGATTTTTTCTGCTAGCCTTTTACCTATCTATGTGATTATTTCTTCTTTACCTTCATCATTCTTCTCTAAGTTGGTGTCATCATGAGGGTCTTCTCAGCAGAATTGTATCTTTTTCCCATGTGTTTGAAAATATTACATTTAAAGTTGGGACCAATCAGATTTCTTTAGAAAGAATTTTTCAGTCAGTTAACTAATTTGCAGCATGTAAGCTGCCCTGATATTGTTATATTGCTCAAAAAACCTCAGAATGTCATCTGTGATTAAGTCAAATACAAGAAATCACAGGTAACTGTGTTAACATATTTAATCACTACTTCATCTCAATCAAACTTATCATTTTGATTAAACCTGTTTTCCATAATGCTACATGAAATGACATTAATTAGGCATCTGTGCTTTGATTCTTTATTATCTTACAGCAGTCTTCTCATGAGTGCCTGTAACAAGACACAGCTTGTGTGACCTGTACCTACCTTCTAAACATTAACATCATCTGAGCTTTTATCAGTGCTATGCATTTTCCCATTTTCAAAGTTGTTGTTTTTTAAATAACATAAACACTGTTAGTGTTTGGGGTTTGTCTGAAACAAGAGACAGAAATGACCACATGCATATGTACTTAATAACAAATTTAGGATATTTCATTGAATGTAACATGATTTTTTTGTTCAATGGAAAACCAGAATTAGCACTGTTGTCTTTGTAAGATTTTATTTAATCTTAATACACTAAAATTGTTTTTGCTTTTCTTGGGGTCATTAGCTCCCCTTATGAAATGTCACAGTTACATTTGGAGATTTATTCTTCTTTCATATCTTTCTCACTTGGAAATAAAATTTGCACTAAAAGCTTGTACATTTTATCTTCCTTGCCATATTTTCTCCCAACGAGAATGTGTTTTGACCAACTCATACCTCCATAAATGCTGTTATTGGGCAAATGTGAAAGCTTTCTGAACTGCTCCAAATTACCAAGTGTCTTTGTTCTCAAACTTCTTTTTGGAAATTACACTGGCTCATGTTAGTTTTTCAGCTATAGAAAATCATTTTCTTTTAAGTATCACACATACTTTTGTTTTTCACCAGGACTGTTAAAGCAAATTAACAGGGTTAGGGATTGTTTGCTGTCTATTCAGCTTCTCTTTTATTATTTTTTTTTGTTAATTTTTCAATGAATAGAGTAGGGTGGGAGTCTTCATGCATTAGGAAGAGAGATCTAATATGGAATTGCTCTGAGTTTTGTAACATACACATATTCAGCCTGATTTATTATTTCTTTTTAGGACCTCCAATGATATTTTGCTTGATGGAGCAGTTTGAAATCTTCTATTTAAAAGAAAATGTTTTCTTCTACCCTTAGACACCTGCTTTCATCTTTTGACAAAGCTCCAAAATTACTTGTGGTCTTTCTTACAATTTACATTTGTAGTGATTAACACATGCACATTCCAGGTCTGTGTTTTCAAAATTTCCAGTAGCTCTGCAGACTCTGGAGCATCAGGTATTTTCTGGAGAGAAAATTCAAAATTGAGTCCCTAGTCACTTAAAAAAATATAAATAATACATACCAAAAAATCCATGTGACTGTTTCTTACTGCCTCTCTCTCACTTTCCGTCATACCGTAATTGAAGTCAGCATCCTCACTAGCTTGACAGCATTTGTTTTGTGTGTGAAATTTCACTTGTGGTTTCATTAGGTAGATACCAATTTCTTGCCAAGATCTCTTTTAGTATGTTGCTGTTAGTTTTATTCTACCAGCTGTTCATTCCAGTGGTGCCAGTGCTTGGGATGTTGGAATAGGTAGAGATTTGTGGAAGCAAACAGAGATTATTACTTCCAGTGCTTTTATTTAAAGAATTCAGAAGCTTTTAAAGAAGAGGAAGCAGTATGGAATAGACTTGGATCTTGTTATTTCTATTGAATGCTTCAGAATCCTAGGGAAAAATCAGGAGCTTTTATCTTAATTTTATGACTTGCAGTCACAGTGCCTGGCTGCCCAGCTGTCTTTCCTACAAAACTGAGAGGAAGCTGCAGGAGGCTGTGGAGGTACATGGAAGCAGAGGAAGGACTGGAGGGCTTTCATGTCCTAGTCCTCATACAAGCCACTCCTTGGCTTGTCTTTACTCTTCTGGCTGAAAGCTACTGTTCCTGATAAATGCTGAAAGCTACAAAATCTGGTACAGTGTGTCCTCTGCAGTCACAACAGTTTTTATATACTGTATCATAAACCAGAGAAGAGTGTTTACTTTATGTTCACAAGCTTTTGAGTCCTTTTTTATTTCCCCTTTGTGGTTATATGAGATAGAGCTTTGATAAAGCTGTAGATTTTTCATGTGTTTTTTTCAATTCTAGCAGCTAGGTTGTAAAAAAAAATACCAAATGGCACACAACTTGGAAGTAATTCTAGAGTTGACAATCTCATGCCCTAAAAATACTTTTATACTTGGATTCTGTGCAGTAGAAGCCCTGACATGTTGCTACTTTTTAAAGATAAGTGCATTGAAGCATTGTTTCTTTGGCTTGCCTTAGCTGCAGCAGAATATGTAAATTCAGTTTGTTTCCTATCTAATGTACCATCATCAATCGATTGTGTTAGGAGGGCACTAAGATACTTAGTGTACCTAGCTGCTCCTAATCACTCAAGCTGTTGGCTGCTACCTCTAAAGCAAGTAAGGAAAGCTGAGGGTGACCTAAAGGAACGGGGAAAAAAAAGAGATTATCACAGTCATTGGAAAAATAGTCAGTAGAGCAAGCTGACCCAGGAATTAAAGCAAGCAGCCTCTGGAGAGATAAGGTTGCTAATCCTACCTGGAGAATTGATTTACTGTAAGAGTGATTCAGAAATCACAGTTACAGTTCATTGTTATTCCTGGTGCCACCTGCAGATTTGCACACTTGAAAACATCTGCTGAAAGTCACTTTAGTGATCTCACTAGTGTAGCAAGTCATGCTTCAAAACAACAAGGTCTGGAAATTTATACACTGAGGTAATATTTTGCTTTGCTTGGAGGGATGCTATTTGTCTTGGCTGGTAGTTGGAAGAAAAGGTCAAAGAGTATAGACCAAAACTTTATCTTCACTGTCTAATGACCAGCAAGACAATGAAGCTCCTTAGAGTCAGAGTCACTAAGCCATGCCTGTGAGTTTCCTTTAGTAACTTGTTCTCCTGTGCTCTTCCCTCTAAAACTAGCAGTTAAAATGTTCAGCCAGTCCTTTGCTCTATCCTGGTCAGTTTATCTGTTTTTTAAACATCTCTCTCTTCCCCCCCAAAAAAGCAGAGAGTGGCAGATAACCAGGAGAGTCAGATGACCATCGAAGAAAGGAAGCATCTGATTACAGCTCGAGAAGAAGCCTGGAAGTCCAAGGGTAAAGGAGCAGCCAATGACTCCACACAGTTCACTGTAGCTGGCCGAATGGTAAAAAAAGGTCAGTGATAAAATGATCCTAATATAAATAAGCCACTGCTCATCTGTCTACTCAAAATAAAGCCAAACTAAAGATATGCAAAAACAGCATCTATGTTTAGCAAGAGAGGACTGTTTATCTTCAACTAAGTATCATGTCATGACACTGTTCACTCTAGCTTCTTGTGGCTTGTGTATTGATCCAATTTGTTCCGCACTGTTGCACTATCATCCAGTTATAACTGGGCTCTGTGACTGCTGATAGTCAATCACTTGAACAGTCATGTGTTTTGTTTTTCCTTCTAATTCAAGCCAGAAGGCACAGCTGGATTATTCTTTCTTATTTATTCTTCATTTCAAAACCCAGGTGCACTGTCTAGAAAAGAGTTGCAAAATCCAGTTGTTGCTATTGCTGGCACTTCCCCCACTCCTAGGATCACTGGGAATATTTAGTAAATGTGTTATTTTTTTGGATGCTGTTTTGGACAACAACTTGAAATACTGTGTTTGGCTGAAGAAATCACTGAAAAGACTTCTGCCTGAAACCAGGGAGTAGAAATGATAAGGGAGCAATGTTGACATTTTTGGGATCTCTTTAATTCAGTCACTGTTTCCAGATGCAGCCATTCTTCTGAACTGGACAGGAGTCTCTGAAGACTTTACATGGCAGAAATGTAGATGTTCAAGCAGTGTGCCTGGGACAATGAGAACAACTGATGTCGTGTGGTTAATGAATACTAAATTTTGTTTTGTTACAAGAACTTGGTTATTAAACACAACAACCGTGAACCATGAGTTAAATGCCAGCCACAAAGAAAAAAAAAAGTGGGATGGCAGATAAGCAGATAAATTATATTAGTGACATATTTTAGCTGCTGCTCACGTTGTTTTTCTGCTAGAAATGCCAGTGGTCAGTGTTTAAAGACTAACCTATTTTGGAGGTTGCCAAAAAAAACTATTCAGCTGTCCACAGACACCTTTTTGAGATTGGTTGTGGTTTTTTTTGCCAAATAGTTTGTTCTTTGGAAAGGAATAGAAAGTGAGCGCTTTAGCTCTTTTTAATGGGGAAAAAGAACTAACACCTTGGCAGGATCTCTTCAGGTGCTATGATCTTTCTTTTGGAGAAGCAAGGTAGTCCAGTGACAGTGACGTAAATTAAAGTAGCCCAAGTGGGATTTTATTCAGATGTGTGCTATTATTGTTGCTTAAAATAATAAATTATCATGATGAATTTTTAATTTAAGATATTATAAGAAAGTAATGCAAAATTAAATCCTTGTCATACACATGTGCACAGATGCTGTATATTAATTGCTTCTTATGGCTGAGAATTTTTTCGGTCCTAATTGGAAGATGATCCTTTAGTAACATCTGAAGCTGTTCTCAATGTGGTCTCAATGTGATCGGTCCTGGGAGAGCTGCCTAAGAGCTGTGTCCTTGCAAATACATCTCAAAGGCTTTATTGGTTGACTTAAAATCTGATGGAATTTTGTGTCTCTTAGGTAACAGGGAAAAAAACAGTTTGCAGAAAAGCTGCTTAATTATATTCTAAATCTATCTTGGTGTTTGACAATTAGGACTTGCCAGGAGTTGCAATAAAGTCAGGGGAAACGTGGTCATTGTATATTCTTCCAGCAGAATATTGGTTTAATCTGATCAAAATAACCAGCGGCTTAAATGTATGTGGCTCAGTAATTAGTAAGCTATGGCTAGGTGGAAAATAGGTATTAGAGGAAAATTTAAATGACAGTTTCCCCACTTACTGAAAGTCTAGGCAACAAGAGGTAATAGATGCAATTCTTCATTTCTACCTAATAAAAACCACAAAACCTATAGAAGGCCATTTCTCTTACTGGAGCAACATAGATTCACATGAAGAGAACTGAAAACAAATAATTTTATCCACTGGGTCTAGAATGAATTGCTTGATGATAGTTACTGAAAAGGAGGGAGGAGAGTACAAAAAAGGAGGGAGTAGTGCTTGATATGGTGGGGACTCTGTGACTTCCATTTCTACTGCCATTTCCAAGGGCTCTTAAAAATCAACAGAGCCCAAGAATTACTGCTTAATCCAGGGACAATGTTCACAGGACAGACACATCCTGCTATGTGTATTAATGGAGGTGGGTTTCAATTTGAAAAGGGATGTGAGGGGATGGGGGCTGTGAAGGTGCCAGTGAAGGTCTTGGTAGTTTCCCTACTAGCTGTATGCTTTTGTTCAGAACAGTTGCATGTTTTCAATATGTGGCTTGTGGTAGAGCTGGAGTCCAAAATGTAGACCAAGTGAACTGCTGCTACCTTGAAAACAAGCAAAATGACTGTGTTCAAGAGAAAGCATGTGTCTTGTTAGCTTGCTTTCAGACGCTTGGAAACAAAGCTTTGTTCTTGTGAACGGGGCAGTTTCTGAGGCTGCTGCTGATGTAAGGAGCAGGCAGCGCAGTACTGTCTCCCATCCCTAATATTGTGACCATTGTGGAGGCTGGGGAAGTATGAGGGACTGGCCAGGCTCATCTGCTTTCCCTAAATAGCTTCCCCTGGGCTCACCCAGCACTGCATTTCCTATGTTCTGTGTTCTTCTGCAGGATTGGCTTCTCCAAGTGCCCTAACACCAGTAGCATCCCCCTTCAGTAACCGCCAGAAGTCTAACACTCCAGTCACAAAGCCCTTGGAAGGTAAGGAATAAAAATGGCTGAACTATGCTCAGGTTTTTTCTTTCCTGTAATTTAACAAGTTTTACTTTTTGGTTTGCTTAGAAATTGAAGCCAGGCCTGATATGCAGTTGGAATCGGATATGAAGCTTGACAAGTTGGAGTCATTCTTGGGAAGGCTGAATAACAAAGGTTGGTAGAGTTACCAAAGTTGTCAGTATATCCACTCTCTGACTTTAGTAAACCACTTAAAGTACCTCTTAATTAAAATATCTTACAACAGAAACCGAGTATTTCTTTGTTCAGAGTGCAATTACTGATCACACAGTTTTATTTGTGTGGTTCAGTCTTTGCTAAATTTTAAGAAAAAAGCCTTATGCTATTGTATTACAAATGTACAATAGAAAAAATCACAAATGCCAAAATAACTTTCCTATTTCTCTACATACGATGTACACATTTATCCTGTGAGCAAAACTGATTAAAGGACACAGCCAGTCTGAACCATATTGCCATATACAGTGAAACAGCTTTAAAAGTAGTTTAATCTTCTGAAAGTCAAGGTAGGACACTAAGCTGCTCCCATGCACAATTCATTCACCTTCTTGCTTTTTTGAAAACTGACTCTCAGTAGCAGCTCATACAGCTTGTTGGCTACTAATGAAGCTGTCTGAAGTCCTCTGGTGTTTCCATCTCATACATCTGTCCTTCATTTATAAGACAAAAATCCTTTTATAATGTTAGAGTGTCAAAACCATAAACAAACATAATCACATTTCAGCAAAGGAGGCACGAGCGTAGGGTAATGATTGAGCCATGCTCACTAGTCTGAATAGTAACTTTTCAATTTGTAGCTCCAGTAGATCTTTTCAAAGGAAGGATTATGTGGTTGGAGGCAAGGTAGAATATGCAAGACCATAAAATGCTACCAAAACCCCCAGTTTTTTATAATGCCATACTTTTTCAACAATGTTTCCCAACAGTTTCATAATAACAACTATTGCATGTGAGTAGCAGTTACATTCTGGTTTTATTGTTCTTTTCCAACAGACGTTTCTACCATCTCTCCTTCAAATTCCATCAATTTAAAAAAACCACAAAAAACAACAAACAAAAACACCACCAACAAAAACCAAAACATCACTACCCCCAAAAATGTGTTCTAGAGTTAGAAACTCTAGTATGATTATTTATTGTGTGAGATGTTTTTTTCCTGCAGTTGCTGGGATGCAAGAGACAGTGCTGACAGTTACAGGGAAATCTGTGAAAGAGGTGATGAAGCTGGATGATGATGAAACGTTTTCCAAATTTTATCGCCATGTGGATTTTCCTTCCTCCTCAGTGCCTTTGGATCTTGATGAGGATTTTGATGCCATCTTTGATCCTTATGCACCAAAGTAAGAACTCCCTTTTATTATTTCCAACCCCTCCCCATTGTTACAAATGCAAACATGGGGGTGGTGGTCAAAATGTTCAGCTTTAAGTCACTCTGTAGATGTCATAGCTTTGGGCATGTCCGTTTATTCTACATATTTCTGAAGTCACTCTTCTACCTGAATGAAGGAACTGATCCTGATTTCCTAACAAACATCACACGCAAAATCAAAGCAAATCTCTTGTAATTAGATGATTCAGACTAGGAAAATTAACTGATAATTCTACACACTGCTTGTGTTTCAGGTTGATATCTTCTGTAGCAGAACACAAACGTGCAGTTAGGCCTACACGCAGAGTCCAGTCCTCAAGAAACCCACTGAAAATGCTGGCAGCAAGAGAAGATATTCTTCATGAATATACTGAACAAAGACTGAATGTTGCCTTCATGGAGTCAAAGCGAATGAAAGTAGAAAAAAGTAAGCTAGCAGGATGATTTGTACAAGACACTGTCTTGCTATTCTAATTAAAAACATAATAAAACCAAATATCCCAACACAAAAACTACAAGTGAAGGAATGAAACATATTCTCCAAGAGGTAATAAATCGATTGAGGTCTAAGGTTGAATGTAGGCTGTCTAGCAGGTCTGGAGAGAAGGGCATGTGTGCATCCTCAGGGAAAACTATCTACAGCCATGTCCTGTGCAGACGTTTAATTATTTTTAGGACAGTCACCTTGTGCAGAGACTGTGCCACTTTGCCTGCAGGGTGAGGACAGGAGAGGAAGGAAAGCAGATGTAGCATTTTGTTATGTTGGAGGGGAGCTTGCAAGACTAGATGAATTTTTGTTCAGGTACACTGGCCTCAGTTTTGAGTCCTAGTTGTCTCAGAAACTGGACTTAGCCTTCTTGACTCCCAAATACTAATTTTTATAAAGGATCAGTACTCTGTGGCAGAGCTTTGTATTTTACTTCTGTTGTTGCTTTCTTCTAACAACTGGAAAGATAGCAAGAGATTATTGTAAAAATTATTCAAAGGTTTGTCAAGCCACTTTTACCATTTGGGGTCTGGTTTTCCTTATTACATTTGAACAAAGGGAGATTATCTTTAAGCATTGCCTGTATGATGAAAACATTAATTATTTGTGTAATACTTTGTTGCCATTTGATGAGAAGCGTTTCTCTGAGTTATAAAGTCATCAAGTGCTTTGTCTTTGGTTGAGAAATACACAGAAGTAGCCAAGAATGTAGGCTTTGAGTTCACAGTAAAACATGACTAAGGAATTTAAGATCTACACAGTACTTCAGAAAACATTGGGTAAGATGTTTCCTAGCAAAGTTGGTATTTCTGCCAAGTGACATAATTCTGACACTGACAGTTTACTCTTGGATGATATTTAGAAATTTAGTACTACTAGACAGACAAAGCTTTTCCTCTGGCAGTTAATTTGAGTTCAGCCTAGTTTTTCTGTTGCTATTGAGGAGAAAAACTGGAAATAATGGGGGGAAATAAATTTTTATGTAACAACACATTTCTAAATATTTTTTTCTCTTTGTGTGTGTGTTTTGACTCCAACTTCTTCCTATGTACAAGTGTCTACAAACTCAAATTTCTCAGAAGTAGCACTTGCTGGCTTGGCGAGCAAAGAGAACTTCAGCAACGTTAGCCTGCGGAGTGTCAATCTAACAGAGCAGAACTCTAACAACAGTGCTGTGCCCTACAAGAAGCTAATGCTGCTGCAAATTAAAGGTATGCTCAGACTGCATATTCTGAAAACTTTGTACTGCCTACAGAAACTATGCCCTAACTTCACTTAAGCAAATCTGAAGGCTTCTAGAATTTTGCTGCTGGCTGCCATTTACTTACTTAATTTCTATCTAGAAGTAAACAAAGTTGTTAAAGCAATAATGGGAAATAATAGAAATTGTAGTTGATAGGAGGCAATGGGTTTTTTGCTTCCTGTGAGTAAACCCTTTTTCCTCAGTAGTTTTTAAATTCTTAGCAGTCAATTTCCATATATTTTGCTAAATGTGCTTGGATTGTTTGTATTTCATTCAAAACAAATTAGATCTTGGCATTTGATAGCAGTAGTCAAAGGAATATAATTAGCTGTGTTTTCTCTTTAGGAAGAAGACATGTTCAAACAAGATTAGTTGAACCAAGGGCCTCATCACTCAACAGCGGAGACTGTTTCCTGTTGTTAACTCCACATTTGTGTTTCTTATGGGTAGGAGAGTTTGCAAATGTAATAGAAAAAGCAAAGGTTAGTAGTATTTGGGTTTTTTATTGTTTATTTTTAGAACTGTCACAGCAGATGTCTCTAATGTAATTAAGCCTTGGTGCCAGTTGTCTCAGAGAGTCAGTGACAGGTAGATATGCAGGATTCCTGTAAATATGTTTTAGCCTGTGCACTGAATTAAAGCTGACAGAGGAGCATGTAGGTTTTGAAGCTGCAAGAGAAAAGAGGATATCCTCAGGAAACAGATTTGCACTCAAACAAGAAATAGTCTGAATTGCAGGATGTCCTTTTTATTCCTGTGCTCATTAAGATTGAGTCTTGCTTTAAGGCAAATGAAAGAATGAATGTATTTCTGTAACATTTTCTTTAGTGCAACAAGTAATAATTCTTTGCCCTGATATTTGCTCTATTATATCCTATCTACTTTTGCCCTCTCCCTGAACTAGATAGGCACAATTATTGCAAAGACTTTAGCAGTCCTGTTCAGGTAACTGTTACTCTCTTAGGCTTCAGAACTTGCAACTTTAATTCAGACAAAGAGGGAACTCGGCTGTCGAGCTTCTTACATACAGACTATAGAAGAAGGAATAAATACCCACACCCATGCAGCCAAAGACTTCTGGAAACTCCTTGGTGGACAGACAAATTACCAGTGTAAGCATTCTTGCTGTTACCATATTTGATGCATTCTCACAGTAAAGAGTTGAGTTGATCCTCTTTTAGTAGAAAGATAGTTGAATGTTAAAATCTCTTTTTATTTTTCCTTAAGCTGCTGGAAGTCCTGAAGAAGATGAAATGTATGAAGCTGCAATAATAGAAACAAATTGCATTTACCGCCTGGTAGAGGATAAACTCATTCCTGAGGATGACTACTGGGGGAAGGTGCCAAAATGTACCCTGCTACAACCAAAAGAGGTATCGTGCCACTTACTGCTCCTGTGGGAAGTGCAGGAACATACAACTGGTGACGACTTCTAGTAAATGTAAATGCTCATGGAGAGGCTCACTTGAAAACTGGGGCCTCTGTGTTTCTGAAAAGCTTCTGAGCACCTTGCTGTCTAGAGTGTGCTGGGAGTCTCAAAAAATTAGATTATGTTATTTTTAAAGTGAAATATTATTTTAGGAAGTGTAAATCTTTTTGCCAACAGTGGCTTGCTCCGAAGCCATGAAGTGCAAAACAGGTAGCACTTCAGAAAAACAAAATAAAAACCCGTTTTCTCTTTCAAGCATTTTTAGTTCTATCCTTAACAGACTTTTACCTTTCAAACAACCATTTCACCCATTTAAGTAGGAAGGAGAGCAAATTTCCAAAATAAAGACATTTACTTCAAAGTGTTCAAGTTGCTGCCTGTTTGCTGAGTCAGTTACTACACTGTATGTTCTGTCAGCCTTTCCCAGCTGCAGGACAAAGGATAGGTCTACATGGCAGTGAAAGCTGTTGTAGTTGGACAGCAGGTCAGTCATGCAACATAGCTGGGTTTTTAGTAGTAAGAGCTCTTATTGCTAGTGACCTAGCTACCCCCTAAAGATACACCTCATAGTGTTCTCCACAGTTGCTTCCAGTCATCTCCAACAATTAGATGTTGCAGCACAGACCACTGCCCTGGCCTTACTGCAGTGCTGGGTGTTAGTGTCGCTGCAAAAACTCAGCTATTTGGAGGAGTTTGTATTCAACACTCTCAGCGTTATGCAGTAGGAAACTGGAAGATCAGGTATCATCTGACCTAATGGTAGATTGTTGTTTTGGGTTTTTTTGTTTGGTTTGTTTTATAGGTACTGGTGTTTGATTTTGGCAGTGAAGTGTATGTATGGCATGGAAAGGAAGTTACTTTAGCACAAAGAAAAGTGGCATTCCAGCTAGCAAAGCACTTGTGGAATGGCACCTTTGACTACTCCAATTGTGACATAAATCCTCTGGACCCAGGAGAATGCAATCCCCTCATACCCAGGTATCAAAATTTTAATTTAGTCTCATTGCAGGTACTTAGTTTTCCTATACTTATTTCACAGTTTTTAATTTGATTAGTTGTTGTTGTTGTTTTTGTCTTGTACAGAAAGGGACAAGGACGCCCAGACTGGGCTGTGTTTGGCAGACTCACAGAACATAACGAGACTATACTGTTCAAAGAAAAATTTCTTGATTGGACAGAGCTGAAGAAACTCAATGAGAAAAATTCCAGTGAATCCCTTCACCAGAAGGTGCATATAATAAGCATGCTAGGTATTTCAAACTAAATGACCTCGCTGGGATGGAGGCCAGGGAAGCTTGTTCTCAAGGATCCAGAGCACTTTCTTTATCTTGCAGGCTTTGACCTAGGGTTCAGAACATCACCACCTAGAGTGAACCTGCAATGTTGCCTTATATTAGTGATGAGCAGCTCAGTGACTACTGTCAAAGTGGCTTTCACAAGTCATTAAATGATGACAAGATATTGATGTACTGAAATACACAGGAGTCAAATTATTTGAGTGGAACTGTGGGGTAAGAAGAAAAAAGCTATGCTGAAAGAAATCTCTTGTGTGTTTTTTGGCAGGAAGAATCCAGATCTGATTCTAAACCATATGATGTCATGCTAATGGTAGCTGTGCCCCAAACGACTGTAGGCACAGTGTTGGATGGAATTAATATTGGCCGGGGCTATGGACTTGTCGAAGGAGAAGATGGGAGACAATTTGAAATTATCACTGCATCTGTGGATGTCTGGCACATCCTGGAATTTGATTATAGTAGACTGCCTAAGCAAAGCATAGGGCAGTTCCACGAGGGAGACACGTATGTGGTGAAGTGGAAGTACATGGTGAGCACTACAGGTTAGTGAACAATTCCGTTTCATCCTGCTGCACGTGGAGAAGTGCAGTTAAAGCTGCTGCTCTTAATGGTGAGATCCAGACCTAGGCTTTCTTGGATGTGAAACACCTTTCAAAGGTTAGAAAAACTAATTCAGCCTTCCTCGACCATTAAGAAGTAGAGTTGATTATTTTGTTTCAAAGACAGTATTTAAAAAAAAAAAGGCTCTAGTGATTCTTCATACATCAAACGTAATAGTGTCCATCTCTGCTTTTACCCAACAGTGGTGTTGTGTGTGTGCACATTAAGCCAGAATTGTGCCCACAGCTTAGCACCAAAATAGCCATGCAGCTGGGGTGGTGACAGTAGTCTGAATGTCTTGCAAGAGAGGTAGGCTTAGCAAACAAGAAAAGCCTTTGCTGGGTAATGGAGAACAGTAACAATGACAGGAAAAGCCTTGCCAACTCAGTGCCCTTGCTGCCTTTTTGCTCTTTCTGGAAAATCATTACTGCAGGTTTCAGTTTCAAGTGGAAAACTTGAGCAGGCTCTGACAAAGAGCCTGAGAACAGCAGGTAAATGTTGAGAATCAGTCAGCTATTTATGCTCTCTGGAACTCTCCCTTTTGGCACTAAACTAAGAATAGGTGGCTTTTGTGGTAAGTAAAATAGAAATAGTGTAAAAATGATTGTTCCAAATAGGAAAATATTAAAATTGCTTGAAAGCAGCATAACAGCTATACAGCTTCAGGCTTTTAGCCCAAAAAATGTAAGTAAGTCAGGATCATTGAGTTTCAAATACTGGCAAATCCAAGAAAAATACTTGTAAGTCTTGGGAGAAGTGGGTAATACTAATACTGAACTGTAAACAGACTTCTAATCCAAGTGGATTAAAATATATTCCATCATTCCAAAACAGAATAAAATTTTATGTAGGAGGCAGTACTTTTATAGGCTAAATGTACAGATAAGTAAAACCCATCAATTTTAGAACTGGCTAGTGGTTTGAGTATTCTCAACTTTTAAAAAAAACAGGATTCTTTGTCCTAAGTATTTCACTTGGATGCTGTTTAGCACTGCTGAAATCAGGGCAGAAGTTTTAATATTTTTTTAAGAATCTGGTTTAAAGCTCTTGGTTATTTAAAATATTTTATTTAAATATATATGTGTATGTTGAATATTCACTGGAAGGAGCAGAATATTCTGTAACTGGTTGTATTGTTGAACTTCACCTGCTGTAAACATTGTTTGCTTATTATAACAACTAAATACTGATTATTTTTTTTAAAAAAAGAAAAGAAAATAAAAGAAAAAAAAGAGTTGCTCCTAATCCAGTTTCCATACTAACATGAAATGCTAAGTTAATTTTTAGAAATAAATCAATATAGCTTATCTAATCCTAAATTTTTTATGACTGCAAAATACTGCTTTGGTGTTTTGTTCTGTAGTTTTCCTTTCTAATATCACTTTACCAAGAAAGCCTTTCATGCCTCTGGCTTTCTCAACTGTTGCTGTTTCCAGTGTCCCTCAGCAGCCATCTACTCTCCTGCTGCCAAAGAACAGTGTGTAATGTGGAAAATGAGCCATAATGCACTCATCTGGTAACATGGCTGGACATACCATTTCACATGCAGATTGGCTCAAATGATGTCAGTTATTTTTCTCCAGATAATACCAGTTCTTTCTAAATCTCTTTCTCTGGCCAACACAGACATCTCTGCCTGTGGGCTTACATCCACCTGAGGAGACAATGTACATGGGGATGTACTGGCTTGGAGACCTAGTTTTCCTCCAATTGGAATTTTTATCTTTCCTGTTCTGGACAGGATAGTGCTGAGCTGGCAGATGAGATTAAACCACGTGCTGTTTAAGCGTATAGCCAGAGTACTTTCTTCAGCAAGTGCTTTCTTGTTTTGCAGTTGGAAGCAGGCAAAAGGGAGAGCAACAAGTAAGAGCTGTTGGAAAAGAGAAATGTGTGTATTTCTTTTGGCAAGGAAGGCACTCCACAGTGAGTGAGAAAGGGACATCTGCCCTGATGACAGTGGAACTTGATGAAGAGAGAGGAGCACAGGTGAGCACCCTGCAGACCTAGGTGGCAGTACTGGTAAGACTTTCCTGCCCAAGTAGCCACTAACATTAAATGTTG
The DNA here is from genome assembly GCF_000747805.2 of Chaetura pelagica. Lineage (NCBI taxonomy): Eukaryota > Metazoa > Chordata > Aves > Apodiformes > Apodidae > Chaetura > Chaetura pelagica. The sequence continues at coordinate 5,104,894 of NW_009970726.1, forward strand.
GGTGACCTTTTTTGCTTCCTCTCTTTCTGTAAAGGTCATCTTGCTGGTACAAATAGCCTGCCCTCAAAATTAATGTTGGCTTTATTCTAACTTCCAGAGACATGTAAGCTCTTTTATGGATTGTCACTCCCAAATCTGACTTATAAAAATATTGTTTCTGAGAATGCCTGAAGAATGTCTTCCCTCTCCTTGCAGGAATAGGTGAAGCACAGTTAAACACTTTTGTGTCTTCCCTTTCATACATGTTCAGGTAACAGGATGGTCTTCCTAGGGCTGAGAACAGGAGCAGCACTTTCTGTCAGCCAAGGCGTGAAAACACATTTGAATTTTTCAATCTGTTGACTCTGTAATTACAGAGTAGATTGCCTTGTTTTGCAGAGATTCTAGCAACTGCAGATACAGATGGTGTGAAGCTCAGAGTCTAGCTGTGCTTTGTCTTTAGGTGGAGTTTGGCTTTGCTGTAGCTTGACTGTTGACAGCACACAAGAAGGGAGGCTTAAAGTTAGTTTCTGTAACTGGATAATGCTGTATTTACTTTTTAACAGCAGAGTAGACATAACAAGTAAGACTTCATAAAGGACTTCATAAAGGAAATAGACTTGACCCAGTGTTGGACTAGTTTTTGGTCCATCAGCTGGGCATAATCAGCAGAAGGCTTTCACTGGCTTAAAAGGCATTTTGTTTAGAGTTATGTGGGGAAGAAGAACCACTTTTCCACACCGAGAGTATGGGATGCTGTGCAACACAGCTGATTTAACAATTGGTTATATCATTTTCATAATCAAAATGTAATGCTTAATGAGTAAAGAATATGCATATTGTCACATAAACCAGTTGACCTCAAATAGTGAACTTACTCAGTTCCTACAGTATCTCATAATACTTTCAAAGAATATCTGGCAAGATGGCCCAGTCCTGTAAAGAATTCAAATAATGGTTACTTTAAACTCTTTTAAATTAAAGTTTATTTGGTATTCCTTCTCCTCTGAAACTATTGATGGTTGGATTCCAACTAGAGGTTTCTTTTAATATGCAGGTCACATATGAAACCCATTGCATGCCGATCTATATGGTAATTTAAACAACAGTCAGCAGTTGCAAAGTGTAAGGGAAGCTATCTTCGTGGGTGGCCATAACAATAACATTTTTAATAATGCCTACAGACTAGTTTTCCTGAGTCTGTATATTTGCTTTGTTGTTTCAATGAAGAGTGGTGCTTTTAATTTCCAGGTACAAGTGCTTCAAGGGAAAGAACCACCATGCTTCCTGCAGTGCTTCCAAGGAGGGATGATTGTGCATGCTGGAAGAAGGGAAGAGGAAGAAGAAAATGCACAAAGTAAATTACTGTTAGTTAAGAGCTTCTGCCCCCAAATCCTTTTTTACCTACTGCAAAGGGCTTTGAATTCAGTGTCAGCCACTATGCTCTGTAGAAAATAGAAATGAGTGGCATAAAACCCATGAGGCAGCTTTGCCATGCTTTGTTTCAAGGTAGTTTTTCTTCTTTGAGCTTAGAATGGATTTTGTCACCCTAGAGCAAGCTGACTTAATTGTATTGATACGCATATAAATTATTCTATTTGGGTTTTTAATTAAGCAAAGTGCCTGTTTGCTTTAAAATACATTCTTTTCTACACAGTCTGGGCAAAAGAGTATTTTTATTAGCAGTTCTCCTGCACCAAGGAGAACTCCAAGCTTTTGTTACCCATTCATAACTTTTTGCAACATGTTCTGGAATACTGCAGTTGAGGTAGGAGAATTTCTGTTTGGGTGTAGCTTGGACATGTTGCAGTTCATGTCTGAATGTGACCTCCTGTGCCTAAGGTGTACAGGGGAAGAGGAGCTGAATAGGACTGCTGTATTTGTTTCCCTTTTTTTCCTGCACAAAAAAAAAGCAGAAACTTGACTCTTTTGCTTTGTTAACCTCATCAGCTCTCAACACTTGCAGAAAGGTTTCATAAGGCATCTTTTCTGCAACAGGAGTTCTCAAGATGTGTTAGCCAAACCTGCTGCTTAGCTAGTTTATTCTGTGGCAATGTAGACATGCGATATGTGAAATTCATCTAGTATGAGAACAGCTGTTCCAGGGCAGAGGTCTTGAATTTTCAATCCCATGTTTCTGTATAATGCTGCTGCACTGTTCCTGTCTGCTCCAGGTGACTGGAGGCTATATTGCGTGCGAGGAGAAGTTGCCAATGAAGGAAACTTACTTGAAGTAGCATGTCACTGCAGCAGCCTGCGTTCCCGGACATCCATGATTGTCCTCAATATAAATAAAGCTCTTATCTACCTGTGGCATGGCTGCAAAGCACAGTCTCACACCAAGGATGTAGGAAGAACAGCAGCCAATAAAATAAAAGAACAGTGAGTGTCTGACCTATATTTTGGAGATGTTTACACAGGCTACCCGTTTACTTTAAATAGTCTGCCTCCAAAAAAAGTTTTTAAAAATGAAGCTATAGAGCTGTTATCTGAGTACAGCTGCAATATGTGCATGCTTGGTGAGGAGAAGACATAACAGGTTGTAGTTTTGGTGGAGTGGGAAAACCATGTTCTGTCATCATTTTCACTTAAGGTCAAATGCACTTATTCTTCCTACTGTAATAATTACAGTTGCAAAAAAACCAGTCTCTTTCCACTTGGATGGAGGTGTTCAATACCTGAACAGCAAACTAAATCCCAGTTGATAGAAGGATTAGAATCAAGCTTTGTGAATATGGAAAAGGAAATAAATCTGAGAAAGTGTGTGAGGAGGGCAGCAGTAGTTATGAACAGGGGCAGTGAGAAGCCCTATTGTGAGCTCACGTGAGCATCTCCTCCTCTCTGGGTATATGATCAGAAATCCTATGAAATTGGTTGCTGAAATCTGTCTTGTTTGTTGATAATTTTTGTCATAATTCTCAAAAAGCCTATGTTGACATGAAGTGTGCAGCAAGCCTATGGGGTGGTTTTGGGTTCTAAAATATGAGTAGTCAGCAGGTTTGTGTTAGCTGTGTTCAGGGCAGGAAGGTTGGGTTCACGATCTTTCTGTGCATTTTGTAGGTGTCCACTGGAGGCAGGACTGCACAGCAGCAGCAAGGTGACCATACATGAATGTGATGAAGGGTCGGAGCCCTTGGGATTCTGGGACGCGTTAGGAAGGAGAGATCGAAAGGCCTACGATTGCATGTTGCAAGGTAGACCTGCATTCCTGGTTATGGCACTCACTTTACTGGTCTACAGTATTGTAAGATGTAGTGTAAAGCTTTTTAAGAACTTCTGGATAGTTGAGATGATCTCTTCAGAGAGATGCTTCCAGATCTTAACTTACTTAACTCTGCAGAGTTAAGACTGTTCTACAAGGAAAGCGCTGGAAAACAAAGTGTTTCAATTTGTTCTCTGCCCCTTCTGCAGCCCCTCTGTATTCATGCAGCACACAGCAGCAGTTAACTCTGTTACCAACACATTGTGCTTCTCTTCTGATGGGATTAGGGGGTGGTTCTGCATGCATTCTTGTCCAGTCTTTGCTTTGCAACTGCCAGCAAAGGTAGCAGGGGGACTGATTAACCAAACGGAAAATTTGTCAACTAAAATGTAAACTCTGAGATGGATCTGCTTCACTTCAGCTGCAAAAGAGCCCCTTATGAAATGGCTGATCCTAGCCAGGATCAGGTGCACACTTAGAGCAGCCAGTCTTTTAGCCCAAGTTTTGACAGCTGTTGCTAGCCCCCCAAGGTATCCCATGGTCTTCCTTGATTTTTCAAAAAACAGACAATGTACTGCCACTCTAAAAGCTGAATTATTTTTTTTTTCTATGTATCGCTGGCATTTTCTATGGTAAATCTTCATTGTTGTTCTTTAAAGATCCTGGAAAGTTTAATTTCACCCCCCGCCTGTTCAGCCTCAGTAGTTCATCAGGAGAATTCTCAGCCACGGAGTACGTTTACCCTTCAAGAGACCCTGCTGTCATCAATTCCATGCCATTCTTGCAAGAGGATCTTTACACTGCCCCACAGCCAGGTATATGCTTTAAAACACTTAAGTAGCATGAAAACAGGTGTTCCCTGCATTGAGCAGTGATTCAGTAACTGTAATAATTTTTAACGTGATTTATCAAAGGAAAATGTGTGACTGTGATGATGCATGATAGCATTGAGCAGTAATAGTAATTTTTCCATTATAAAGATGCTGATAACTAATCAAACATACATGTCTCCCAAAAGCTTGCTATAAAAATACATGTTTATATGAGACACTGAGTTCCGCTGAGGATCAGCTGGATGAATAACAAAAGGGATTGGTGAGCTTTGAAAGGATCCTGTTCTGATGCTGACTGGGTTTGTTTAGGGCATTTCAAGAACTAAAATGTGGCTGATGATGGATTTGTTCGTTTTTTGGCTGCATAGCACTGTTCCTGGTTGACAATCACCACGAAGTGTACCTGTGGCAAGGCTGGTGGCCTGTGGAAAACAAAATTGCTGGATCAGCTCGAATCAGGTGGGCTACAGACAGGAAATGCGCCATGGAGACAGTGCTCCGGTACTGCAAAGGTAACAGATTGCTGTGCCTGGCTGTTCCCAGTGTGTCCTCCCTTCCCATGCCTTACTGTCACTAGCTGAAAGGTACTGAGGTGCTTCCCCAAAGACCCTGATAAACATCACTGTATTCTCTGCTCTTCCTTAGCAAAACATTTGTGTAGTAATGGCATTGTTCCCAAATCACTGACTCAGTTCTCAGAGGAAACACTTTATTTCTCTTCTGTGTCCCCACTGTGGGAGAATAATTCAGAAATTAGATCCGTAAAAGTGAATTCTGAGAACAGTCTCTTAAACATGAGTGCTTTCTGTCTAGCTCCTCTTAGATTTTAGAAACTTCTGTGTATCAAAAGACTAAATGAAGACATTGTTTGCTGATGTAACTGGGTTTTAGTGGGGGAGGTGGAAAGACTTTGAAGACTGGGAACAGGTCTTACACGGAAATAAGTGGTCAGTGGAAATGCTGGAGCCCAGAGCTGTAGCTCTGTCCTCATTTCTACATGACATAGTTATTGCCACTCAGTGTGCTGTGATTCAAGCTCCAATTGGTGATCATTTAAGAGTACACTGGCCAGTGTATTTTCTGCACTAGTAGAGTTTCCCTGAGACATCGTAATACTTTCGTCTCACTTTATGTAAGGTTATGTGAGGCTGGGAACGGACCTTGCGTCTTCTGATGGAGTGTAAAGAAAGAAAGGTTTGGGATTACCATCCAGGAAAGGGCATAAGTAACAGCCATGTTCTATTAGTTCAGAGCAGCTTCCCACTGTGAATAAGTCAGGAGAACTTTATTGGTGCAAACTGTGTTCTCTTGCAAGGAAAGTCTGATCACTTACAGACCTTCAGACCTCATGATGCCACTGATTTCTTCTGTAGCAAATAAACTTTACAACTTGTGACACAGCTGGTGGTATCTCTCATCTTCTCCCATAGAAATGTGTATATTTGAAGAGGGAAAGCAATATCCTTGTTGGATTCCACCCTTATGAGGATGAGCCAGTCTCTCCTTTCCAAATCTGCAGGTTGAATAGGAGTAGGAGCAAGTCTTTTGTTTCGACTCAGTTGTCTCTTGTCACTGAGGGGAAGAGACAGCTGAAAAGCAATACTGGAGACACTGAAACGTGACCTTTATTGGGCTGTATTACTGCTTTTTGTAGTTCATCTGCTGGTATCCCTGGCACTGCTCTGCCAAACAATAGTATTGGTTTAGAAATGGGGTGCTAAAGACAGGATAGTAATTTGAAGAGTGAGAATTTGGCAGTGACTGCCGAATTCTTAAAGAAGAGGGCAGTTACTTGTTTTTCACCACCCCCAGTTTTTGGGAGTCAGGAGTGATGAGATGCATTTCTTTGAGATCATTACATACAGTGGGCTTCACAGCAGAAGTGAATGTCAGCACAGAGGAACAGAGCCCCATGCAGTGGGAATGCCCAGAGTAGCTCAGCAGGCTAGTGAGAGAGATGGAAGTAAGATCCCTGTCTCAGTGTCCCTGATGCAGTGCTGTAATCTTCTGGTAATGGAAATCAGGTTTTCTGGCCCCAGCAGAGATGGAATCAGATACACATGCTGAGGTTTGGATACTTTTCCAGATTTCTTGAACTTCACAGAGTTCAGTGATGGGAAAATGGATTAATACCTTCTGCACTGGATTGAATTTGCTGCATCTGAGTCTGATGCACAGTAGAAAGCTCTTCAGTGACTCCTTATGGGTCTGAAGTTTAGCATATGTATCCTAGCACAAGTTTTTTTGCTGAGTGCTCTTTTCCTCTGGCCATGACTTTGCAGCAATTGTGGCTTTATCCTCGTTGCCATGAGGTAGTTCTCAAGAGCTTTGGGTTGTGTGGTTGGATTGGTACAGAGCAAGTTTATTACTGTTAAAGACCAATTCTACTTGTACTGTTTCTATGCTAAAGCTGATGCCACCTTCTTTAGCAGTTTTTCACAGTTCTAACTATGCTGTTCTGATGATCTCTTACTTTCATGATCTGGGATTCTGTCAGCCACTTCAAAATTTCATTGCCTCGAGCTGTCAGGGCTGACTAGCTCCCATGTGTTGTTACTTATCAAGGTGGAGAAATTGAATTTCAGGAGATACCAAAGCTGCTGGAATTATTTTGACTACCAGAATAGAGTTGAGTGATCAGAAGCATTAAAATGCTTTTCTCTTACTTTTCTCCCTCCATTTCTTCCTCATCTATGTCCCTCTCCTCCCCTTGTCCCTGCCTTTCCTTTCTTCCATCCTTCCCCTTCAGTGATGAGGGCATCACCTTGTGCTGAGGGCCAAGTTCATGCATTGCAAATGTTTCTCCACATACATACTAAAAAATTTTACCTACACTGGAACATTAGCAAACACCACACTCCTTTTATCTCTTTGCTCAATTACTGAAAGTGGTGCAGTGCAACTAGGGCAGATTCACACATACTTTTTAAATGCAAAGTTTTTAAGTGCTTGTTGAATCATTCATGTTAGAATGAACAAATAAGCCACAGTGAAAATATGTGGAAGAGAAGGCTTAAAATCAAATATTCAAATTATAAATCTCCTGTATAGTTAAAGCACTCACATTTTAATATCTTTGTTAGACTATTTCACAGAGCTTTTACCTCTAGCATTTAGTTTCATGTGAGCATATTCCCCCTAATCAGTTTGCTCCCAACATCTGATGAAAGCCAAACCTGTGACTTTGAGGTTTTGCAGACCTGATGGAAATAGGATGTCCAGCCAGGCTCTCCATTTGCATTCAGTACAGGTGTTGTATCAGTTCCTGGGGTACTGTGTTCTTTTAGACCATGTTGCCTGGCAGTCTGCACACAGAAGTGCAGGTAGGGACTACAGTAAAAAAGAGTCCTGTGTAATGAATTTATATGCTCTGGAGGAAGTCTTAGTGCATTAAAGATGCTCTGAGTTGGAATGTAGGGAATAACAGAATCTTGCAAGAAGTCATTTTTAGGGAAGTTACAGCCCTCTGAAGTGAGGTGGTATCATTTTGCTCTGTTAGTTTGACCCAATTCTGGACTTGGCAATATCTTCAGCTTTTCCACTGCCTAGCTGGAAGAAACATTTAATTAGATTAAGTTGTTTAAATCCAAGTAAGATAAAGGTACAGCTTTTTTTTTTTTAATATAGCCCCTCCCAGTCCCTGACTGCCTGTCTGTCTCTCTCCAATAATAATTGGAGTTTATCAGTACTTTTGAATCCTTGGGGAATTAAATAGTTTAACCAACAGGGCCTTTTTCACCAGTTCTTGGTATAATGACTCTAACCACTTAATCTGATAAAGCATCACTCCTAGGCAGGGTTATGTCAATGTCCTGTATAGTATGCATGTTTTAAAGACACAGGACTGTCTTTCAAAGTCATCATTAATAACCCTCTAGCTACTGCAATACTGTTGCTGACTTTCAGATCCCATTCCTTCAAATTTGTAATAACAAAATGATTGTGTTAGACCTCAGTATCCCACCTTAAGAACACTTTCAACATTCTCACTTAGGCCTCCAAACATCAGCTTTGTTTGCTGCTGGCAGGACACTTCTGAACACACCAGAAGGTTTCATTTACCTGAATTTGGTTAATTTCAGGTCATCACATTCTGCTTACTCTATTCTAATTCTGTTTTTTTAAGATAAGAAATCCATTCAGTTAGGAAGTAAATGTGGGGAATTTTCAGCAGATGTGGTTTGATCCTTGTGATCAGATACAGTAAAAGACAGATTTAGTGGAACTGTAAAACATGTTAAAAGGTACCATGCTACATTAAAAAAATCCTGGTGAAATTAATTCCTACTGCCTTAACTTACTTCAGCTTTTCAGGAAAGAATCAATTAAACATACTAATGAGATCCCTTTGGATAGTAGGTGACATTGCAAAATATGGTACTGTTTGTAATTTCTCTTTCTTCTTTGTTTTTTAGGAAAGAATGTAAAGAAGCCCCCAAAATCCTATCTAATTCATGCTGGCCTTGAACCTCTGACTTTCACTAATATGTTCCCAAGTTGGGAACACAGGGAAGACATTGCAGAGATCACAGAAATGGTAAGTTTCTTCATTGCACAGACTGTCCCCTATTGCTAGGAATTGTGTCTTGTGTTGTCAGTAACATTGTTTGTGCTGTCAAGCCCCAAAATCCAGAGCATGAACTAGCAAAGTACAGGTCAAGAGTCTGCACAGGAGAAAAAATGATGTAATTCTGACTGGGAGTGTGGATATCAGAGGCATTCCTGGTTGTTTTTTTATGTAGCGAAAAAAAAAATTA
>NW_009970726.1:5113756-5123494 GCF_000747805.2 Chaetura pelagica
CTGGTTGTTTTTTTATGTAGCTTCTCGTACTTTTTTTTGGTAAAAACAAGAGGGAAGTGTTACCTGAGTCATCTCTTAGAAAGAGATGAACTAGAGCTTATCAGTTGTGTGAAACAGGCAGCAACGTGCAGTTCTGGTCTGTCCTCCAGGCTGGAAGTGCAGGGAAGCAAAATGCCCTGCAAAGGACCACTTGGCTCCAAGAGCTCCAGGATTGACTTCCCCACCTGGGAAGTGGAGTCACAGCTGAAATACACGTGACTGCTTTAAAAGCCTTCACTGAAGAGGCATCTCAAGACAAATGACAGTATCTGCTTTGTAAGTCCTCTGCAGCCATCCTTAGTGGAAAATGCTGGCTTCATGGCTAAACACCTTAAACTGAGGTTCTGAAAGTACAGAAAGTCCTTCTGCTAAGGGCAGACTTTTTTTCAGCTGTGAATTTGTTGTAGGGCAGGGTTGTTCACCTGTGTGTGGAGCTGGATATATAATATAGTTTTGTGCTCCAAGGGCCCAGCAGTGCAGTTGATCCCATGCCACCTGCAGGCTGCAATGGGAGCAGCTGGTGGTTTCAGCATTGTGATCCTCATCTGTTTTCCTGTTCTTCCTGTAGGATGCTGACGTTTCTAATCAGATAATCCTTGTAGAGGACGTGCTGGCCAAGCTGTGTAAAACAGTGTATCCGCTAGCAGATCTCCTAGCTAGGCCTCTGCCTGAGGGAGTTGATCCACTGAAGCTTGAGATTTATCTTTCAGATGAGGACTTTGAGGTAAGGAGAGAGTGAGTGCACTCTTACTCTCTGCATGTGTGTCTAACCCTGCTGTGAAGCCAGTTGACAGCTTTGCTACTTGTGTTTGTATTAATGGCATATCCTCTGGTTTAAATGCAGGTTGCATTAGAGATGACAAGAGAAGAGTACAATGCACTGCCATCTTGGAAGCAGGTTAATCTAAAGAAGGCAAAAGGACTTTTCTGAGTTGTGTTTATTGGAGTGAGTACTAGAGGGATGTCTGTTTTCACTTTCTATGCCCTTCTGAAGAATTGTACCCCACATTTACAAAATAAATAGAAATAATCCAAAGTTATTAGTGACTACCTATCTGGAGGTGTGTAATACTATAAAAGGCCAAGATAACTCTTTGGAAATGGAATTCAATTTTAATAGTTAAAGGTAACATGTTTAAGCTCTACTCTCCTATGCACTTAAAGAGTAGTTTCTTGAACTACTGCAGCAGGTGTCCTTTGGCTATAATCAATACTTGCCATTTTTGTTTTTGAAGAAGTTCTCTTTGTAAAGTGTTATTTTGTTAGTTTGTGGATTACAAAGAATTTATATTTATATAAACACATAGAACAAATATGTATTTAACAATGCAATATATATTCACTTTCAAGACTATCATGTCAAAACTACAGAAAAGTAGCTGGATGGCAGTTGCTTTTACTGAATTAGCTATACTACCCATATGTATCTCTTATGCATTCATTCTGAAAAGTTTCTCTTTGCAATAGGTAATGAATTGTTCTCAGTGCTGCTTCAGGTGCTAAACTGAACAAAGCGTTTGTATTTATAGCATGGATTTCTGGAGAAACTATGCGAATCAACCTTTATACTTTATTATCCAAAAATGTATAGTGCCTTGTTTTTTGTGTACAGTTTATATACAAAAAAAAAAAAGGATTGGTCTGCATTTTGAAGATGGCTTAGAACGATCTCCTATGTTACTTTTATAATGGTAGAAATAAAAACATCTCAGTTTCTAATACTTGTTGTAAACATTAAACATGTCTTTTGTGATATAAGAACTGAAAGTAAAAGCTTCTGAATAAACTCTTAGCAATGCTCTGATCTGTCATTATTTTCTACCGTAATCTGTACTAAGTCATTGGAATATTCCAGAACATGGTATCTTATAAAAATATTTTAACCTTAGATATCTGCACGTGTTGTACAGACTTATAATTTGAGAAGCAGATAATGTAGAAAAAAATCAGAGTATGAGATTAAATTAGGTGGTGCAACACTTGAATCCTGAACATTGGAATGGTGACACAACTCCTGTATCCTTTGGATTGTCCCATTTTATACACAGAACCAAAATTATTATGCTGGTTTTCAAACTTTGAGAAAATCTTTTCAACCTTTGTGCAATTGGAAGTAAAACTTGAACTGAAAATGAGTGTGGCATTGTGTCTGTTCTTTCACTACACACCAGAGTCAAAATAGTTTTCATTCAGCTAATTAAGACATTGAATAGAATAATCAAGCAAAAATTTGCTATTGTTTTAAATGTTTTTCAGGCATTTGGCATTTCTGTAACAACTTGTGTGGTTCTCTTCTGGTAGCTTAGTGGATTTCACATTTTCATTGCTGCCAGCATGTTTCCTTCTGCTGTGGAGCCACACTCAGGGCTCCTGCCTGGGTAAAAAGTGATCACCTGCAGTGGTGCCTGTTCCTGCTCTTGCCATTCTTCGAGGCCCAGGGAAATGAAGTAGGATTTTTGAATACCTGAAATGTAGAGTTTGCACTAAACATTGCTCCATAGTTAAAAGTATACTTATTTGACAGATCAGTTGGTAAGTTACAAGCTATCCCTTAGGTAAATAAACCAAAAGCCTAGAAATCATAGAATAGTTAAGGTTGGAAGGGACCTTAAAGATCATCAGGTTCCAACCTCCCTGCTATGAGCAGTGACACCTCACACTAGACCAGGCTGCACAAAGCCCCATCCAATCTGGTCTTGAACACCTCCAGGGAGGGGGCACCAACAACCTCCCTAGGCATCCTATTCCAGTGCCTTACTACCCTCATGGTGAATAATTTCTTCCTCATGTCTAACCTAAATCTCCCCTCTTTCAGTTTAAAACTATTACCCCTTGTCCTATCACTGTCCTCTCTGGTGAAGAGCCCCTCCCCAGCTTTCCTGTAGCCCCTTCAGGCACTGGAAGGTGCTATAAAGTCTCCCTGGAGCCTTCTCTTCTCCAGACTGAACAGGCCCAACTCTCTCAGCCTGTCTTCATAGCAGATGTGCTCCAGCCCTCTGATCATCTTTGTGGCCCTTCTCTGGACCCTCTCAAACATCTCCACGCCTTTCCTATGATGAGGGCTCCAGAGTTCTACTCACATGACCTGAGATATTACACGTGTATTTTCAGCTCTGGTGTATCCCCTTTCATTCCTGGCTTCCATCAAGAACAGAAAATAACCTAAGAAAAGCGTAGCAACAGTATTCAGAACCAGAATGCTTCTTACATAGCCTCCAGCAAAAAGCAAGATGTTGAGATGTCTGGTAGTTCCTCAGAGGTCCTCAGCTGTATCTTCTGCATGGGGGACACTCTTAGTTTGAAAATGCAGGGCTTTATAGAGACAAGTTTATTTTTCAAGCACAGAGAGTTTTCCAAAGTCACTGCTGTATTAATCTAAGTATTTTTGCAGCAATTTATTTTCCTCATTCACCCCATCTAGTGATAAAATCAAGCAGGAATTACGTTTTGTTTATTCATGTTCAATCTGTACCGTGGGGGTAACAAGTTCCTCTGTTTTGATTTTTCTCTCCAACAGCGAGCTGATTTGCATAGCATGATTGACCTTGTTTTTCCCTCTGGCAGGGTAGTATCTTTTGCTTTTGTTTTTGAAAACACCATCAGTCCTCCAAGTGCTGCTGAAGGGCAACATCCACCCACACTTAAAGCCTTTAGCAGCTCAGCTAAAAGAAAAACCAGCACGGGGACCTGCAGGCAGTGAAACATAACTCAGGGCTGTCAGCTCTCAAAGTTAACATAATTTTTACAGGATTTGGTATCTAATGTCTTAGTTCTAGGAACTGGGACACGGAGCCCAAATCCTTGCTCCTAACACTGCCTAGGAAAGCTTGAAAGTTTTGCAGAAAGTAAAGTATTTGTATTGTCCTTAATATGCTTGTTACTTACCAAAACACTTTCCTCAAATGTGAAGCTGATGAGGAGGCAAGTCAGCGTAAGGCCTCAGAAAGAATTGTGTGTTCTGCTTTAATTTTCTGCCACCTTTCCTCTTCACTGTGGGGATGCTATTTACAGTTGCAAATTGGAAAGGGTTATTAAAATCTTCTTGAACTGTTTTTATAGCACTGCATGGGAAATAAAGCTGAAACAGGGTTTGTCTGGGTATGGCGGTGTTCTTTGCTTGCTTTGCTGTTACTCAGTGTTGTTCCCTTATTTCAAATGGAGCCCCAAGAACACAATGTCTTGGGTGAATTCAGAGGCAAAGTATCTGGTCCAGGGACTCTGTATGTGAGAAAGGCAGTACCTTGAACACTGCATTCTGCAGCTTCCAGGCCTTGAGCCATGATTCTTATCTCCTGTGTTTTTAAACTGCTCAATCCTGACTTTAAAATATTGCTCTCTGAGTACACAAACATTCCTGCACACGGAAGGATTTGTTAGCAGTGAAATGGGCTGGAGATATGAACACATTAGTATGCCAAAACAGCAAATAAAACATGTCTGAAAAATCTGCAGCCCGGATGATTTCAGCCAGAAAAGGAGGGAAAATGGAAGTTACAGGGAGAATAAACAAAACTTTAACAGTTTGGGAGAGCTTGTTTCTATCTACTGCCATCCCACCAGTCTCCCAAACAGGTATTTAGCTGAGCAGGAGTTGTGGATCCATGTGCACAGCTGGTAAAAGCTGATTCTGATCTTTTCTGAAATCTTGTGGTGCTCTCATGGTAGGGCAGGTGCAGAGTAACCTCGTGTGCAGTGGGGCTCCGAGGCTGATGTGGTGCCATCTGCATGCTGGAGAGCCTTTGGAACTGACTCACTCCAAATTTGCCTTTTGCCTTTTGGATCAAGTAGCAGATGAGGAGAAATAGCTCAAATAATAATCTCCAAAATGCCTGCTTTCCATATTCCCTTCAAGGGATACTAAAGCAGGTTTGCAATCATAGGTCATTGTTGCCTAGAAGCAGGAGAAAGCAGCCTGAACACCCGAGGTGCCACTCAAACACAGGAGGCCTCTGTCCGCCTGATGCACTCTCCCATTATGTTGCTGGGAGATGCTGCTGCTCACACACATGGTCCCTGCCCACCCTTTAGGATCAGTGTCTCTCAGTTTCACAGTGTTGGCTGCAGGGCACTCCACTTGCTCTGTGAGTCACAGGTGATCTCAACCTCCCTTTTTGGCAGCCCCTGGACCTGTTCCGTATCAGGAAAGTTTCGTGTGCGACTTTCCAGTTTGTGAGACCTGGGGGATAGGTGGGATATGCAGCCAAGTGGCAGTATTTCTCTCTCCAGTAGTGCAGTTGGCAGCCCTACCTCATGAGAAGACAGGCTTGCTCGTGTTCCTCTGCACTCTGGGGTGGCAGCATGAAGCAGGAGCCAGTTGTGCAGGGACTACTCCTGGAGCTGGAATGCCACTGAAGAAGCAAACCCAACCAGCTGATAAAGCTGCACACTCTGGAGCTGAAGCAAAGTAAAACTTCATGTCTGGCTTGTGCTTCTCCTGAAGTGCAGCATATTTCAGAGGAGTGGTGAAAAATCATAGAATCATAGAATCTTAGGGGCTGGAAGGGACCTCGAAAGATCATCTAGTCCAACCCCCCTGCCAGAGCAGGGGCACCTAGAGTACATCACACAGGAACTCATCCAGGTGGGTTTTGAATGTCTCCAGTGAGGGAGACTCCACAACCTCCCTGGGCAGTCTGTTCCAGTGCTCTGTCACTCTTACAGTAAAAATATTTTTTCGGATATTCACCTTGAACCTCCTATGCTCCAATTTACACCCATTACCCCTTGTCCTATCGCTGGTCATCACTGAGAAAAGCCTAACTCCGTCCCCCTGACACTCACCCCTTACATATTTGTAAACATTGATGAGGTCACCCCTCAGTCTCCTTTTCTCCAAGCTAAAGAGACCCAGCTCCCTCAGCCTTTCCTCATAAGGGAGATGTTCCACTCCCTTAATCATCTTCATAGCTCTGCGCTGGACTCTTTCGAGCAGTTCCCTGTCCTTTTTGAACTGAGGGGCCCAGAACTGGACACAATACTCCAGATGTGGCCTCACCAATGCAGAATAGAGGGGGAGGAGAACCTCTCTTGACCTACTAACCACACCCTTTCTAATGCACCCCGAAGGAGGGACCACCATATGCTGTGTGCACACCATCGTTCCTGCAGCTGAGCTCCTTTGCCTTTGGGTCCTCCCGGCCCTTTATTCCTCAGGGAATCAATGCAGTGTGCCCAAGTGCCAAGGCAGCAGGCATACGAGCACAACCTCAGCAGCTCAGACTGTATCTTCAGTCTTTTATGCCAGATCTTCTGCTCTCTGTAAGGATGTGCAGCCCAAGGGACAAAGCCACAGTCCTAGGCAAGGGCAGAGGGCAGCCCCATGACTTGAGGCCATCATGCAGCCCAGACATGCTGCCAAAGCAGAAGGCACTAGTTGTCCTCTTGGCAAGACCATAAAGTGCCATTTGTGTAAAGCTTTGTAAATGACTCCTGCTCAGTGCTGCCCCTCTAGATTAATGCAGGAGTATAATTTCACAGCAAGTATACCAGGCTCTGGACAAATTTCTTAGATACTATTGCTAAAAGATACAATATTTACACACAAGAAACAACTTTGCTTTCTGCTCTCTCATTGCAAGAAGCAGCCAGGGCATTTGAAGAAAAACTTACCTTTTTAAGTAGAAGGTAGAGTCAGTTGTAGAGATTCATAGTAAAAAATACTGAATGCATCTGAGGTCCCTGGCTCTGCTGCAGGTGTCTGCATGCACAGCCCAAACCCTCACGGTCATGCATTTCCAAGCCTGTGACTCTACCAACCCAACCAAGCTGGAAGGGCCTTGAGGGGTTATATATCCTGACTGTCTATCCCATGGCTGCATGGGATAAACCACCCCAAACTTCTGCTCTCTCCACTACAGGGACCTGTCAATGGAACTACCCACCAAGTCACACAACCAGTTAAAAGTCCTAGCGCACATGAACTGCTGGAAGAGCAAGGGGAGGGAGAAGAAGACCACCCATAGTATCTCCATTTTGCATGTTGCTAGCTGATAACCTGGTGAATTAACTTAGAACTGAAGCTGAACAGCTTCAGTTCTGCACTCCCCCAAAGGTGATGTTTGCTCAGGCTTCCCCTCTGCAGCCTGTAGGTTCCAGGCTGTGCTGAGCAGCACATTCACCCTGCAGCGGCAACTGCTGAGCTACTTGTGCTGTGGTAACAGCCTCTGATGTTTAATATGCTGTATAAACTGGTAACTGTTTACTTGTGGGACTATGAGTTGTCTTTATGCAGCCAGTAAACATACAGTAGCCTCCATACGATCGCTACCTAGGTAATGGGGACCTGCTGTGAAGAAAGGCACCTGCTTCTGAGCTGCAGAAATTGGATGCTGTACATAATGATGTTGAAGTGGTAACACTTTACGGTAAGTGCCTCTGTTCTCATAGCAATCACTGTTTACTCTGTGCTTTACAAATTGCTCCTGACTTATAGACAGAAAAGTAATTTATTTGGTTTGGTTTATTCATGGGGGCCAGGCAATATTTTGTCATTTTATTCTATAGTAGCTTTTTTTGAGCTCAAGTCATTTATGTAAGTAATTTCCAAGTAAAATCTCAGCTAGTTCTAATGCCTTTTATTTTTCTAACTCTGGCAGCTACCTTCATTTCACTGATGTCTTACAATTTAAATATGTGGAGTTTTTTTTTAACAGTTCTATCTTTTTTTTGGGGGGAACACAGTTGCTGGTGCCTTACTGCACAGTTAGAAGCAAGGGCTTTATTTTTTTCCCCAAAAAATTATTTTCAATTGGTTGATTAGTGATCTGGGAAATATCATACCACACCAGTGGAACAAATACTGAAATACAATAACACACTTCATAGAAGGAAAACCAGCAGAAATAGTCTGAGGTTTTGACTTTATCCAGAAGCCTCTGGTTCACTTTAATATCAAAAATTTCCAGCAAAATTGACTTGATTTTTGCAATGTTTTTTGATTTAGTAGAGTAATGCATTCTGTCAATACATGACTGCTGGATGAGCAAAGACTGGCAAGACAGACTTTGCAGAAGTAGCTGCAGCATTCAGGGCTGGGAGTAACATGAGGCACAGAAGGAGTGGCCAAAATCACACAGAACAGCAACAGGGATGAAATTTGGGAGCCCAGAGGCTGAGCAACAGAGGGACAAATCAGAGCTGCTGACTGGTCTTGGTACCAGTTTGGACAGAGTAGCTAGCACAGATCTACAGTTTGTCCTTAAAATATGTGCAGACACTCCATGAAGTGAGATTTATGAGGAGACTCTGTTGGTTGGTCAAATAAGATACCACCTTGTCCAACACAGTTCGCCTGTCAATGCTCACCGACTATGGTAACAAGTGTTAGAAGACTATCTTCCCACAGCTGCACGTTTCTGGCAACACAGAAGCAGCAGTGGTTGGTGAGAGCCTTGTAGCAGCAGATTAACTTCCAGGTTGTATCTCTAGAGGGAGGTGGCCCTTCTCAGACACAAGTGTGGAAGTGGAACTTCTGGAAACACACCTGCACATCAGGCTCCTCGCTCTGTCCCTTGAGGATTTGTTTCTTCCTGAAGAAGAAATATGCCAAACATTCCCCTTTCTCACCCAAACTCATTAAGAAAAGCTAGAAAATCCTTAAAGCAGCACTTACCGAAGAAGGGACTGAGCCGTGTGTGGGGCAGCAGGCAGAGGCCAGTGAAGGCAGGCAGAGAATGTTTGCTAATGAGAAGGTGCTCCTGGTAGATAGCATAATGATTGAGTCTTCTTGGAAGGCAAGAAACAAGGAAAAAACATTGGACAAATGCCAGCAGAGAGTGATTAAAATGTCTCTTCATTTTATATTAAGAAATGGATGAAGTTAGCCAGCCTTGTCTGAATTTAATAGCAACTTGTCCTTGTTCCATGTTCATGCTGTGTCGTGTGAGCCACGGCCACAGGATCTGGCAAGAGCAGATGATGACTGGCTGCTGCCCTACACAGAACACAGCAAGGGAATACTGTGCCTTTCATCTGCCATGAGTCATGGGAGGTAACACAGGCACTTTGCTGTGCTCCTGCCTCTTTACCACCTCTGCCAGCTGGGCAAGCCAGCCTGCTCAAACCAGATCATCTAATGCCCCTTTCTTGGTGTGAGAACATCATCCTAGAGAAGGACCACAAACATGGTTGGAGGGCTGGAGCAGCTCTCCTGTGAAGACAGGCTGAGAGAGCTGGAGCTGTTCAGCCCGGAGAAGGCTCCAGGGAGACCTCACAAGCGGCCTCCCAGTGCTTAAAGGTGGCCAACAGGGGAGCTGGGGAGGGACATTTTACAAGTGCTACAATGGGAGGAATTCATGATTTCAAACTGAAGGGGGGTAGATTTAGACATTAGGAGGAAACTCTTCACAGTGAGGGTGCTGAGACTCTGGAACAGGTTGCCCAGGGAAACTGTGGATTCCCCATTCTTGGAAGTGCTCCAGGCCAGGCTGGATGGGGCTCTGAGCAACCTGGTCCCTGCCCAAGGCGGGAGGGGAAGGGGGTGTGGAACTAGATGATCTTTAAGGTCCCTTCCAACCCAAACCATTCTATTATTCTGTGATTCCCTTCGAGGCTCATGTTCCCTCTCTGGCTAACCCTGAGCTCGGCACAGGCTGTGTTGCCTCGGGGGACTTCACGAGGTGCCTTCCGCCAGCACCACCGTGTAACAGCCCCGGGGAGCAGAGGTGGGGCCGGGGGGCTGCCCGTCCCTGGGGCAGCCTG
>NW_009970726.1:5124078-5161515 GCF_000747805.2 Chaetura pelagica
CGGGGGGCTTGGGCCTGCCGTGCTGCTTGGAGCAAATCCCGGATGGCGGGACAGGGAACCCGCGGTCAGCGGGGCGTGCGTGGGTACGGTCCTGCTGTACATCCTCACCGTCCTGCGGCCCCCTCGGCCCGGGGAGCAGCCGGCACCGATCAGCCACGGCTTGCTGGCCCCAGCTGCTCCGCCATGAATCCATTTGCGGGCCGTGGCCTCTCCCTGCCCCTTTCTCCCCAGAGCCGCACAGAGAGCCAGCCGGCCCAGCCCAGCACTGCCCACCTGGCCAAGCAGGGCCTGCTCCCCGCCACCCCTGTGTTGGTTCGCCTTTTAAATTGGCAGGAGACATCAGCTGTGCTCGGATGATGACAAGAGACGGAGAAGCACCTGCTGGCGTTTGGAGCTTGGGCTTAGAGCAGGGCTTGCTGAATGCATACACCCTTATTTGGGTGCTCGGGAGCAGAAGGGTTGGAGATGGGCTTGCATTCTGCTGCTGAAATCCTCAGCCAGATCACAGCGTGACAGTTTGCAGAGAAACCACCTCCCCCTGTGCACACACAAAACTGTTACCTTCAAGCACTTCAGGTACCGAATACTTAAGTGTTTGTTACCTTGCAGTGGGAGCACTGTTAGGAAGGGCTAAATGGACTAAGCAACAGCAGCCATCTTGCCCCATTACACGAGTGACTGTGTGTTGTCACCCACATACATCATGTCTCGTGGAAGCATTTTGGGACTGCAACATTTTCCACCTGTTAGACACATCATAATACCTAGGATGAGACAGGAGGTCTCTAACATCAAACAAGAATGGGGCTTTTTGTTGTTGTTTGTTCAGGTTGGTTGTGTTGTGTCCTCCCTCCACTTCCCCCGGGGATTAGGTGGTCTTAGAGGTTTTTTCCAACAGTGACGATTCTGTGACATGGGAAGTAACAGAATGAAGGGTAAACTACTAGTGCCTGAGGGTTGTTGGCAGTTTTCTCATTTCCAAGACATAGATCCAGATCAGTGTCCAAAACCAGGCTTGGACTTTATTCTCTTTCACTTTCTATGACATTTTAATAGGGTTTATTACAGTATATATATAGATGGGGGAGGGAGGTGGGCTTTGCATACTTGGCCTGAACCAAGAAGTAGGTATTAACCACCTAGTGTCCAAACCAGGCAGCAGCACAGAGAGCTGGTAACGAGACAGGGTGCAGCCCAGTGTCACAGGGTGCAGCCCAGTGTTGTGCAGGCATAGCAGTGGCTCTGATGGTAGTACTGAGACCTTCACCTGGCATTGCACCTGAGCTAATAAGCCCTGGGTGTGTTAGCTTGGGTGCAGCACTGTGCTGACATTTTCAGCCTTCACACTTGCAGAGCATCTTGCACCTGAATCTGCCTCACTGGGGTTGGGGAGGTTTTGTGGAAGCAGTCACTGCCACTCAGATCTGTAGTCTGCAGAGCTCTGCTCAGTTCAGCTGCTGGATTCTAGGACTGGAGTCACCTGATCAAAAGTGAGACAGGTACATGAAGCCAGGTCAATTGTCTCCAAAATTATTTTCCTTCTCCTTACTGATGGTGAAGGTGCCTGGGGTGTTTGGCTCCACTATAGAGTGAGGAGAGAGGAATCCCACTGTTGGAGTTTGCAGATGCTTCAGTTTTCCCAGTAACCCAGGGCATGGGAGATCTGCCCTGAGCCTTTGCCATTGCATCACAACAGCTCAGCTTCTCATCTAGGACTGTGCAGGAGCTTGGGGTCCTCCTCCCCTCCCTGAGGGGTTGCCAGGGCACAGAGGTGTCCAAAAATGATCTCTGTGCAAAGCACACCAGCCCTGGTTGCTATTAGGCTGGTAGAGGCAGCACAGGCTTGCCCTGACCTCGTAACACTGCAGTTAGAGCTGTTGAGAGATCTGGATCTCACAAGGGGCCTGAGGGGCTGCATGCAGGTCATCTTCCTGGCCATCTGCTGTGACTGGGGGGAGCAGAGGGGACTGGGCTTCCCCAGTGAGAACCTGTGCAGGTGATGACTTTGTGTTGTTAGGGGTATTAAGAGTCTGGGGGCCACATTACAACAGCTGCTTTGTGGAGCTGGGCTGGTGTTATGGGGTTGGGTACTGGGAATGCTCCACAGGTCAAGTCTGAGCTAATAAATAGTATTTTGTGGGTTAATTTGCAGTCTAGTGAAATGTTAGCCATTTCCTGCCAGGCAGCCACTTTTCTGAAATCTAAAGGCAGTGAAGTTAGGAATGTTCACCTTGTGTCAGCAGACATGATGCCTCAGTCATGAGTGGGAAAAAGCCCTGAGGAAGTGAGAGGTGCAATGATGAAAGGCCATGAACAGCTGCTGAAAGTGTTCATGAACCAGGAGTAACTATATAAAAAACTAAAACAAAAATAAAGCCCAGTTTGATTAAATGGTTGGATTCAGGAAAGCAGGTCACCTCCTGGAAAGCAGCTTATGAAGGTGTGAGGTAATTCAGGCTATTTTTGAAGAGGGAAAATATGCAACAGCTTGCTGGCTAAAACACAGGCCACTCTACTCCCCAGTAAGGCCACAGACTTCCAGTGACCCTTGTCATCACCCCTTCAGTCCCTGCATTCTCAGGGAGCACTAATGTCCCTCTGCCTGGTTTCTGCCTTCAGAACCAAGACACAAGCACATGCACAAATGCACACACAGACACACAAACAATTCAAAAAATACTGAAATTCATTCACTTACAGGAAAACAATTTCAAAGGTGACATTCGAAGGTGGTGAACCTTTCTGCTCAGTCAGGCCATGCCCAGAGCTCCATTCTTTAGGTAGTATCATGGCCAGAATCACCAGTGGAAACTATAAGCACTTGGCATCTGAAAATCAGGACACGCACATTTTTGTGCCTGTGCCTCAAATAGCTGCTTGGAAATAACAGCTGACAGTCTCCCCTGAGGACTCAGGGGCACTTTGCAGGTCACTGTATGAGTTAAAAGTCTTGAAGCCCCTGTGACCACGTTGCTGAGCTGGTGACCGCTACCGATCCTGCCCCTGTAACCAGGTAGGCTGGAAAATGAAAGGCTGTTTGCTAACTCACAGTTTATAGCTGTGACTTGTGAGAGGTGGGATCTTGTGGCCTGGGTGATTTCTTCGCAAAATGGTTGGCAGACAGCCTGGATACACATCCTGGCTCATCTCTGCTTTCTCTGTAATTTGGCCCCAGCAGCTGAAAGCAAATGAGGGAGGATGTAGCAATAATAACAGGGGAAGCTGGAGATGTTAGAAATGAGAGCAGGAAATAACCAAATTAGGCTGTGCCTGGGAAAGCGGGAGCTAATACATTTGGGGGAAATAATCCAAAACACTGCTCATCAATAGGAGAGGAAAGCAGATGACTGACAGCAGCCATTGCTGCACCATGGGACAGGACAAGCCTGTGTGACCTGGGACTGCTGAACTGGAAGTACCACGTGGCAGAGCAAGATGTGCAGGGGCTACAAAAGGGCTCTGCAGGAGCTGCACCTGGGCTGTTGCAATCGTTGCTGTGCACCTCAGGCCCAGGGTGATGCAGACAGGCTGGATGGCTTTCAAAGAGCACCACCACAGATGAGAGGTGGGAGGGAATGGCTGGATGAGGAAAGCCTGAAAGAATTCAGCATAAACAACTTTTCCAAACTATGACTAAAGGAGGAGGGTATGAGCCCTCTGCAAGTATTTGAAGGCTTTCAATGCTGAGGGTGGCTCATTTGGGATCAGATTAGATGTAATGGAATGAATTTACAGGCAGGAAAAACTGTTTTATGCCAGGACACAGGTAGAAAGTAACAGAAGGTTACTTTGGAATTTCCCAAAAGTAGAGATGGAAGTCGCCTTGGAATATGCAAAACTCCTCTGGGTATGAAAAGAATATAAGCCCATGTGCTGTTGGAGCAGTCCAGTGCAGAAGAAGTAGACCAGCCAGCTCTTCTGCCTTCAGGTATTTTGCTCCAAGACTTGCTGGTCTGTAAAAAAGCAAAACTCGTATTCATGACTTTGCCTAAAATTCCCACCAGAGGCAAGCTGAGTAAAAAGTAGGTGACAAGACACTCTTCCCTTTGTTGGTGAAGGACATTGCTCTTGTCCTTGAACTTTCCCTGCAGTAGACTTGTACAACGAAGGAGGTGCGACATCCTGCTTTGTGTAGGTTTTGTTGAGGATGGCTGAGAAGCTGTAAAAAGGGACAGTTAGCTGCAGTTAAGCTGTCACCTGCGGTACTGGCAGCATGCCAGCAGTGGTGAGGTGATTTTCATCACACTGCATTCTCCCTGGAAATTCAAGTAAGTCATGGTGAGAGTGACAAGATGTTTCTCCTATCCCCTGGAAGCTGATTGCCCTCTGGGAAGTGAGGTGAATAGGCTTTGCATGTTTCCAAATGGAACTTCTTTGTCAGAATCAGTGGCATAAAAACTGAATTTGCTGTCTTGTTCCTGCAGAGAACAAGATCTGGTTGGTCCCCTTTCCCCTATGGAAAGAGATCCTTATTCTGAAGTTTTTCCAAGCATGGCTGGACTATTTTAGAGAGGCAGGAGACACATGCACTGCTCTATTGAGAGGTCCATCCTACATGGCTGTCTGCCCACTTTGCACTGTGCTGTCAGATGTAAGATGCAGTGGCAGGTCAGCTCGGGCCAGCACAGTGAACAAAAAGAGAAAAAAAGTAAAAATTTAAAAAAGAGTTTTGGTGAAATTTGCTTCATCTTACAAATGGTGAGTGGCTCGAGAGAAGAGCATAGGTCCCTTCACATCTCAGCTGAATTGATACAGAAGGTGAAGTCACACCTCCTGCTTTTCCACACCTGTCTTGGATGTCCTGCACCACCCTTTGGATGTCATTTGTGGTCCTGTGACCGCACAGGCAACTCAGGTGCTACACTTCAGGTGCCCTGAGCTGTGCTGCAACACGACTAACAAATACAGTATAAACATTCACTGCATTGATTTATTTACATTCCTAATAAAGCCAAGAGCCAGGCACTCTGTGATTTAAGTGGAATGAGTCTTATTAGGAGAAAAAGAAAGTTGTGAGACAATTCAACAAATCCAGAAATAAATTTTCCATACAGTCTGACTGTTTGTTGGCCAGGTATCCAGTGGCCAGGTTGTAATTAATTCCTCGGATTGCAGCTACAATCAAACTGGGGAAGGGGTGCTCCTGTTCCACAACTATTTATTTTTCAAAGTAGAAGTGAGGCACAATTTTTCACCTCATGTTTTATTCCAACTCTATGCAGGCTTTAGCTTTTACAGGCATTTATGAGGAAAAATTGAAGACTTGGATGTAATCCTATCACCTGTGGATGGCTCTCTCCACTCCAGTCAGTGTAAAGCTCAGCAGAAAAGCCTTTTTATTTCATCTCTATCTCTCTTTCTTCCTCTCCCAGTGCCCTAAATCTGTGTGATCAGTAGAGGCTGGGTCATTCAGCACTGCTCAGATCCTGTGCTGTGGCTCATTAAAATGTCAGACGTGCCTCTGCAGACCCAGGGCGCTCATTCCTATTGACATCAATGGACAATGAAGTCGGTGGGAGTTGGGGAAGTGAAAAAGCCCACAACTTTGTTTATGGTGAGATTAGTGATCAGAGTAGCTTTAAATTACATTAAACTCCTCTCATGTCATTAAGCAGAGTTTTCAGGCTGTCTGATCCAACACAAACACACAAACATTTCACTAAGTTTTTCCTCCTTATGTGACTTGGGAAAGAAACGTGTCTGACACTCACCCATGCTCTGCTGACAGGCTGTGCCAAGGCTTTCATGTCACCGGTGATGGGCAGTACATGAGGAAAATGCATTTTGCTGCTGTGTTTCCAGCTTTTATAATGCATCACACAAGCAGTTTAATAAATATAGAGTAAAGTGAAAAATAAATCATTCTGAGAGAAGCCTGAGGTGATCTGAAAGCCGAGAGCAAAGCTGTCACTCTGCTTCTCTGGGACAAAACCCTTCCTTTTCTTATTTTCAGACAACAGAATTGAGTTAACATCTGCTACAGACTCAGTTGTTCTGTATCTAGTTGCTTCCAAACATTATCTAGCATATTTCTTAATGTGAAAACAAGATTGTTCATGGAAACAGCACAGAACTTGAAAACAGGCATTGACAAGAGCAAACATACAGTCAGGAAAACTGAAGTATTGTTGTGTGTCACTTTCCTCATGTTTAAAAGCATCTCTGTGTTCACATTCAGACAAACAAGTGCCTTTCTCTTAGATGAGGATTTTGTATCTCCAAATAGGTCTAATAATGCTTCCAGTTCAATTCTGGAAATGATTTTAATGAGGACTGTCTCTCTTCTAATAACGAGATATAATGGAAGCTCATGAAATATAATCAAAAGGTCACTGTAATATTTTATCATGTATGAAAGCATAGGTGATTCTCAACACTGCTAAACAACCCATACACGAACTACTCTTCTGGGATATAACTGAGGAATTATTTTTTCCCTGGATTTTCCCCAAAGAAAAGCAAAGAGTTAATGCATCTGCTTAATTTCTAATTTTCTTCTGCACCAGCCATTCCTTAGGGAAGCTGAGGGGACCTGGCACAGCCATAACTGGAGCTGGGTGCACGTTGCCCTGAGGTCCTGTGCAGGGCATGGACATGGATACTGATTCTTTGGGGAATTTTCATTTAAGTGCTAAAAGGGGCCAGTGCCTGTGTAGCACAAGGTATTTAATTAACATGTTAAATACTCACATGTGCATGACAAAACAGTGCCAGCTGAGCAGGAAAACATAACTTACAATTTGAAGGAAACAATCATATTTGCAAACTTTTTTCCTCCTTTAGGTCAATTGTTGCCATTTGAATAGTAAAGGAGAGCTGGTTTTTGGGAACAGAAGATACATTGAAGGCCCTTATTCATCAGCTGGCTGAACTGCAGCTGCTGAAGGTGTAGGTGAGAACTTGCCAGCTTCTTTTGCAAAGCATCCTCTTGTTCTGGGCATGGTTTAGGCTATGCAAGTTTATTGCAGATGCTGAAGTCTCCCCCAGAGGGTAGGGGCATGCACTTTGGTGTATGTCATTACACATTTCTGGGACACTGAAAGAGTTCCAGAACAAGTTATCTTGCTCCACCTGGAACCAAGTGTGAGGGAGGTTTCATTCTCTTTGATTCCTCTGTGTCCTGGCCAGATGAACTGGGAAATTCAAGCTGCCAAATTCACATTATTTGAGAGGGTTCATATTAAACCTGAGGTGCATTTCCAGAGCCTTCACCTTGCATTCTTCCTCTAGCAATCTATCCTAGTTCCAGTGGCCTGATACCAAAGTCCCAGTCCTTTAGCTGAACCTGGCACTAAGCTAAGTCCCTGTTATTGTGGAGGAGCAGCCAGAACTGTTGCCATTAGAGAAGTGGGGCTGGTAGCGATAGAACAAGGAGCAACAGTTTTAAATGGAAAGAAGATAGGTTTAGACTAGACACAAGAATTATTTTTTTTACTATGGGGTCATGAGACAATGGAACACTTTGCCCAGAGAAGTTGTGGATGCCCCGTCATTGTAAGTGTTGAAGGCCAGGCTGTATGGGGCTCTGAGCAACATGATCTAGTGAAAGATGTCCCTGCCTATAGCTGGGAGGTTGGACAAGATGATCTTCAAGGGTCCCTTCCAAATCAAACCATGCTATGATTCTAAGGGTCACCTGCAGCAGAGTGTGAGTGAGGGGGGACCTGAGGGTGCTGGGCACATGGCAGGATCAGGCCAGGCATGGAGACAAGGTCCTGCAAGACAAGTTTGAGCAGGCATGTTTTGGTCATTGAGTACTGGTCATTTGGACTCAATACACTCTAAAAACATATTAGATTACAAGGTACTGGCTGCTGGGAGCTGATGAAAATGAGAAGGCACCTGGGGAAATCTGAGAGCAGCAAGAAAACAGGAGGTTGGAGACAAAACTGCAATTTTAAAATCCCTTTCTTCTCTAGAGTTTCACAGTCTACTGGGTTTGGCCTAAGCTGACATGAAAGACCTGGTATATTTCCTCTTACACATGAAAAACGACATGCATACCAGTAACACTAATATTATAATAATTTTTTTTTAAATTGGACTTCACACGTAATTTTTACTAAAAATATGTTTTTTGAGATTTATAGTTCATATTAGACTGAGTTTCCTCACAGACTGTAACTGGAGTTTTGGGAAGAGTGATGAGATACTGTGTCTCTCAGGCAATGCCCATTGCTGCCCAGAGCTTAGTCAGTAGTGCCAATGTGCCACCTGCGTCTTTAATAATGGCAAACAGCTTCAAAACACTGACATCTGCTCATGAAGTTTGCAGTTTAAGTGATTTCTCAGATACGCAAGACAACACTCTCTACCTGGAACCTTGTTTGGAAAATGTTTGACATTTCTATAGCAGGCATTTGCTCACTTAGGAAAAAATTATCCAGAGAAAACAAGGGTTTTTCTGCTCAGCCAGTTCTTATGCACTCCACAAGTGAGCTCCCCCATACTCTCTTTTCTCTTTTTGTCATGTCTCTACACGAGAGGGATCCACCACTGCCATCAATCTGCTTGCAGGCTTCTCCCTTCCTGCAGGAACTCTGCTTCGGTGTGCACACACTGGCATCCTGTGTTTCATTTTTGCTGGACAACTCACTAGCAGAAGACTAGTAAAAGTGTGGGATTTTTTTCATTATTCATACTTATAATTGCTCAATAATGTGACAAATCTTATAAGGGGATTTCAATATTCGCCCAAATACCAACACCCCTGCCAGAAGCTCAGTATTTCTTACAATTTAAGCAGACCTTTGTAAAGCCCAGCTGTATTTTAAAATGTCTCATCTTATTTCAATAGCTTTGCATATGTACTGTGGGGACCGGGCTGTATAATCACATAAAGACTTGGATAAAATCCAGTCCAGATCAGCTGCTATTACAGAAACAAATCAAACAAGGTTTAGGGTTTTTTCCCCCCTTTTCTCAAAACAAGAAACAAGGTTGGAGCTGCATCAGCAGCCAGCAAGTCGGAGGTTAACCCCTGCATGCCAAATCTGTGGTTATGTCCATCTTTTACAGCAGGTACATTGGCCAAGAAGGGAGTGTGTGTTGCAGTCGTGCACACACACACACACGCACAGAGAGGGGAGGCAAACAGCCCCATGGCTGCGCATGGACATACACTAAAAACCCCCAAACCTGTCCCATTCACCAAACCGGGGCTGTTGGATGCTGAGGTGGTTATAAAGCCAGGCTGGAGTCAGTGTCCTGCTGGCTCAGCAGCTCCAGAGGCACTCAGCAACTTGCCCAATCAGGCCCTCTCTGTGCTTGTGTGACCCGCAGCAGCAGCAGCGCTGGCGGCCCCAGCGCAGCCCGGGGGAGCTGCCCAACCCACCAGCACACAGCGGCTTTCCCAGCTCCAGCCCTGCCTCAGCCCCCACAGCAGAGATGGGGAGCAGAGCCTGATGACCCAGCAAGGTCCTAACACATTTCTTCCTTATAAAATCACAGAAGGGGACATTTGGCTTCTGTTACCAGAGGCCTGGGGTATAATTAATCCACCCTATCTTGCATTTTTAATTACATCTCCACTCAAGTATCCAAGTCTTTCACAACCCCAATACTTCTAAGACACTGGAAAAATATTACAGCCCTGTTTTCCCAGGAAGAAAGGCTGCAACGGAGACTCTGAGTAAGTAGGGCAAACTTCAGAGAAAACCCGGAGCACAACTGAGAACAGAACCCAGATGTGCCCAGGCTCATGCTCTGCTTTAAACACAGCACTAGGATTCCTCGCCTTCATGATGCCAGTATAATGGTATTTCCTCTCCTGGAATCGTGTGTTCGGCTTTGGCCAGCACCTCTCTCTGTCTCTCTCTCTCTCTCTGCGAAGTCAGAGGGAGAGAGGGAGAAAAAGGCCAGAGAAGCACAACCAAAACAATGTTCATTGTGCAGAGGACCTCCATACAAGGCAAGGAAGAGGCACAGGAGCTCGCAGAGGATCGTGAGGTGCCCTGAGCCTGAGGAAACCATGGGCAGCCTGGCAAGCTGGCAGCATGGGGCTGGGCTTCAGCCAGCTGCAGGGGACCAGGGCTCAGAGTCAGAGAGCTCAGGCTCAGCCCTAGAGCTGCTTCTATTTTTCTCTATGTCCTGGAACAAGCTGCTTAACACTTTGGGGTTTATCTTTCCCATCACATTGGCTGTTTCCAAGGGCGTTCTTAGACATCTTGTATGCAGGCAGTTTGCACACAGTATGATGGGTATGTGTCACCATCCCTGAAAGTATTGAAAATACATATAGATGTGGTGCTCAGGGACATGGTTTAGTGGCGGATTTGGAAGTCTTAGGCTTATGGTTGGGCCCGATGATCTTTTGGTCTTTTCCAATCTAAGTGATTTTATGATTCTATGGTGAATGTGGTGTGAAGTCCCACCTTAGCAGTGTGTGCAATGTTCCTGGCAGAGCTAAGTCCTTACTCAAGGAGAGCAGAGCTCAGCTTCATCAAACCTAAAGACCCTCAGATGCACAGTGGTGATAAAAATGCAAACTATTCTTTTTTCAAGCCTTTATTGTTCCAGCACAAGCTGTCTCAAGTACCTCCACCCTTAACTGTGTAAGGTAAAACAACATATACCTAAAGGAAAAAGAAAAAAACAACTTCAAAGATTTAAAAAATAGACAAGAAAGTAAGTTAATGGGACCAAAATTGATTCTTCAGTATGTTAGGGAAATACCACCTGGGAGGATTTGAAAATTCTTCTTTCTTTGACACAGCTTTTGACCCTGTATATTTACTTTGTGGAACTCTTCCAGATCATGTTTGCAAGCTACAGAAAAGGGCATCTTGTTTAACAAGAATCTTGTTTTTTAGAAAGCCACATGGCTCACTATTAAGAGCTGGGAGGATGTGCAGTTTTACTGAGGACACTGTTTTTGACTCCAGGCCTGTTTAAGAGCCACTAAAATGCCAGTACCTTGCGTGCTGTGCTGTAAGGTAGCTTAGCAAGGCTCACAGCTCATGGATGTGACAACTGCCTCAACAGCACAGGAAAGGACCCAATGGGATGCTACAGGGCTGCATCCTCCAGCCCATGGTGAGCCTGGGGAGGAGCAGGCAGCACACAGCCCAGGCCACAGCTGATTTATAAATCATGTACATGGCAGCCCTCTTCTCTTCCTGCCTACCTTGCACAGTTTCTTGACCACTGCCTTCAGCCACACATGAGGAATTCAATGAAGAAGCCATGGATGACACCCCAATGGTGGCTGTGCCATGTTCTGTGCAAAGCTGTCAGACAGACTGTGGTGTGACACTGTCATTCTGAAAAGAGCCTTGTTCTAGCAGGCACCAGTGAAGAAGCACTGTGGCCATCAGTAAGGAGAAGATACCCAGGATCATACCCAGCATTACCATGCCAAACCAGATGCTGCCACACCATCAGCATTTTTGCTCACTTAGGCATGTCTGTGTGTGCCAGTCCTACCTGACTGCTGAGCTATTGGACCATGAAGGACAAAAATGAGGTTCTCTGAGAAGTTTGACCCCCAGATGAGTGGCTCTTTAGGGCATTAATCCCAAACACAGGCTGGGAAATGTAATTCTTCAGTTTCCAAGTACTTTTTCTAGTACTTTTTATAGGAACTTTAGTGTTCCTGTCCCACTCTATGAGGATCTAATGAACCTGGCAATGGGTCAGTCAGTAAGCAGGCAGGATTGGGTGCCTTAGGCACAAGGCCATTGAACAGAGATTGTCCAGCCCCACTAACTCTGCAACTTCTGATAGTCTTCGCTTTGAGAGCCCACAAACATAAATCAATTGGAAAGAAAATTTAATTTATAACATCAAAACCAGTCACATTTGGAAACAGTCAAATTCCCTGATACTCTAAAGCACATCACATTATAATTTATCAACCATCACATTTTTAATGATGTCAGACGTTTGTCATAAAATCACCATTAAATTTGTATCTAATGGTTTCTAATAAATGTCAAAATGAACTTGCAGATGCCTATTTGAAATATATTAGAAGCCATTAAACAGCAATTAAAAGGAAGTTTCACAAACAATATTTTATATTAGATATGTTGCAGAGCCATGCAAGAAAGGGACAGTGACATTTTGAGGAACCTCTGAAAACACTCCCTTGTGCCACATATTTCTGCAACGATGGCCTGCACACCTCCCTGGAGAGCAGCCCGTGCTTCCTGGGCATCCAGAGTCCTCCCTGCAGGATAAGACCCTGGCTGCTCGTGATGTGGATGCCATAAGTCACTGCCTTGAGGACCAGCACGGATGGTGAGTGGGGTAATGGTGGTATCCTCTGTCTCCCTTGTCCCCTTCTGCTTTAGAGGCAGAAGATGGCCCAGACCCTTCCCCAGACTTGCAGGGTCAGCTGCTGGGAGATGCTGGGGCAAGCAGGGACATGGGGCAAGAGGGGAGAGTTGCCAGCGTGGAGAGAGATAAACAGGTGGAGACGTTTGCTGGCATTTGGAGGGATTAGGCAGGGGAAGATCTCCAAGGGGGGTGCAGAAGATTTTGGGGAGGATGCGTGAACAACCATTCTCCCTCTGCAAATGTGAGGTGAGAAAGAAGGGTACCAATTTGGATAGAAGAACAACTGGAGGCCACACAATACTGAAGTTTGCATATGCACTGAGCTCTGAAGCATGCACAATTTACCACTGGCTTAAAGAGCAGAGCTCACACAGCTGGCACTACCCTTTCTGCCACCTTTTTCTCCAGTCCACATATTAAGAAAACTCACCCTGTGTGGTTGGTGCAGTCTGGTATGAGCACATCCCAGCTCTCTCAGGAGAGCTCTGAAGACCACCTTTGTCTTCTGGTGCAAAGTTATCCAGAAGCTACTGTGGACTGAGAGCCACCAATGGTCCATGTCATGCCCATGAATCCATGCTCCTTCTCTTCGGGAGCTGTGGTTGAAAAGGTGCATCTTATGTTCAGGTTAAGTACGTGTACACAAATATGCATGATTTATATGAAATATACATCTCTTTAAAAATATGTCCAAGTATGATGCTCCTAGTTTCTCTTGCAGCACAAAGATTACTATCATCTGCTACACCTTGAAAATGACTGACAAACATGAAACCTTTAAATGTTAACAAAAAGAATCCGCAGCATTCACGTGCTTGTATCAGTCCAGCCAAAGTTTAGAAACAGTTAAAAGGAAGAACTTAATGCCAGCTCACTCCATTCCAATGTCAGCTTGCCTTAAAAGAGCAGCTTGCATTCTCCCATTGTTTTAGTTACGTGTTAGCCCTCCCAAACAGGAGAGAGGGTCGGATGGGACTAGCTGTGACCATTAATCCTGCTGGGGCTCAGGCCAGCGCGGTGCGAGTGAGGTAAGCGGGAGCCTGCGGAGCCCGGTGGGGACGGCGTGTTCTGGCGTGGTCGGGAGAGCAACAACCCAGTAGGTATCAGCAGCCAGTAATAGATCCATTGTGTCAGGACACAAATATGTTGTTCTGCTCCACCTTCCCTCCTATTTGTTTCTTACAGTACTATGGCTACTTTCCTCTCCCATTTACGTAGCCGAGAATTGGTCCCGACACAGAAATGTGAGGAAAAAAATCCCATTCCCCCCACCCTCCCTGTTGCTTTTGCTGCAAAGGACCTGTTTATCCAACTGAGGAAGAGGGTGTGTATTTGCATATTAAATGGGATCAAGAAAATATGTAACATATGTTGCAAACAGAACTAATGTCTAAACACACATGTAAACCTGGGCTAGCGGGTCTTGCCAAAAATATTTTAACCATCTGTTTGTACTTAGCTGTTTTTGAACAAATTGTGTTTATTATGTTAATTTATTTTACTGTCAACAACACCAAATGACAGAGTTGCTGCTAAACAACATCATTATATATCACATTCTGGCATAATACCAGCAGGTTTTTTTTTAAATGCGACAGGAATAAATGCATATTAAAATATCAATTTGTTTAAAATACAGTTCAGGGCAGCAAAAACATCTGCACAAATTCATTATGTTCCAACAGACACTGTTTGCATGGAGACTACTTAAAGATAAGGCACTTCGACAGGACTTGGAGAAAGAGGTAGGCGTGCAAAGGTCCTGCCTGGACTCCTGGCTGCAGCTTTGAGGTTGATTCCCAAGAGGAGATGAAGGGAGGGAGGGAGCAAACGGGAGGCTAATTCCCATTTTAAGGAGTTCTGATTAAACTTCCTGTGACTTTATCTTCATATGCAGCATCCCTTAGCAAGAAAAAAACTGAAATTGAGATCAACCATGAAATAATACTGAACTTCATCCCACAACCACATCAGGTTCCCCAGCACATGCTGTTTGTGTCCAGGTGGCAGCCTGTGCCCCCTGGCTCTGCTCCTGGGCTGAGGCAAGGCAGGGCACCCAGTGCCACAGGCAGCTGCTGCAAGCCAGTGTTTAGCACGTGAGGACAGTGAGGGATGCTCTGGAAGACCCAACATCCTATCAAAAATCTCTCAGCAATTAAGTTCCGTGGTATCTTCTGGATCAGCTCCTCTCTCTTGCTGAAAAGTTCCTCCACTTGTTTTCCAAAAGTAAATCTGTATTTCAACAAGTTTTTTTTTTTGCTGATCCACCCAAGAAGAAGGATCTCCTCTTTGGAAGGCAAGGATCCATCAGTGCTTCCCTGCCCTCCTGGCTGCCCCCCTTCACTGTCCACAAGAGTTACCCAGACAAATCCATTCCTTTTCCCATTTCTGAAGTCAGTACCTGTTCTCCTACATGAGTCTGCTTCCTCCAGTCCTGCTCACACCTTCTCTAAGAAAAATGTTTTCTCCAAGTGGTGCTAAACCCCAACTTATCCCACCCGGGCAGTGTGATCTTCTCCTATGGACATATTTCCCTTCCAGTGCTGTGCATGAGGATGGCGTAGGCTGCTTTCTTGCCACATAGTAGAAACACAGGTAGGACAGGCTAATGGCATTTTCCCTGGTGGTTTTGTAGGGACCTCAGTAAGAAAGGAGGAGGGCAAAATGAGCCTCAAGTCTTCATAAATGCTGAAGACCCAGAATGGAACAAGATGAAAGTGGAACATGTAGAAAACCCCAAGATAAGACTGCAAGTGCAGGGAGTGCTCTCTGGCCATCATAAACCACCATGCTTCCAACAGTTTGCTCCAGGAGCTGAAGGAACTTGTGACATATAAGCCAATGTCATTGTGATATGTTACAAAATATAGTACATCATAAAATAAAATGAGACCATGGTCCTGCAAAGACCCATGCGTATGTGTTATGATGCACATGAATGGTCCTGCTGAGGCCTGAGGAATTACCCTGGTGCAGATGGTTGAACACATGCACAGAATCTTGCAGAACCAGAGCCCAGGAGAGGTATGGTCAAGGAGGAACTCTCCCACCCTGAGAAATCCTAATGAAGTGTAACACTGTCTCTGATATTGAATCAATTATCTGGGAAGCAACCAGTAAGGAAATACGATATTAAGGAGCAGGCATCCTGGGACAAGATTTTGTTAAAGACAAGGAACAGGCTCCTTTTGATTAACCTCAGCCTTTTGAGAAGTATAACAAAGAAATACTGTGGGCATAAATATTTTTATATCATATTAACAAGTAGTGCAAGCCGTGCCACCTTTGTTTAAACACCTTCCCCCATCGTGACAAGGACTGTTCACGCAGGATGGTAAATAAATAATTGTTTAAAGCATCCACTATCGCACTAGACTTCCTCAAGTGCAGCGACATGTGAGAGGCAATGCCACATTGAGTAAAGCTTGGGGGAATTCCCCCTCCCCTCTTCAAATTCTGGTTTTATGAAGAGAAAGGTTACATGGTTTGTATTTCAGGAGTTGAAGTCCTGAGAAAATAAACCTCAGTCCAAGTACTTGTCCAGCATAAAACAGATAGTCCATAAAATGTATGGGCTGATTTCATGCATATGGCTGCTCATTTTACAAGGGGATGATTAAGATGGTCATGGTTATGTTGGCTTTCAGTCCACAAATGCCTCAGCTGTTCTGGATTCATTTAAAATCATAATGTACCTCTGTGTGCAAAAAAGCAAGCAGCCAACACTCCTCTGCTCTCACCATCCTGCAAATCCAGCTCTTGCTTTCGGCGGCGTTTCCAGCGTGGTTCGTTAGTCGCTGTGACTTTCGCAGCCCGTCTCCTTCTCCTCACAACCTGCCACCCCCTCTGCTCTGCCGCCAGAGAGACCCAGGGGGCAGGCAGGGCTGACTGGGGGAAGAGATGAATTTTTATTTGCTGGCTTCCACCCCCTTCCTGCTGCCATTCTTGCTCTTTGGTACCGCTGGGCAGCCTGTCTCCCACGGGAGGCCAACCCACCCTGCTCCGGCCTGCAGAGCCGCGGGGTCAGCGCATTTGCTGAGAACTGTTACTGCTGGGACAGCTGTTCGAAAGGGCTTTTCTGCCCCCAAGGCTGAAACTTCAGCGCTTCGCACCCCAACCCAAGAGAGAAACAGTGCCTGGTGCTGTTGGGAGAACCAGCTTTTCACCCCTGGGAATGGAGGAGGCTGTTGCGGTGTGTTCTGGGGGCTGCAGCATCGCGCAGCGTCAGCCCTGACATACCCCATCTCCTCCAGAGGCAACACACAGAGAGTGATTAAAATGGCAGGCTGTGGCTCAAGAAACATAACCACCTTTTCCCATTTTAATCTGATTCAGTCATCTCAGGCTTTTCATGCACACTTTATTTGATACTTCCTGCTTCAGAGGTTTTTCTCTCTGCAGCTGCTCAACACCCCTTCCCCTCACCCTCCTCCACATCTTTTCCTGCACTTGCTTTATCTCTTCGCTGTAAAAAGGAAGGGCATTTATTGCTTCATTCACACTAAGTGATTATCATGTAACAGAAATAAACTGCTTGTTCCTATGTAATCATGGATGGCTTTGCAGAACACAGGCTTCAGACAGCAGAGGTGGAAGTCTGCAATGTTTTCCTCTGAAGCAATCTTCATGTCTTAAAAAAAAAAAACCAAACACAACAAAACAAATCCTAAAACCTCTAAGTCAGTATCTTCCAGCAACTGGAGCTGATTTCCTGTGTAAACTAAAACCATGTGATATTCCATAAATGCTTCCAGCTCTAAATTACAGGAAATGAAAACCATCATGGAAAAGGAAAGCTTTGGACTAAATTCCCAGATCAGATATCATTATAACTCCATTTCAGTCTGATTACAATTTGGATGCTTTCTAACATACCAGCTAGTAATTAAAGGAGCTGGTAACAGCTGATAGAGCACAATGTCACCCAGGGCCCTGCTGCAGGACAAAGACATCTTCCACACCCAGGCCAGTGCCTCAGAGGTGCCACAGCTGAAATCATGAGCTGAGGTTGATCAAGGGAAGCATTTTTATGTAGTCTTTGTGAAGGTCAAGCTCTAAACTCTCAACTGTATTAAACTGCGTGTGCCATACACAGTCATGGTTTGCAATTCCTGGCCACACACCCACATCTGCACATGTACATGCTGTTTCACCAGCAAGGGCTTAGTGGCTGTGCAGCTCTTCATTGCTCAGTAACATATTTTGCAATATGAAAGAAAGAGTTGTGCAAGGGAATATGAGCCAGTGCTGGTGCAGAGTATATACATTACAGGAACATAGGAAAAGAGAAGAACTGATCTCACCCCGTCCGGATTTGGAATATATGCTTGGTCCTCTGGGAATGGTGCTGTCTATTGCTGTTTTGAACCTGATGGCTGCTCTCATCCTAAGGAAGGCTGGGAGAAAGACCTAAGCCCTGCTTGCATGCTGCTGTGATCTGCACCTTGCAGCCTGAACGTACAGGAGATCCTCATGTTTTCCCCGTAGGTCCCTTGGCAGAGCACCCACAGCCCCTCAGATGGAGGCACCACACAGTTACCAGCCCTCTGCCTTCCAGGTGAATTCTCTGTAGCTCCGACTTGCTGGCAAGACAAGTGGCCAAGCTGAGATTTATGGACACTTGTCCCAGTGTTCTCATCCCGTAAATGACTGCAGAAAGGGGATTTTAATTCCTGTGAGCAGCGCATTCTCTTCATTTCTTCAGAGTATTTCAAGGCACTAAATCAGCCTGGCTAAGAAATAGGGACTTCAATTAAACAAATTAATTGCAGTGCTCTTATACAATTTGTTAATTGATATGCTAGGGGATTTTTTAGTTTGTTCAGCTAAGATCATGATAATTTTCCTTTTGAACAGATGCAGTGGCTATTATCAAACTGAAAATAAGTTGAGGTGAAGTACTCATTTTAAGGACAGTTCTTGGGTACATTATTATTCTTTTTTTATTTCAAATGTCACAGGAGTGAAGCATCATTCACAGTGGGAGGGAGTGTTGCTGGGTGTCAGACCAATGCCTGCATGCTGCAGCCACCCTTGCAGATATTTTAATCATTGCTGTCACTTCACACATAAAACATATGGGGCAGTCACTAGTGCCCTTGAATGTTGAATTCCAGGCTATGCTGTTCCTGTTATCATATTCTATAAACAAGAGTGTCTCAGCCATCCATGTATCATTCACATTTAGGCCTGCATTGATTTTTGTCCTGCTACCACAATGAAGCAGATGCTCCAGTGGAGCAGAAGGTTAGATGTCCAGTGTCAAAGGAACCAAGGCAATTTGCTCAAATTGAGGACTTCAGCCAATACCTGTTATAAGCTGTTGTTCTTGATCCTCCCAAATGAGAGGCTTCAGTGCCAGCGAAAACATTAAAGTGAACAGTTTTGCCTTGTTCCCTAACCAGCAGACATTTCTGTTTGGGTAAGTCATTAGTTATTCCTGAGGTTGTTAGGTTATCACATCGAATCTTAATCCATCTAATTTATCCCAGCACACTCCCATTTGTTTCTAGTTCTTGCCTTTTAAAATACCATTAAATCATGTCAAAGGCCTTCTCTGCACCTGCCAAAAAAGCTGCATGCATTCTCCAGTTTTCTTTGCCAGGTGAACTGTAGTTGGTATATTCCTAGAGAAGCAAATCCTGTTTCTCCTTCTCCTATTTCTCCTTCCCAAGCAGACTTCCTCACATGCACTGAGGGATTTTAATTTTAAGATACCCAGCTCAGCCTGGGCTCAAGTCAGTCAGTGTTGTCCTGAACAACAGAGCTTGCCTGGGTGTCCCACTTTCTCTTGCTGAGATAAGAAGTCAGAAGGGGGAAGAGAGAGGTAACAATTCACCTTTGATAGTGTAATGTGAAAATAAAGAAATCCCAACAAAACATGCCCTTCTTGTGCATAAACCCCTTTGGTTAAAAATTCTTAGCAGGATACTAAAAATAGAGAAATTCCATTGAGATCAGTGCACAGCTTTAAACCAAACATATAAATTAGTAAAGAAATGGCATTCTCAGTCCTAGATAGCTTGTAGTGAATTAGACCAGGGCTTTTACAGAACAAAGGGACCTAAAAAAACCCTAATCTCACTTTGAAGGAAGAAGGTCTCTGATCACTCCACCTGCCACTTCTCTGTGCCAAAAAAAACTCGAGTATACACCAAAAATACTGAAGGAGAGCTGAGTGTTGCTTTAAATTTATGTACCACTAGAGACCAGGGTTGAATGTGCTGACTGAACTTATTCTAATAACTTAGATGGGAAAAATCCATACTGCAAATCACCTTACTTAGGTTGACTTAACAAGAACTATTTACCCAAGAAAGAAAAAATCCCTGAGTGCTGATGGCTTTCTTTCTCACCCAAAAAGCAAGAAATACTTATGGACAGAACCTGAGATGTTTTTTTCTGGCTGCAAAGTACCACATAAGAGGAAAGGTAGCAGTTTGTTAGGCTAGGTGAAGGATTTTCCCCAGAAATCAAGTAGGATTTACAGAGGGGATGTGTTGGTGCATGTGTCAGTGATTAAATGTTTAGAATTGGTAGAAGATTTGAAGGCACAAATGGAACCAGGACATCCTGGGATTGTGCTAATGTTGCCTTAGTCATCATGGTGAACCTCAGGGAGTGCATTGGGCCTTGTTGATTGGCCATGTGGTTGGGCCAGACCTCTCTGTCCTCAGGCCATGATGTGCCTTTCAGCTGCTGGCAGTGCATGTTTGCTGGCTCCCACCTCATGGGTGTGCTCACGCTGTCAACTGGGGTTTGGGGACAAGGACATGGGTTGGAGATGGATGAAGTACACAAATGCAGGGGGTAAATGGGTTGCTGCAGCCGCTTTCGTTGCCTGTGATTATAGGGCAAAAGTCACCTCCACTCTCAGTTATACTGGTTGAAGAGGGCAGACCCCTGATCCCACATGGCCAGGCTGGGTCCTCACGCTTTGTCCAGTAAGACCCATTGCAGGAAGGTCACGTCCTGTGGGTGGGGATGAAGAGTAAGGGAGCACCCACGGGAGGACCTGGGGGTGCAGAGCAAGGAGAGGGCAAAGAGGAGCACCCCAGAGCAGGGCCCTGGGAAGCCTCAGCACCAAAGAGAGACCATTCTGCTTTAATTAGAAATTCAGGACTTTGAAATCTTGCGGGGAAGCCGGAGTGTCTCAGGGTGGCCTTTGCTGCAGCTGTGGTCTGTGGCAGCTTGTTCGGTGCCTATGCCCATGCAGGGTTTCCATTCAAATTGTCAGGGAGGTTTCCAATTAGCACCAATTGAGGCAAGTTATTTTTGGGTTTCAGTTGGACAGACACTCCTCCCTGGGGAAGCAGGGTAGGACTACCCTCTCGCATTGCATAAACCACCAAAAAAA
Source organism: Chaetura pelagica (assembly GCF_000747805.2). Classification (NCBI taxonomy): domain Eukaryota; kingdom Metazoa; phylum Chordata; class Aves; order Apodiformes; family Apodidae; genus Chaetura; species Chaetura pelagica. The sequence goes on from NW_009970726.1 coordinate 5,144,714, forward strand.
CATTAAACTTATAGTAACCACACTCAATCACTACCAACCCACACTAGATTTGAACCATCCACCAAAAGGTGAAAGGTTAATGTAAGCTAATTTTTTTTAATCATTGCTGTAACATTAGGAAGAAGCTCTGTTAACCTTTTGGGGACTGCTGACTTACTGCCTGGTGTTCATTTGGCTGACCCTACGGGCTCCAATCATGATAGGGTGGTTTCCCAAGAGAGCAAATAAAATCCAAGAGGCACATTTTTCTTCTCGGCGCTTGCCTGCTGTAACACTGAACCCTTCATTAAAAATGTGATAAGCCATGTAATGTATTTTCCTGTATATTATAGCCTTTAATCTTTAATGTTAATGACAGAAGTGGTACCATTAGCAGGACCATATTTTGCTTCATACTTTAGACATTCCTTTGTGACCACGTTTTCCTGTCCTCTTTCAGGCAGATGGTAGCTATTTCAGCTTAAATTCCTTTTTCTATTAACATAAAGAGAATTTGAAAAAACAAACTAAGCTATAATATAACAAAAATAGAAGAACTTACAGCAGCAAAATGTCAAACACTTTTTTCCTAGCCATGACCACCCTTTGACTTCACTGTTACTAGGTGTGTGCCTTAAAACTGAAGTCAATTTGGCAAATACTGCTGACAAAGAGCAATCAATCCACCTCAAGTCACCAAGTCATGCTGACTTGAGCTGTGCCTTGCTTATATCTTAGAGAACAAATTAATGGCTGATCAATTGGAAAATTCATGTGTTTATGAAGCATGTAAAAGTCATGTTGAGCCAAAAATTAATTATAAGGATGGTAAAGAAGGATTTAATGAAGTAATCCCTGCTACATCTTTCTCTGTGCCCTTTACACAATTATTTCTACCTTCCTTCATAGCTTTGACCTTTGCAGCTGTCAAATGTTGATAATGGCACTGATGCCTGTATGTCACACCTTTGTTGTGAGAAATTGTTAACTGTGTTGCATGTACATAGGCGGTTAGCATCACATTTCCAACAGTTACAGCCAACCCCCCAGGAATGCTATGGGATTAAACACAGCTCTCCTCAAAGCATTCATGAAGAAATATGTCGAATTTGAGGTGGGAACTGGAGGGGTAGGGGCATAAAGAACGTCTCTCTTATTTACGTGCAGGGTGCCAAGCATAGCAGGGTCCAGTCTGCTGCATGTGATTGCTGTGCCCACAGGGACATGGAAGGAATAAGGAAAGATTTTAGTCCTCATCTTGATCCATGAAGAGTTTTCTTTAAAAATAATCTTTCAAGCATGAGGCTTCAGGGTGTGTGATACCCTTCCACCAGTGCCAGCCCTTCTTGCACTTTGTTTCTTGATCCTTGGAGGTGGCTGAGGGATACCTGAGGGACCAAGGAGTGTACCTGCCACAAGGCACCTGTGGCCTTGAGCAGGCAGTCTGGGGAATGGCCAGGGAACAGCAATCTGCAGGACAGGCAGTGGTCTCCACAGCTCCTGAGCTTCCTGGGGGTATCAGAGCAGGGACAGATTTTAAGGAAGAGGCCCCAATTACTTCCTTCATTAACAGCAAGGAAGGGGATGAGGCACCTCTGTGATGACAGACATGAAGTGACACTTTACAGGCAAGGACAAATTATAAGCTGCTGATAGAAGAGCAGAGGGGAAAGGGCCTGCTCCTGCAGTGGCCCTGCTTTTATCCTCTTCTCTGGACATGGGGCCTGAGACATCTCCTTGACACACTGATCTGCAGGAGCAGAGCAAGCAGTGTCTGCAGCTTTAAATTATAGTTTAATCTTGTTGGCATGGGCTGTATATCTTATCCTTGAAAATCATTACATCTTAGCACTAAAACCTTTCTCCAGGCACTTCAGCTCCCTGGAGCAACACTCCTCCATGCCAGGGCTGAAATGTGAGTTTGAGCCACAGCACACTGGGGAGCAGCCAGGCTGCGTGGGGAGCACGGAGCTGTGTGCTGCTGGGCATGAAGCCAAATGGACAGGGAAACCTGAGGTTTGAGAGCAACTCTTGCCTGGTCAGCATGTGCCTGATGCACCATGGGCTCTGTGTCTCGGGGGGTGCTCTCCCAGGAAGGGTGCAGGTGAGCTGGTCACTGGTGAGCTGCTGCCAGTGGAGCCTTCATCCTTCTGATGGTGGGGTTTGGGTGACAGTGACAGGATGAAGCCTTCCTGGAGCCAACAGCAGAGGCAGAACTTGGTGAAACTCTTGAACACAGTAAGACATGGGGTCATCTCTGCTTGGGGAAAAAACAGCTGCTTTCCAGCCCCTTGGACAAGGACTTCTCTGGCAAGCTGGGAGGAAATCCAACAAAATGGAGATGATGCCAAAAAGCTCACCAGTCCCTTTGATCAGAAGGCACTGACCCCTCCTGAGCTGCACAAACTTCAGCCCAGTGCATTTACCCCCTCAAAAGCAGGGAAGAGCCCTGGCTAGGCGAGCATCATCTGAGCTGCAGTGGGTTGTTTTTCAGCCTCAGAGGCCTGAAGGCTAATACAGCCATCTGATGGGAGCAAGAACCACCAGGGGTAATAGTTCTTGCCCTGCATTAACAGAAAAGTGCATCTTTCACAAGTTGGAGTAATCCAAAACTAATGGAGGACATCCAGCTCTTTCACAATACAGTATGTCTTCAGAAATGTTTCACCCTAAGGCTACTACTGACCCTTTTCTGAGCTGGATCACAGTGCTCTCATTTGACTAGTTGTTATGTCTGGAGTGTGAACTCCACTTTTGATGTCTGTACTCCTAGACTTGTGCTGTATGTGTAGCTGTAGGGGTGTATCAAACCTACATCCGCATGATCTTGGAGGGAATGCAAAATTCAGTAGGCATGGATTATTAAGAGTCTAATTTTGAGAAACTGTGTGCATGTGTGTACACATACTCTCTTTAATATATGTAGTGAATTCTGGGGAATGAGGTAGACAGGTGTATTTATTTATCAGTACTTCTGATTAGGCACTCAAAACCAAGATGGGTCTTTCTTGTTTACCAGACTTTGACACTAGGAATGTGGTATTTCAAGTAAACAAAACAAAACAAACAAAAACAAACAAACAAACAAAAACAACAAAACCAAAACCAAAACAAATGAACAAACAAACAAAAAAACAACAAGCCACCCAACCAGCTTCTTAAGAGTATCAGGTTATGATGAGAATGTTTTTCAGCAATTTTGGGAATTTTTTTTTTCAGAAAGTTATTTGAAAGTAATCACAGTCACTTGCTCTGCCTTGGCCTTCCAGTGAGCTATGAGGGCAGCAGAGGTGTCTGCCCCTGCTGGGGGTTTTTCTGGTTTTCTCTCTTTTTGAAGGCAAGGACCATTAATGCTCTGCTGAATTTAATGTTGGCAGTTAGTGCAAATAATATCTGAATATCAAATCAAACTTCTCTTGAAGGCTTGACCAAGGTGGAACAGGTATTTGGCTGTGCAATAGGGAACTGAATATCATTACTTCTGAAAATATAAGTAATTATAACCCTCTGTTAGATAATTTTTTCCCTATCTTTTTCTATAGTCGATTTGATCGTGAAAACGACGTATTTTAGGCATCTTTTCTGTTGCTTATCTATAACTTCTACTATTAATTTTAAACCCACAAGTATAATATTTTAAGATTGACAGCCTCATATCCACAGCTCATTTTTGAGGAAAACCTAAACTTTTAAAAACTCTATTTAAAATTCTAGTAGTGGCTGTAACTACCAAGAGTCCTGCAGTACTGGGACAGACACTCAACTGAAAGGTGCTCTCATTAAAGCCTTCGTGTTCCTGACCCAATAAATAAATCAGTATTCTTTCAATCTTCTATTCTTATTAACAGCTCTGTATTATAGGGTTGACATAATAAATCTTGACAACCACTGAAGGATCTGTTGTGATTGACAGTATGAATGTTTTTCTGTTACTCACACCTGCACCTATCAACAGTGTGATCCCTGCTACTGTGTTTGGAGGATGTTGTAGATGACACCAAATATTTACATCTTTTTCTGGATTTAGGTGGAATATTCCTTGCAGCTATAATGCAATAGTATTAACATTTAGGCAGTGATCCACCCCTAGCAGAGCAAACAATGGGCTTAGTTATCACAAGGCAAGAAACTTTTGCCCTCCAAGGAGCTGCAGGGCTCTTTCTTGGGAAGGAAGGAGACATCCAGACCCTCCTTGTTCTCATCAGTTTTGTTACAATTTATTTTGTTTCATATAGTTCCTGTGTGGGGCATTTTATCTGTAGATTTCCTTGTAAATCAGTGCACACTTTAACATGCTCTGTATATAATAACAATACATTAATTATAGGCAGTTCTAGTTTTATCACACCATTCTTGTCAAAAGCCAAAACGTTACCTCATCCTTCACCATAGTATTATAAAATAATAACTTAGTTTTCCAACCTTTTGCTGGAGCTGAATATAAATAATCTTCCTTTTTTGTTTCTTGGACTCTTAACAGCTTGATCTCTGTTACTAATGTCTTCTTAGGTCTCCAGAGAGAATAAAATAGAAGAAGGAAGATAATAATTTAATCAAAGACAGCTCAAGTGGTAGTTTTTCTGTGCAGACATAAACAGTTATTGGTTCTCTCAGGATTCCTTTTTGACAAGCATAAATAAACCTACACTTAAGACATAAGAGTTAATACACACTTTTAAGAAGTGAGTTTTTTCTCTTTGAGGAAAGGATTAAAATCTAATTGGTTGAATCTTGGAACATTTATGATGTTGTGAATACAAGGTTTTTATTGTACATTTTATCTTCACTTCTTCATTTATTCCTTACAGTAAAGTCAAAGAATCAGTAGCAGCCTGATATTTTACTGCTGTAAAATGGAACCACATATAAAAATGGAAAATTGCTCAAGTAATGTGTGAACCTTTAGTAATTGAACCTTAACTAAGTAATGGACGTAAGAGGTACCAATCAGGTGTTTTATGTTACTTCAAGGTCTCTTTCTCTCATTTTTAAGTGCTACTGGCATAAACAAGTGTGGAGAAACTTTCACATCGTTAGCATTGTTGGACAGTAGCATTTTCAAAATGGGTTTCCCACAAGTCTTCTTTTCTACTTGGGAGAAAATGGGATGATCAAAGCTGTCATATGAAGGAGATCAGCTACTACAAATGAAGTATCTGCTGACTGTCCAGCAGCAAAAAATACATGCATTACTGAGACAAGTTATTTCTAGATTCCTTTCTCACTTTTTAATGGTGTTAACTGGAAATTACTAGGGAACTTCCAAGTGTAAATTTGGTCTGAATTGCAGGAGACCAACCAAATGAAAGGTGAATTTAGAGTAAAAATAGTATAAGCAGCTTAAAGGCTTATAACTATAGATGGAAGATTATATTCTGCTTAGGAGTTTTGTAGGCAACTGAGGCAAAAGTGTTCAATGTCAGTAATCACTTTGTCTCTTTCCATCACAAAAAATGTGTATTTTAAGATGAGAAACCTCAGCAAATACAAGCTTCCAGAGTACTTAATTTTTTATAAACCCTGTACCATTTTGCAAGTACTTTTTTTTTCATTCCTTTTCTAAAAAATGGATAAATGCAGACTGTGCTACTTAATAGCATTAAGAGCATCAGTCTGCTCCACTGGCTGGATCTGGATCAAACAGTGGAGATCAAAAAGAATATAAATGTACCTGATATTCCAGCATATCCAGAAATAAACTGCATGCTGTAGAAGGACTAAAGGGATGAAGAATATATGTTGAATATTTTTATTTCCAATGTTCCTTCACAGTTAATGGATTAACTCACCCTTCATCCCTTCTTTACTCATTCAGATCTTGACTCTTTTATCCTGTGCTGGCAAATTGAAGGTCTGCCTTGTGGTCAGAGGTCACTGAATTAATCACTTTAAACAAGAGCTTTGCTGAGGTTTCAGAATTTCTAGCATGACCTATTTCTCCTTTCTGTTTTCCACAGCTTTCCCAGCTTTTCCCCAGTTGTTTGTAAAGGAAAATCAGTGGAATAAGATAAAGAGTCAGAAAGTTCCAGGAAGTGAGAGGTTTTGTGGCCAGCCTACAGGAAAGCCACATTCCCAGGCTGGAGAGCTGGGTTGGTTACTGGTGTCTCTCCAGTGAGGAATCTGATGGCAGCAATGGAAGAGAAGATGATGCTCAGTGCCAGGTTGGCCACTGCTGAGACTGGCAGGCAGAGAGTTGTGGGCTCTGCAACAAAGACTTAGGGGACAAGTCCTCCTAACATTTACATTGACATCCACCCTTCAGTCCCAGCAGCTACAGAGAGAAGATCCCTACCCAGTTACACAGTTCAACCAATGGGAAATGCAATATTCTTAACCTTACACCAAAAATAATAATTACCATTATACAAGCATTGGAGTTGCTTCGATTTCTTTGATTGGTACCAATCAAAAGCTCTGCAGGGAGCAAATCAACAAAATAAAGAAATCCTTGTCCCAAAACATTTTGGAAGCCTGAACTGTGACGAGATGAATCCAGAGGAATTCCAGCTTGCTCTGCAATAGAAATTGAGCCATGGGGCCTCACTCATGCAGCAGCACTGCTTGGAGAGCAGTTAAGCCTCTTCAGTGCAGACACTGCAGCAGGGGAGAGTGGTGAGGTGTGTGTGTGTGTGTGTTGGTGTGTGTGAGAGAGAGCACAGGGACAAGTGGGAGCTGAACTGTCACCAGGCTCTTCTGCACCACTGAAATGCATGTCCTTTCATGTATGTATGTACCACCTCTAGAGCTAAGCAGGAACTCTGGTGACAGAAGTTGCCATCCTGCCTGTCTATACTGTAAAGTGTTCCTAATATGAACCCGCTGTGTGCACCTTATCTAGAGACCAGACAAAATGAGGGGTTAGATATATATCTTCACAGTGATTTATGCCATATGGGCAGGAATAAATCAGCTGGAAGAAAACCAGCCTTTCTTGAGTTCATTTTCCAGCTGAATTAATCCCCCTTCACAGGTCTCCAATGCAACTGCAAAAATGGACATGTGCTTGGGCAGGGAGGCCAGAAAAGATTAGCAAGGGACCTAGGGATGTGTGGGCAGCACTGTCCTTGGACATGGGGAGGGACACAATTTCCATATGCATTAATATTCCAGGGGCATCATGAGAGCAGCAAATACTTTGAAGAGCAGAGGAGCTCTTTCTAGCTGATTCTCTTTGGAGCTAACTCCAACACAAATCTGTGGCTGCACAACTGTCCAGTGACTAATGCAACAATTGTACCTTGACCAGTTCCAATATTGCACTCAGGACTTTTGTATACACCCGATTTCCACTGAACCAAATAGGATTTAAAGGAAGCACTGTAAGATCTAGTGAAATGAGAACTGTGGTTGGGAGCCAAGGTCCAAGCATTTTTTCCCTTGTTTTATGGCCTCTTCAGATATAGGGAATGTACTGAGAAAAACATTTCTCACAGACAGGAGTTGATGCAGAAGGGAAATAAAGGGCACTGACTGCTCAGCCCTTGCCCCATCACACCCTCTGTGGCATTGCCTTCAGCCATTGTGCAGGCATTCACTGCCTTTAACTGGATTACTCTATTTTCTGTTCCTTCCATCTCCAGTACACTTTGAAAGATTGCATTTAAAAATGTAAAATAATAATAAAAAAATAATTCCATTAACTCAAAAGAGGTTCCTAATTGACCTCTTAATACAGTGTATTTAACATGACACCAGTACCATTTTCATATGGAAAGGGGATGATCCTTAATAATTCAGTGCTTCTATTTTCATTCTATAGAACACATTTTCTAAGGGAATGGGGAGAAAATTGTGAATTCCTGTCGTTTATCACTCTGCCACAGAAATGAAACTGCAGCTCCCTCTGATGTGAAACAGCACATTCAGAGGCAGAAAGGGACCTCAGGGTGCTGATCAACAAGGGGATGAATATGAGCCAGCAGGGTGCCCAGGTGGCCAAGAAGGCCAAAGGCATCCTGGCTTGTATTTGAAGTAGTGTTGTGTGTAGGTCTAGGGAAGTACTTGGCATTGGTGAGGCTCCACCTCGAGTACTGTGTTCAGTTTTGGGCACCTCAGTTCAAGAAAGACATGGAGGTGCTGGAACAGGTGCGGAGAAGGGCAACTGGGCTGGTGAAAGGGCTAGAGAACAAATCTTATGAGGGGCAGCTGAGGGAACTGGGGCTGTTTAGTCTAAAGAAAAGTAGTCTGAGAGAAGGCTTCATAGCTCTCTACAACTAACTGAAAGGACATTGTAGACAGGTAGATGCTGGTCTCTTCTCAAAAGGCAATCATGATAGGACAAGAGGGAACAGCCTAAAGCTACACCAGGGGAGTTTTAGGCTGGACATCGAGAATTTTTTTTTCACTGAGGGAGTTGTCAGGCATTGGAACAGGCTGCCCAGAGAGGTGGTTGAGATACCATCCCTGGATGTGTCAAAGTCAAATAGATGTGGCACCTGATCCTTAATGTTAAGCCTGAAGACCTGAGTGAAAAACCCTCTTGTTCGGGCTGTCAGCAGAGCCTTTAATTTGCATTCAGTCTTGCATCCATCTGGGATCTGTGTGTGGTAGTGACTGATGTTTTATTATTGTTTGGTAAATAAAAATATTTAAATTAAGAACAACTCAGTGGCAAGAATGGCTTTATATAGTCATCACAACATGCTTCTCCCACTGCTCTAAGTGTAGGAGGCATTTTTCCACCACTTAAAATGTAAAGTCTGACATATTTTAAGAATATTATCAAAGTGTATCTTTAGAAATCACCTTAAGCATAATAACAAAGGACCAAATCAATAGTGTTTTGACAATTTCCCTTAGCTAAACTCTTTCAAGATGCCATTTTTACTGTTATGACTCCTTTCTGTCTTTTGCTTCTTCTGGGGAGGACGAGGACACATGGCAGCACAGCCTTTTCACCCAAATAGAGTATAACGGACCATGAAAGCAGGATACATCCTCTGAACCCAAACGTCAGCTCCAGTTAAGGTGAACTGCTCCATTTTAGAGGCAGTGAGTTACCTTGTGCTTCACTGGAAACCTCAGCACCAGTGCCAGAGAGGAACTGGAAAGGACATAGATCTTCAGCAAGATGGAGTGTGACAGTTCTGGGGCCACCACTGCCTCCTCACGCTGAAGTAGCAGCTTCATTAGAGAACACAGAAGGGTAAGTGTCATTCTCAGATTTGCAGCATTTCCTCTTCTCATGGTCTATTTTACACAGTAGATAGCACGTTTGTTACAAACTTACCTTCACATGTGTGCTGACAGGACATGCTGGAAATTGTGCATCCAGACCAGGAATTTCTTAACCATAGGCCTCCAACATCTGCTCCACACTTGTTGCACAGCTGGAACATGAACAGAGCTTTTAATGTCACTCTTTGAATTTTGCATTCCTGTTTTTAAATGTTGTTTGTGTAATTTATGCCTTGCAAGCCTGCACAAGGTTGGTGGAAAGAAACCTCTTCTTTATTTGAGCTCTCTGAAGTGCAATATTTCTCTTGGCTTAATTTGTCCCTCTTTCTAAGCTTATGTATTATCATCTGACAAATTGGATCTATTCTTTTCCAGCAAGTTACTTGAGCACATACTTGTAGCTGCTTTTAAGAACAGTACAGCTTTCAGATAATTTCATCAGGTTTTTATGTGCCAGATGTGGTTTGTTTTCCACAGCTGGAGTATTAGAAAAATGTTGCATAACATCCATCCATTCTTTAACAAATAGAAATTTAAATCTACAGATGAAAAATAAGCAGGCCCTGCAGAACCCAGTACTGCCTTGTTTCACTTGTCTCCTTCTGCTGCAGTGAATTCAGGTTTGCAGTCACCTCCCTGCCAAAATAGAAGCTCATTGCTCATCTTCCCTCTCCCCAGACTTCCCCAGCCATTCTGCTTCTCTGCACTTCACTGACTGCATTTGACTTAACATGCCCATTGACCAGAATTTGAAGCACCAGAAGAAACCCTTCTTTATTCCAGCCTTCAAAGCAAGTTGAGTAAGCCTTTTGATTACTCTCCATTGATTAGTGTCACCCACATTAGCAGATTTACTTTTGATCTTTAGAGTTTTATTAAAAGGTAAGATGTGCCCTGAAGTTTATTCACACTCTGTGTAACCTCTTTTTATTTCTCTCTTTTGGGAGTTGTTACGTAGGGGAATAGCTGGTATCTCTAAGTTATTAATAAAGTGCTCTGAATACCATCTCTGGGGGCTGTGGGATAAACCCAGGGAGGGATCCCCCTGACTGGGCACAGGGAGATGAGACGTTGCTGGACTCTCACTCCCTTCAAAGGACATTAAATGCAAACAAATATTTTTCTCAGTGGGGATCAAGCAGGGCAGCAAACATGCATCCAGCTGAGAGCTCTGTGAGGTCTGGGTGACACTGACTTTCCTCAAAGGAGAAGGCAGAGAAACAATCAGATTTTATGAAACCTATGAAGCTGTCTTTGCAAATCATGACTAAAGGAATGGAGGCATCAGTTTGGCAGAAAGCTGAATTTACTCCCAAGCCCAAAGGTAACAGTGACTTGTCTTTATCTTAGAATTGCTTCTGTATGTATATTGGTATGAGCACCACTTCCAGTGTCCATGAGACAGCATTTATCACTGTGTGTTCACTTTGCAAAATGTTCTGTCTTGCTGGGGTAGGGCACAGAGTGGAAGGCCTGCCATGGTCCGTGTTTCAGTAGAGGACAAGAATAAATAGCACAGTACAAGATGAAAAACCAGAGAGTGCATAAATTCCTGGTGTGCAGAAATCTATAAGGCAGCATCCTTGAAATATTGTACATATTTAAATTTTTTCATTAAATATATGTTTCATGCATTCATGCCATAAGCACTTTATGGTCACTGACTCTGCAGTTTTCTGGACTTAAACCTCCAAGAGGTACCAAAGGGAATACTCTACATGTGGGAGAAGAGGTGTCTTCTTTGGATGTCAGAACCCAATATCTTTCTGTTTTATCTTTAATGTTATAGACAGAGTAGATCAGGAATTCACAGACTAAGCCATTAGGGCTTCAAAAAGTTTAAATGCAAGCCACTCTGGCAGTGGAAAAATACCTAAGTACAAACACAGCATTTTCTGTTTTCAAGGTGCCACAAATGTTAATTAGCAAATAAATCTTGCTTGCCTGGGCTAGAAAAGTCCTTCTGTCACTCTTGGACTTTCCCCCAAAATCCAACAGCAAACGCCTTTCTGGTAACTGCTGGAGTAGCACTGGGCACAGATCATGTCTTGACTAATGGGATGTGATGCAATAAAAAGCTTTAGAGATAATGAAAACATCTCTTAAAAGCAAAGCACTGAGAGGAGTCTGGATGCTGTTGCAGGGAATTATGCATCCCTGTGCCCATGCTTGGAGCAGGCAGGACCTTGTAGGCAGCTCTTTCTTCACCCCACTGAAACCACCAGCTGACAGCATTTTCCCTGATATGAAAAACTGTGTCAAGCAGGACAAAAGAGGTATCACACTTTGACAGTCACCACTCAAAGGGCAGGATAGCACAGTTCTGTAAGGTGGGAGTGGAAAGCCTTGTGTGCTGCTTATTTCATTATCCCAAATCTGTTTATACAGGGATATAAAGACATACATCAACAGCCAAGTGCTGTAGGTGGTCCTTCCTCAGGGAATGTACAGCCTGGACAATTCATGGAGGGAGTTGCCATGAGGGTGAGTTCTCAGCAGAAAAGGAAATCTGTGTTTTAACCAAACAGGTTCCATATATTTTAGCTTGTTTGGGCAACGTTTAATTATTACAGCTCCAAGGTTCCTAGGTTTTTGAAGTATTTCATCCAGGAATTTGGAGGTAGCCCATAGGAAAAGCAAACCTGAGGAATAGTGTTCTGAAAAAGAAAGGGAGCTGCAAGTCTCTTTATCACAGATGTAGTAACATAATGAAAGTACTAAAAGGTGTGGGGAGCAGAAGGAGATGGGTGTGACACACTAGCAAGAGGGGTCTGGCAAGGAGGCTGGAAGGTGCAGTCTGTGGCTATACAGAACTTAAATGTAAGGTTGGGAGCCACAGAAGTGCAGACTTAGGAAGGTTCTTGACAAAGTCATAATAGAAGGAAATCATTTCAGTGGACCAGTTTGGGTGAGACAGGATTGGCAAACTCAAGGTGAGGCAGAGAAGAAAGGTGGCACTGGGTCACAAGGTAACATGTCACAGGAAATTATTCCATTTGTGCATTTCTTTATATCTCCTTTACAGTTCTATGCCAACGTGTCATATAGGTAAATCTTAACCTTGCTGGGGCTGAGAGCTTATCTTCCTAATTATCCCTGTTGGCTCTACATCACTGTAATTGAAAGGTTCTGCTCTTTTCACAGCATGAGCTCAACATCAAGTACAAATTGTGAAAGAGGAACTGATGTGCACGCACATGCCAGGAGGAAGACCTGAGAGCTCAGCCATTGGCACAAACCCAGCACTCAGCTGAGCAGTGAACATGCAAGCCTTTTCTCTGGTTACATGATTTCTTAATATAAATATTTCTAGAAGAAAAACATTCATGTAACCCTGTCAGGACGTTTCTTTCCCTGATCCCAAAGCACATTCCAAAGGTAGTGGTATCTAGTCACAGTTAGAACCGGACACTGAGAAATTCAGCCATGTCTGTGCATCCAGATCTGGCTCACTGCAAACTTTTCAGGAATGCTAGTTGGGAAGAAGAGGAGATCAAAACACTATTGCCCATAGCATGTGCCAAGAAATGTGCTTCTTGATTCTACAGCTGCTTATTTGATAAATCATATTAACACCTGAATGCTGCCTCATTGCAACGTGTGAAGTATTTCTAAGATTTAATTTTGTGCACTATTCAGATTCCTATCACTAACCTGCATCATGCTGGCCAGTAAGTTCCTTGATTTTTATGTTAAATTCCTGGTATTCCACTAATTGAGTCTTGAGAGACTTACAGTTAGTACTCACTGTAGCAGAGCACGGAAGAACTGCAACTACTGTAATCTTTTCTAATCAAAATAATTTGAAGAAAGAAAATATTTTTAAGGATCTGAGATAGAGCACCACATTAAAATAACATAATAATGAAATTATTATAGACAGCATCTCCATTTTCATTCTGACCAGTATTTTGTGATCGAACCTAACACCTTGCATGGCTTTATATACAACTAGCATTTATTTTAAAGACGGGTTCCAGTGTGCAGGTAAGTACTACACTGAAATAAAAGGTACTTCTCTGTTTCCTACAAAACCTAAAATGAATAACATAGGGAAAATAATTGCCTGACTGCTGAGAAATTGTATATAAAGCATGGCCATAAATGTGTGGTATCCTCTGTGTATGTATTTAAATGCTCCCTAGTCACCCCTGATTACAGCTTGCCACATCAACAAAACATCTGGTTTGGTATTTTACTTACATTGAAACCTCTTGGCCAAGCAAGAATTTTTATCTCAAAAGCAGCTGAAAGCTTTGTTTACCATCTCATAGGACATGCTGTTAGACTCTTGTGCTAAAGATCTTTTTTAATGACATGCTTGATAGGACTGAACAGTGTATGTTCACCAGCTTTCACCTTCACTATTAATAACGACACAGCTCCGATCTGAAATGTCTTCTATAATTGTGTAATTACACACCTCATTTATCCAATTGTTAAGCCAAGAGTCTGATTAAATATTAACAACTGCTTGGTTTTCCTAGTGTCATTAGCTGGAAAGCAACCCTGTAATCTCAAGTAACACATGATGGTAATTATCCTTCACAGTCACAGCTGAAAATCCAGCACAATCAGAGCAGATAAGGTTGACCAGCAGAAAACACATTGCCTTTCTGTTCCTCCCTGCCTTCACCTGCCCAAGCCACCTACCTCATGTATGGACTTCCCATGGCAGAAAAGCTGCAGAGGAGGGCACTGGCTGGTTTTGCTCCTCTGATCCCAGGCTGCAAAATGAGAAGTGGCAACCTGGATTCTGAAGCTGTAATTTTATTTTATTAATATTATTTTTTTCACTTCAAATCAAAGGAGAGCCACTTAGTTTTTTCCCAAGCATCCTTTCCCATAGAAAGAAAGGGGGAGAGCAGAGAGACCAGCAACGTGAGAGCTGGGAATAATGCTCTTGTCATCTGGCCTTGCTGCAGAGGGGAGCCCGCTCTGTGGACTTCACAAATTAATTGGCAGCCTTAGCACAAACACATAAACCAGGAGCAAGCTGCACTTCTGTTGGACTCTGCATGGTAGTGTCACCAGCCTCCTTAAAATAAAAGGCTGCAGAAGAGAGCATCAAAATGCCATAAACAACCCAAAGCGATGGCAAACAGATGTTCCATTCAGCAGCAGCCCAAGCCCTCTGAGAAGCACCCTGTGCCACTGCCCACAGCCCTCCCTGAAGACCTTGGGACCTGGAGGACCCTGAGCTGGACAGAGGAGACAGGCAGGACTCTGCCTCAGGGAGTGGGACCACGCTGTGGGGAACCTGAGAGCTGGAGACCCCGGGACGTGCAGGGGACGCGTGCGGGTGGGCCTTGGGGGGACCGACCCAGCAGCCCCCCCTCCCCAGCCCTGCAGCAGCCCTCACAGGGGCTGCCTGGAGCAGCAGGGCTGCCCCCCCATTAACATCTCATTACGATGAAAGGAGCAGTTTATATCTCCCAGAGTTATTGCTTCCAGGCTGCCTGTAAACTCAGGTGAAGCCTTGCATCTGGTTCAGGTTTTCAGGCTTTTTTTGCTGCAGTGGGGAGGACAGGACTGTGATTTGTGTGTGAGGAGAGCAGGGCTGGAGGTGGGCTGGGCTGGGGGCCCTGCCACCCACCGAGCTGGGGCCACCAAGTCACTGCCTGGTGCCTGCTGTGCACAGCACCTTGTCTGCCCCGTTGCGCAGTGCACAGTGCGTGGGGCTGCAGGAGGGGCTGGGGGGGACAGGGTTTGCTCTGAGACTCCTCAAAGTGTCAGAGTGGGCTGCTCCAGAGGAAGGGACACCAAAGGGCTTTGCAGCTGGTGGCACAAAAAGCCCATGAGAGAGCTCCCTCTCATCCCTAATACACTGTGTTTCAGCTCAAGCTCCCAGGGCAGTGCTGGCAGGCAATGAATGTGAAGTAAGATTTGCAAGATGAGAGTCAGAAATCAATAAGCTCCATCAGCTGGGATCTAGCAGTTGTCTGAAACAACAGGTTAGAGCAGCTGATGAATGCTTTAAGGTGAGGGAAATTAATTAAAAATAAGACCAAAATATGATCAGAAGGCATGCTCTCCAGCTGCAAGCCCTATAGGAGAGCAAAACCCAAGAGAAATAACTACTTGCAGGTCTATTCCTTAAAACACAGATCAACCTCTTCAAGGATGGATAATATCTTTATAAGGTGGGCAGGTTATGCTACGTGCTACCAAATAGCTCCTTGTTCAAGTATCAGCTGCACAGTTACATGATTCATAAAATGGAATTGTCAGGTCCTGTGTTCTTTCTGAAACCCACTTGAAAGAATCCTTGCCCAGCCCTCTGCAAAAATCTTTCCATGCCACTTGCACCAGTTGTGTAAATAAAGGTTTGGTGAAACAGCATCGAAATTCATAACTCTCAGCCCCTTCAGGCATTTTCTGGAAGCTGAGCAAATGCTTCATCTCACCTCACCAGCATGCAGCTTGCAGGTGGCACATGCAATGGGACATGCTCCAGCCTGGGAAGCACTGTGGAGTCCCCACACAGCATATCAGCACATGGCAGAGGCCTCCTCCATCATTTTCCTTTCCAGCCAAAGCCATAAGAAATGGGGTTCATGCCAGAAGCTGTAAATACAGACAGGAGAGGCAGCAGAACCCCAGTGGGGGCACCAAAGCAAACAGCAGTTGGCCACTTTGTGTAATTTATTTAAGGAGAAAACCTACGCCAACCAAGAGCATCCCACCAGAGCCACAGATTGGGCCAAGGTGGATGGGCAAATAAAGCCTTTGTGGACAATGGGTGAAAAGCATATGAAATACTGGCAAGGACACCTGTCTCCAGCTTCTGCTTAATAGCTTTAGTGGGCTTCTAATGACTAGAGAGGAAGCTGAACTCAGGAAAGGAGGCACTGACATGGCCACCATTCCTGAAGAAGTCTTGGGGCAATTACAATGTTTGTAGGTTACAGTAGATACAACACTAAAAATTATGTTGCTGCTCTTTGAAGGGAGTATAACAACTGCTCATCAGAAAACATCTAATAGGCCTCTGATGAAAAGTCAAAGAGAACATATATAAAACTAAATTTTTACAGCACATCACATGCTATCTTCTGTAATGCTGGAAGAACTTTCACTGAAAAATAAAATTACCTGTAGGAACAAATTTGTTAAGGCTGACCTGAATGCAAAGCTTTGTTTTTTTTCTTCAGGCCTCACAGAGACATTTTATAAGCTTTTTTTTTTTTTTTCCAAAACAGTGTATTGATCTTTACTGATTACTGACACTGATGCCATATGCCAGGAGTCTGCCTGTTCTCCTGGTGATGCAGAGGATCTGAGAACCAGATTGCCCCTCTGCAGCAAAATTGCCCATCTCCCCAGGAAGATGTGAGCAGCCATTCAGACAACCAAGCATGGCTGAGGAGCCGTTCAGGGGAAGCACAGACACAGCACCCAGAGAGGTAACTCAAGCTTCTTCTGCTGCCTTCACATCTACAACACCAGCTCCAGCAAAGAGGTGATTCCAGCCAACGGAGATGGATCATCTCAGGGAGCCACCTGCAAAAGCCCACACAAAAGTGCTCCCCAGAAACCTTCTGGCCTCATAAACCTTTCACGGGCCCCCAAAGACCATAAATTCTGCACAGCCTCTCAGAAATGTTTCAAGGCACTTAATGTTTTCCTTCTGCTCTGCTCTTTCC
>NW_009970726.1:5161632-5168225 GCF_000747805.2 Chaetura pelagica
CTTTCCCTGCCCACTGCAGGGATCTCTGCACTCACCTGATACTGAGCCTGGCAGAATATTGCTCCATATGCCAAAACCCACTACAGAATTGAACTAAATTGTCTTGATGCCCATCTAGATAAAACATCAATGCCACTTATTTATTATCTGATTTATTTTAAATTAAAAGGAAAAAGAAAAGGTAACTGAGGTAAGTATTTGAGTCAGATTTTCAATTTCTAATGTCAAGGTTTAATAAATCAGTAAAGCAGGTTAATGACATCAGCTGAACTGGAGTGTGGGGCAAGCATGACACTTCTGTCCATAAATATACACACGTTATTTAAAACCCAGCATCCCAAACAAGAAGAAAAAGCTTGTAAGGAAGACATCTTATCTTGTCACCTTAGGGAAAGTACCAAGAGTAACGCTGAATGAGTTACTGAAAACTACACTGATCAGCAAAGCAAAATTAACTCTTACAGGTAAGAAGGTATAGGGATGTAGGCAAACTCAGTTAAGCCTTGTAAAGGAAATTAAATGGGAATGGGAATGTAGAATTTTAAGTGCCCATACCCAACCTGAAAAAGACCTTGTTGCACAGAAACTGAGAATGACCAGCCTGTCTGTGCTGCAAAACATCTATCAAATGAAAAGCATCAAAATGTGAGCCAAAATTACACCATAAAGGGGGAAAATCAAGTAATCTCAAAAATCATAGCCATTTTAGTCTGTCTTCAATATTGAACTATGATTTATGAAGTCAAAAGACATGAAGGTCTGTATATAATCCCCAAAGTTTTCTACCCTCAACCTAATCTCAGACCATTCTCCAGCAAGATGAACGAACTTTTGCACTTTTTGAGGGCTTAAGTATCAAAGTGCAGCAAACCGAACTTTATATTGATTATTTTAACACAAAGCTTGTATCGGATTTCACTAGCAAAGCATTTTGTATGGGATAAAAAGTATTCTGTTCCCAGCAAGGAGTCACATTTTTCTTATTCAGGCACTGATGGAGCCTGCAAACTTCTCCAGTGGTGGTAACACTGTCCCTGGGAAGGCTGTAGCTCAGCAATGATGGGAAACACTGAAGGAACAGCAGTGGCCTGGGTGCACTTGTGCTTCTCCCCTTCCCTGGACACACATCTCCCCAAAGGAAAAGGGATCCCACTCCATGTCCGTGGGTGCACTTCAGTCAGCTCTGATGCTCAGCTTTACCAGCTGGTAATAAATCACCCAGCTTTTTTTTTAGTTCATTTCTAATATATTTTTAAAGTTTTTTATAAACTGAATGACTAAAGGATTTTGCTGGCAAGGGCTACTGCATGGAGACAGGAGGGGAATGCAACTAGAAGGGCAACAGAAAGTACTGTTTGCTGCAGCACACCTGGAAATCAAGCTGCTATTACATCTTCAAGGATATTTCTCCAAGTATATTTCAGTCTTTCTCTATTTTAAATCCCTGAAAACACTTCCCAATCTGCTTGTCTCCAGTGCTTTTTCCACACATCGATAAGGCATCGATCACCAACCAGTACTACCGGCTGGAAAACCATGTGAGGCAGAAAAATCTAAAGCAAACAATGCACTTTTTAAGTCTACGAGAAAGAAATCCCTCGCCTTCCATTGTCAGTCATTCCTCAACCAGCAATTTCTACTTAGCATTAGGTACAGCTATCCTTTGCGGATGCTGAGGGAATTTTTACAGGCTACAGCAAAGAAAGTGACAAAAAGGGATATTTTCTGCTTTCTGCCTAAGCAGCCAACCCCCCACACGTGCAGCCTGTGCAGCATAAGCAGTGTGAGCAGCCTGTGCCTGTGCTGAGCCTTCTCACGGGGGATGCAACCGTGTGTGGAAGAGCAAGCAGCAGGGGAGGAAAAGCTTCCCCAGTGGATTTAACACGGAACGAGGAACCAAATACTCTTTCCTTTTAATCCCTTGTAGTGACTTTATTAAATAAATAAATAATTCGTATAACTTCTGGGTTACCTTTATTTGGGTTCACTCTTACCAACTGTCCAGCTCTGGAAGTACTTTTAATTTCTTCAGCTCCTCTCCAGCTTTCATTGCCCCAGTTCAGCACCTTCTGCAACATGCAGTTTGGTGGGTGAGCTCAGATCAATTTATTCTAACTTAATTGTAATTGCATACAGCAATTAACCTCTTTCTCTGTAACTATCCTTGGTTTTCCTCTGTCTCAGTTTAGGCTTCTTGACAGAACTTCACTCCTCATCCATAATTACTAACACTTGCTGGATAATAAACTCCCAGTGAGGACATTCACTGAAGCCCAAGTAAGGTTCTCGTAATGGATTTCTTCATCTGTTCAGATGGCTCTAATCAGCACAAGGAACAGGATTTTTCTCGTTACACACACAATTTTCTCATTAATTAATTAGGATATACAAGACACGTTGCTCTGTAACTCAAATGAATTCTGCCTTTTCGTCGTGTGCTCACGCAGACTGGCCCAGTGCCACAGCTCTTGGCTGAGGGGCAACCGCCACGGGCCAGAAGGGTCTGCGTGTCACGGGTGTCACACCACGGGTGCCAGTCCTGCAGAGGCTCACAATGACAATGCTGGTAGCTGCCTCAGAAAAAGCCCAAGTGCCTAGAAATGAAGCCTTTGCAGGATCTGCCCCCACCTGCTGCCACCTCCCCAGGCAGCTCCTCCGGGCTCCCAGGGCAGCAGCATCGCCCTCCCACCAGCAGAACAGCAAAGCACACGAGCCCCCTGCAGCTACAGCTCCCTGCTGTTGAGGAGGTCCTACTCAGGCTGGGACAGGCACCACAGGGCACAGGACTCGGGCCTGGCTCCATGCCTGGCTCACCTGGGAGCAGGCAAGCCCAGGTGCATGGCCACCACTGACCCTCCTGAAAGAATCCAGCTCCGGAGACACATCAGCCCTTTGTGGTCTGTGAAAATGTTTCCAATACATAATGTTAATATCACAGCAGTTGAAATAGGGAGCAGCTCAAAGTTCTCCCATCCAATTACAATTCTGGCCATTAGTACAGCAAGCTATTAACACCAAGTTAAAAAAGGAAGGTGGCTGCATTTACCACGCTGCTTTATTTATGAGTAGCTTGGCATTTAGAAATAAACCAATCGCTTCAACTTGACAGGAAGCAAAGCACTATTTGCTGTGTTGTCTGAAAGCCTTGAGAAGGATTTGGCTACATTTAAAGGTTTATTAGAACACTGACAGGGTTTGCCTGTACACAGCAAGGATGCTGGATGGCTGTGCTGAATTGATGCTTATGTGTATTAAACCTAACACTGAGGGGCAGGAAAGCTGGAAGGTAGAAAGGTGAAAGGCAAGAGACTTAAGGGTTCATTATAACGGCTTTTTAAAATTTATTTTTCTTTTTCTGCCTGAGACTTCTGTAACTGTAAACTGAAGATTCAACTGCTTTGCAGACTTAGCAGTGATTAAAGTTCTAGAGTCTGTTCTCCACACCAAAGCACTATAATGGCTAAGAAAAGAACAAAAGCTGCACAGAGAACTGGGCAATGATTGCAAGTGACAAAACTTTGTACCCACACATCTCCCCTAACCTCAAGCAGACCTTTGCTTCTCAGTCTGCCAAATCTAAGAGATCTATTATTTTCTTTTGGTTTGAAACTTCTTCCTAAGTATATTGCAGTATCACCAGAGCAGTTGAACAGCAAGTCTACTCTATCACGAATTTTAACTGAAAATAAGTTATTCACACTCACGTAGCCTGCATGTGTCAGAGGTTTCTTCCAGAATTTGGAGGGTTCTTCATTACACTGTTTACAGTCCACTCTTTTTTTTTTTTTTTTTTTTTTTTTCAGAACCACTGCCACATTTTAGGTACACCAAAAATATTTTGACTAAGACAATCCCCTGCATATTTTCTTAAAGTGAGAATAAATTCTAACAGCTCCATAAACTAGACAGCTTTAAACCTGAGAACACTTTCCCATGCCTCATCACAGCCCTACCATCTAGAACAAAACCGTATTCAATGCAGAGTAAACAACTCAGCAACAACTTTTCTCCCCTCTTAAATCTAACTTGTGGATTTATCATCTTCTTTTCCTTGGACACAACTGCAAAAGGAGAATTATTTTTCACAGCTGACAGTGGGAATGCAGAGCCCAGGAGGCAGAGAGCCCTGGAGACCTGACAGTCTGCTTGAACTGTGCCTGAAAAATGCAATTCATCTGGGCACTACAGAGAGAAGAGGGAAGAAAAAAGGATGAGCGTAATTGGTTCTGACTATAAAAGTCAGATCTCAGTTTTTTCTAGAGATATGCATTGCAGGAAACACTATTGGTGAACCTGGATCCTTTTTAAAAGAGCTAATTTAATCAAGAACTACAATAATTTAAGAATATGACACTGGTAGGAGATTCACATATAATCCCTGACAGTAAAAACTATCAAATGTTTGTCATTAAATGACATCAAATGAATCATTTGGGAGAAAGACAATACACATTAGCAGTAGCCAAAGGGAGCATTCTCATACAATAAAGCTTCAGAAGAGACAATTCCTTGAGCACTAATCCAAACCCAGATCCTATCTATTATGCACAGAATGAAAACATGAGACAAAAGCTTAAAGAATAAAAGATGCCTTCCATGAAGATACAGGGAAAATGTATTATCAAGTGATGGACAAAACGAGCTTGGTGTCAGAATACCCTCTTGTGCTGCACATGAAGAACATTTCAAAATGCAAACTCTTGGCTGCAATGAGGAGCTTTTGTGGAGCAGTGTCCCCAGGATGACTGGCAGAGGCACAGCCAGGAGGCTCCTGTCACACTTCAGGCCAGCAGGCACGGGAACTGCACCAGATTTACCCTTCAGTCCCTGCCCACGTGTGGAGCTTTCAGATGGATCCTCTAAGAGCTTCAGGCTTCTCATTTTTTTCAGTCTCTCACCTTACATAAGCACTTCATTTATCAGAAAGAAAGGGGAAAAAATCCATTCCATGTTGAAATAGACTGCCACCTGCATTGCTTCCTAATGTAAGCAAATCCCAGTGGAAAGGTTTAGCACCAGAGCTTTCTGCTGGACCAATAAATCACTCTCAGAAATAACATTTAAACCCTGCATATGTGTTAACCAGCAAGAGTAGTACATTTTTTAAAAGAAATTCCAACAATGCAACAATTAATCCAATTTCCTGGAAGAACTCAGGTGGACACTGTGTATTTCAGGATTCAGATCAGCCACAGATGTCGTAGCAATAAAATAATCGGTTTCTGCATTTTAATAAAAATGACTGGAATGCACTGTACAGCATGACACTAACACATGAGTTTTGAAATGTTCCATAGGTTTAATCCTTTTGTAATTTTGTGTGTGATTGTGCGTGTGTAAAGACACTGGAATTGCTGCTGTTGAAAGACATGAGACTATTAACCTGTGCAGACATTGTGGTTGTCCCCTGGAGTGCAGGTATCCCATCCATTTATCAGCCCGGCTGCCTTACCAGGTAAAAATAAAATGGTGCTTTGAGTTTAACAGGATGTAATTGACTTAGGAAGCATGGCTGGCTCTGCTGTGCTGTACTCAGGAAAGTCTAAAAGGTAGATTGAAAGAGCAACACATAAAACAGCACGGAAAAAAAATTCAGTTCTTCCCTGAAAAACTTCCTCTCCAATTATTCACAAAAGAGAATAAAAATAAGTGAGCTTTCAATCAATCTGTACCACTTCTCTATTTTATACTTCGCTGCAATTGCTTTTAATTAACATGCACAATTTAAATGGTCTGAATTCTAGAGCCAGTTCCCTTTAAAAAATGCCTTCTTGCAGACTTTGATTAGCTCCTGAGAAAAGACAGCAGATGACTTTAAATGGCATAAAGGTGGATTTATTGGCAAGCGTGTCAGGTTTGCACTTAGCAAGGAATTGGCAGATAGCAGAAAATGGCTGGATGGGATTCAAACTCCAAGGACTCAGAGCCGAAAAAGGATTTATTTGAATAGCAAAGTATTGCAGTGTATTTACTTCAGTTAAAATTAATAAAAGCTTTTAAGTAAAAACATGAAGAAATTAAATTTCCAGTGGAAAGCAACTGCCTTGCTCCAAAGGTATGGTCACAGAGTTATTTATTGCTTTCCTCCTGCACTGTCGTTTATTGCTTCTAGCAATAGGAAGGTATATTGATCTCCTTGATCAGGTGTATGTTCAAGTCAGATTAAACCTGATGCTGCACAAAATTACTCAGCATACAGGAAATAAAATGCTTTATTTTTGTCCTAAATCAACTGTAGAAAAAAGTAGTGTATTCATTGCATACGAAAGGCACAGGATCTGAAGTCCCAGAAAAAAACTGAGCATTCAAAGGAGTGTAAGCTGCTTTGTGCAGGTAGACAAGAGGCTTGGCCATGGTCTACAGCAACAAAGACAGAGGGGTTTCATGCAGAAAGATTTTTTCACCACTGAAGGATCAGCAGCTGAAACCGTAACTTTATTTGGTTGGGGGGGGATTGTTTTCATCCCAAGTTTTGTACTTCTTTACAAATGTAATAAAATTGCTTATGACACTGCTTGAATCAGACATTTATAAATTGTGTTCAGCCAGAACAGCTCACAGAAGATGCTGAAAAGGTAGATGGCTAGGGAAAG
>NW_009970726.1:5168306-5211436 GCF_000747805.2 Chaetura pelagica
GGGAAAGAAAAATAGAAAAAGCAGAAGCTAAATAAGTAAAAAGAAAAGAGGGAAAAGAGGGAAAAAGAAAAATCTTAGTGTCTCTGAACTGTTGCTTTACACCATCAGATTTGTGCAAGATGCTTCTGAGGATCTTCCCTGATTCTAGTGTGATCCAAAATCAGCGATGGGACACTGGTCTCTTCCACCAGCACAAAATGACCCCAAATCACATTTTGCAGCTTCTTATAGTAACCGTTCACTTTTTTTCCTACTACTTATCAGTGTTGTAGCTGCAGGAAACCAAGTGAGCAATTTTCCTATGACACTAACTACTGAAACAGAATTTAATTTCATCTTTATGGACTAAAGCTAAAAGAAACTTTCCTCAGAGAACTGAAAGACCACATTTCATGTCTGGTCTCAGCAGCAAGGGTGTGGCTCACCTAACTGAAGTGTGTAACAGACACTAACAGAAGAAGATTTCATCAAAGTCAGTTATGCCATTTGGAAAAGCTGATGCCTAAGGAAGTCGAGGATGCTTGTCCAGACTGACGAAGCTTAAGTGTGAGCAGACTCTGGAACCATGTAACCATGGGGAGTGGAAGGGAAAAGTTCAGACTAAGGATGCTTCCACATATACAGACAACCAAAGGCTGAAACCTCACCTTATATTCAATACATTGAGCAAACCTTCATTCTCCCTTCTTCCTTTGCATCTCTCTTCCTTTTCCTCCACTAAACTATGCTGTAAGTCCCCTAGGAAGTATCTGAATAATCTATATGCCTTGGAGCATGAGCAGGACTGGCATAACATTTGAAATATTAAAACAAAATTCAAGTTAAAGAGAAGACATGGACATATTTCAATTCTTCTCTTGGCCAATCTAAATTGCTCTGGATAAGAACAAACTGTTTGTACCTACCAGTACAAGGCCTGTCATGTGTAAGTTTCACCTGCAGCACTGCAGAGAAGTCCACATCAGGACAGTTTGCTTACACATCTCCTTCCAACAGAATTTCCTTTTCACTGGCATTATCTCTTGTTCTACATTAAACTGGAAATTTCTACAAAACAACATCCCAATAATGTTCCTGGATTTGTAAGAAGCAGAAATCATATTTTATACTGTAAGGGAGAAATCTTCCTTAGAACTTAACAGTACCAGGTCTACCATATTTTAGAACATAACCAGTACTGCTACATCAGCAAAATTGTCAAAGCACAAGTAGAGAGGTATGCTATTGTCATTTTGTGGTATTTCTTGAAGGTTTGTCAAAAAGATATTAGGAATTCACTGAAGTCTTAAAACTAAGTTATTTTTAACTCAGATTTTCAGTTTCTACTTTGGAACTGCAGAACAGTTAACCACATAAAGTCATACACCAGAGTCCAAACCTTGCATGCTGCCCCACATTGTGCATGTATAAATAAGGCCACCAAGACTATTTTCATTACATGGACATGTCTGCCTGTTCAGATAAAAGAAATAAATGCATTTTTTCCTGAAACTTGCTTGCAGGCTCAAGTCTTCTTCAGTATTCTAAACCAAGAAAAATTATGGCAATTTAAGAAAAAGTGAAGAAAATCCTACAATGTGACAGATCAGCTACAAAAGCACACACTAAAATGAGGACAAGCTTTAAGCCATTAGAGTTTCCTTCATGAGACCAGATTTTTTTCTGTGTCATACTCAGCACGCAGAAGTTTTCATTTTTTTTAGAGCTATAAGGAATGTGTCAAGTAAACCTACTACGGTTAATAGCATTTTAATCTTTATGCATAATAACCACAAACCTACATTGTACAGGTTCGATAATAAGAACTGACAGCTGAATTTGAAGTATATATTTCTTTCCAAAATAGATCTATATGTAGGTGGATGTGTTGTAGAAATATAATATACTACAAAGCTGAGCCTAGATAAGCTCCTGATTCTCAAATGCCAGCATCATCTCCACAAAGTTAGGGTTGAAATCTGCTCTCCTAAATACCTGTTCATCCTTCTTATGACATTCTCTCTAAAGAGCTCAGTGAATAGTAGATAAAATAAGTATCTAATGATGTATGAGAGAAACTCTGATGGAGCTAAACAGCAGAGATCTAAATTCTAACAAGTGAATGAAGTAAAACATTTATTGCCAGCAACTATGTCAAGCTAGACGTAGGAAACTGTAACTCTACAGCTGGAGAAGGGCAATACTCTGCAAGCCAGAGAAGCAATGGAACTCCTCCAGCCTTGATTATTTATGGCGTGATGATGAACAACTTTCCATGTGAAGAACAGCTTTAAAGTTGAACGGTGAAGCTGAAACAGAGATTTAATGAAAAATCAGAGGGGAACAAAGCTACAGCTACAAAAACACCAACATTCGTTTTAGCAATTTAAAAAATATAATTTATGTGCAAAACCAGATGTTAAGTTGCCCAGTTTCAAGGTAAACAGTAAACTGTGTTCATAACAACCCTTCCGCTGAACAGCAAACACGCACTACTTAATGTTGCTGTAAATAAGCTTCACTTCAAACCTCCAAATGTTATCAAAATGAACACAAATGCAAAAGAAACACATTTTAAACAAAGGGCACATCTGTATTTAATGCAAAGCTATTTTCAAAAATCCCAGCCTTTCATAATCTACCATGATCGTAAGAGCCTGAAACACAAGAATGCTTTCAGGCACAGAAAAAAAGGCTTCTAACTTTAAACATTTACGAGGACACTAAGAAGTGGCTTAGGACCACACTTTAAAACATGTTTTCAGGCTTCAAATTCCTGAAAGCTGAGATCCCTTTACCCATTTGGCCTAGACTAGAGAAAGGGAGAGATGCACAAAAATACAATGAAAAGACTGTACAAGGAAATGTGCATTAAAAAAAGAAATAATGCAACCCACTCTGTCATTCCAAACCTCCTTCCTCTCAGCATCACTGCAACTGCCCCTCCTTTCACATGAAACAAAAGGAGTTACTCTTCTTGCCTGATAATCACCACAAACAAAGCATCTGCATCGCTGGCTGAGGCAACACTGTTTTTACCAAATACTTTTTGAAAACATTTTTGAAGGACGACTTTGCCAATCACAGGTGCTGCTTCTGAAAAAGAGGGGCTCATTTTAAAATACACCAAGGAAGGGGTGGTATCGCATGAAAGGTGATTTAATGTCCGTTCTAAATAATGAACACGATCAAACCTTTTTAATGGAGTTGTTCTTTTCCCAGCTTTTAAAATGCATGTTTTATGCTGGGAATTAACTTCCCTTTGATATATTACAACTCTGTGAAGAAGCGATTGTTCTCACCTTTCTGTTTCAGAGAAAACACCAAACTCTTCAATTTTGAAAGCTAAAGTATTAAGCTGGGAAAAAAACCTGCTTCTAAATGCAAACACGTTCTACTAAGTTGAATTTTATCAGTTTGATCCCTTTCCAAATGTGCCATAGATTCTCCTTCATTTAGCTAGTGAAAAAAAAAAATATTGTAGGCATTAAAAGATGGGTGTGACATACCCAAGAGTAAGAAAAATTAGTATTTTTAAAGTAGTGCAGCATATAAAAGTAATATGCAAAAGCAAAGAAACCACAAATATGTATTTATGGCAATAGATAGTAGGAAGGAAGTTTTGAAAATCCACAGGGACTCTTCCAGCTTACCAGGCACCTGTACAGTTCTATAAGCATTTTCCTTCTGTCTTCTATTTTTCTTGGCTCCAGCCTTACAGTTCAATACCAGGGCAAAGCACCACACAACAATAAATTACATTCAAAACTAGTAGCTCATCAAACTGTCTTTACTGTTTAAGAACAAAATGAACACACAAAATATTGCAACATCTTCTGGAATTCCACTCAGAAAACCCAACATTTTTAGATGTCTTCTCATTATCTCACCACCACAATTTTTGGAAAACAGTGAGAAGCCACCCAGGACATTTGAGGAATGATTCCACCATAGCAACCCCTCAGTTATAGTTTGACCACAAGAAGAAATGAACAGAGTAGTCCTGTGTTGGTATGTTTTTCAGTTTGCTCTCCTCTGATGTGCTCTGACTTCTGTTGAACAGTGATGAAGTGACTTCTTATGCTGCCTTCTTATTGCTCCCAAAATAATTCAGAAGAACATAAGGCTTTCAGTAAAAGCAGTTAAACACCAACTTCAAACTATATATAATGGTTCAATGACCTTTTCATCAAAACTGAGCTCCAGAACTCCATCTCTTTACAGCCTGCACTGACCTGCCCCCTGTGTGATGTGCTGCAGTGGTCCCTCAGGGTGCCTGCTCTGTAGCAGGGGACACAGCCTGCACTGCTCCTGCACCACAGGCTGCCTGCTAAGGCAACTGTTACAGGCTCCTGACACTGGAAGCTTCAGGTGTTCCTCTAATAGAGTGAATCTGGCAACACAAATGAAAAAAACTCATTACATGTTCCACAAACTTCCAGAGACAAGGAACAATTTCCCTTTAAAGCCACAGAGTGGGTCAGCTGCAGAGGTACAAAAGCTGTAGACCAAGAGTTTTAAAGGCACAGTGCTAACAGTGCTGGCAGCAGTAGTGCTGCTGTCACAGGAGGTGCAAGGAATATGCCAAAAGCTCACTGTGAAACATGCAGTCTATTGTAAAATGTCAAACTTCCCAGAAATAACCAACTCAGAACACTATTTAAACTTTTTTTTTTTTTCATAAAAGTGAAGTTCTGAGGGTTTCATCTTCATGGGTGGCCACTAACTTGTCGGCAACCCAAAGAGCTAGAGGCAAAATTATCCATGTAGATTTTTCATTTTAAAAATCCAAAGACCCTTCCCATTAGCAGGAAAGAATGTAACACCCCAGAGACCTGCCAATAACAAACCCATAAGCAATGAACATGTTTGAAAACAATGAAACCAAGAAAACAATAATTAAAAGCTCTTAAATTATAGGTTATACATCTCTTGAATGCCAGCTGCATGTGTGCACATTCAAATGATTCATCATGAACTGCATGGAAATGTGTATTTACCATAAAATCTGGAAGCACAGTTGGAACTGAAATTACACTTTCTGTCAGGTTTGTCATTTCAATCAAGATAGAGATTACTTCATATAAACTGATTTATTTCCGTGTGTATAGTATGACTGAATTTCAGAATCTTTTTTCTTTATGTTAACCATGAGTACTGAGTATTTGCAGGCTGCTACATTCCTTAAGCATGAATTTTAAGTACAGTATTCCATGATTGGCTTGCATGTACTCTCCTGGAATGCTACTGGAAAAATACATTTTCTATTCAATGAAATAAAAGCTAGCATAACTTAAAAAATCCCCAAAAATGCACCAAACCAACCACTGAAGTGATAAATCTCTTGAGTTAGTTTAGCAACACAGCAAAAACCACAAACAATTTGGTAAGGTAGTTGATGTTTTTCCTAGCATTGCAGACTTGAGTTCAACATTCACCATTATTAGAAAGGTCAATAATTCCTTGTTTTGATAACAAACTAAAAATTGTCCATAAAGTGGACGGGTCTTCACAGTTATGATGACTCTGCCAATGGTTATGAAGATCCTCTTTTCTTCCAAATAACTGTTTGCATAAAATGCAGTTATAGCCCACTTTAGACCAAATTTCTATTTTTTTGCTTGATGTACCAAAACCTACATTTTGAATCTCCTTGCCTGCTTGGCCACTTCCTGACTGAGCCAGTTCACTTTTAGGTAACATATCAACATTATTTTGATGGTAAAAGTACATCTGTCTTTTCAGTTTTGGAAGAGTATAAAACTTCTCCTCATGGGCACTGCATTTTGCTAGATGTTTTCTCTCGCTGCGCTGTTTCCAGAAGTGGGCTGCATGTTTGATCTTCCCCTCCTTAGTTCCTCTATTTCCTTGCAAAGCCTCTTCCTTTACTCTTCCCTGGATCTCTTCTCCATGAGAGCACAGTAAGTGGAACTTCATTTCCCCAAAAGACTGTGCAATAAATTGGCATCGACCACATTTGATCTGTAATTTCACTTCTCCTGGGTTATGGAACAGGTCCTCAAAATTGCACTTATTTCCCCTGTTAAAAATAAAAAGAAATATGAACTATTTCAGTATTAACCATGCAGGGAATAGAGATGGTAATTTCTGTCCTTCTAAGTTCCAAGAAGAGATGACATTCATGAAACATTCTTTTAATTAAAAGCAGGCCCTGTTGCTACAGTATCTAAGTTACCTGGAACAGGAAAAAAAGAGAAATAAAATAATATTAAGGCTGATTAGGAAACAAGTAAAACCAAATGTTATTCAACACTGCTGAGTTTAAGAATTGCCTCCAAATTTAGCCTTGGTAGAAATAATATTTTAAAACCACTAACCCTTTTATAAAAGGTTAATAATGATTTTTTAAGTTCCTGATTTAGTGAGGTCAATCCAAATACTTCAAGCTCTGTGCTAGAAAAGTGAAAATGAATACTGTGTAATACACTGCTAAAAGAAACTTGTTTACACTGAGTCATCTAAGATCAATTTAAGGCAAAACCACATATCCCACCTCCCTCTTCAAGATGGAAACAATGAAACTTCAAAGTTGTTTTATTTCTGTTCCTAAGAGTTTGGAACATGGTTTTAAATAGTTTGAATGTCTAATTTACAATGGGACAGCCTCTCTCATTGATTAAGGACAACTCTGCAGCACAAAAGAAACAGATGCAGAACTAGCAAGCCCCTGGTTTAAGTCAATCAACAGAAAACCTCCATGGAAAACTTCACACAGCGCCTATGAAAAGGATCAGGTAATATTGTGTGTTTATACAGGTTAGATATATCACCCAACAAAACAGATAAACTAAATTATTAATTATACCAAGACTAGTAAGGCTGAAAGAAAAGCACTGGTGTTTCTTAGATTCAATACCATCAAAATTTCTAACTGATGCCTCAGAGGGTAGAGCTACACAAAATGAAAGGTGTAGAACTGAACAGCAGTGTCGTAATGTGGCACCAGGTTAAAGCCCTGGGCTTATTACAGTGAACTTCAATGAAAGTAAATCCACAGGTGTACAAACAGAAAAGCCAACTTCTACATTGGGTCAAGAAATTTAAACCCAAAATCATAATGCAGAGTAAAAAGAATATTCTGTCCCTCTTATTTTGGTAAATGTTAACTTTCCTACCTGGCTAAGTGATCACGAGAGCAGCAGTAACCAACACACAGGACAGATGAGCTCACATCACTCCAGAGAAGGCAGTGGGATAATGATATTTAATAGGGCAAACAAACTACAAGCTAATACGGAAATATGAATTGCCTTGCACTTACTGCACCTGGTTCACTTACCTTCTAGGGAAAACCCAAAATGGGCAGAATACAGAAGACTGTGCAGATTAACAGCAAAAGCATTAGTTGTGGGAAATCAACCAATGAAAACAGCTCTGCTGGCAGCTTATTGAGTATTATTAGAATGTATGCAAAATTACTTTGGATATTCAAGTATCAGTAAAAATTTGTATTTAAGAAGGCAGCTAAAACATACCAGTTAGTCTAGTGGATTGACTAAACTCCTTAGCAAAATATTTAAATCATAGAATCATTAAGGTTGGAAGGGACCTTAAAGATCATCAAGTTCCAACCCCCCTGCCATAAGCAGGGAACCCCACCACTAGACCAGGTCGCACGAAACCTCGTCCAACCGGCCCTTAAAAACCTCCAGGGATGGATCATCAACAACCTCCCTGGGCAGCCCATTCCAGTTCCTCACCACCATTAGTGAAGAATTTCTTTGTAATATTTAACCTAAATCTTCCCTCTCTGTTTAAAACTGTTACTCCTTGTCCTGTCACTATCTTCTCTGATGAAAAGACCTCCCAAGCTTTCCAGCTCACTAGGAATCTCTCTTTGAGGGCAAAAAAGATGAGGAAAAAGCAACAATTTTCATAACAGTCACGTTTATAAACTTCCACAGGCAACCTAAAATCTTGTTTTCATCAGCATTCACTGATTGTAGTTAAAACACTCACCTCTCCATTGCTTCTTCTGTTTCTTTTATATTTGTGTCTCTCCTCTTCAATGCATCTTGCAGCTGTTGCTCGCTAGTAGAGGACTCTGTGCTGATAACAACCCTGTGCACTTCTCTTAGGTGACCAAAATACACTTTTGCATGGCCAAAAACCTTAGCACAGAATTCACAGCACACAAGTTTTTTGGGTTTGCCTTCATTGTGGTGAAGCTTCATGTGGGTGCTCAGGCTCCCCGAGTGGATGTAGGCCTTGCGGCAAACCCGGCAGCTGTACGGCCGCCTCTTCGTGTGCGTGTTCATGTGGTCCTGGAGATGGTGCTTGAACTGGAAGATGTGGTTACAAACATGACATTTATGTGACAGCTTAGGTGCGGTTGAACAAGCATTTCTATTTAAATCACTTGATTTAGCTGATGTAGCATCACTAGGCTTGTAACTTAAACATCTGTTGGGAAGTGAACTATTTAGAAGAATATCTTGGTCTAAATGGCCAGGAGATGGTGTCCCTACTATTGCTGCAGAAGTCAGTGGTGCAAAAGCCTGCACAACTACCACTGGTTTTGGTCTAATACTACGGTATTTTTTCACAGTTTCTGCATTTTTGTCTTCATGTGGCTGCAGATCAGCTTTCGCCCTCTCTCTTCCTTCTCTGATCTTATTAATGATGCATTTCTTTCGCTTGGTCTGAAAAGCTAATAAATCATCTGGGCCTCTTCTTCTCCTGCTTCTTCTTTTAGTGGCAGCACCGTTCAATTTTTTAAGACTGTCAACATCCACTTTATTGGAGGGAGAGAAGGTATTTTCTCGAGTGGTTTGTCTGGGGAGTTGTGTAAACGATACAGCTAATGGCTTCTCAGAGGCTTCAGTAGGAACATGAGAGGTTTTTGCCAAAGGTCGTATCTTCTCACACTCAGATCTTAGTGAAGGACCAGATACATCTGAAACACTAGTATTCTGCTTAGATTCACAGAACACTGTATTTTTCATCCTTGAGTAAGGCAAAATAGGAAGTTTTCCTTTTGGTGCTGACGGAGTCATTTGAATTTTACTGCCAAAAACTGCTGGTGACAGGACAGCAACAGAATTTGCAAAATTTGTGCGTTTTTGCTTTAGTTTCTCAGACATTATGAATGACTCTCTTGTGGTTTCAGATGTTGTCTTCACAGAATGTAGATTTAGTTTCATGGGATTAACTGTACTTACTGCCTTGGATAAAGATTCCTTTACTACAGATGGTCCAGAAACATTACCGTTAGCAATTTCAGTTGTGTTCAATAAAGGAGATGCAGATTCCACACAATTGCTTTTATTTACTAATGTGGCAACTGTAATTTCAGCTGAGTCACAACCTGTTAGCAACATTTGCTCAGTTGAGTCTGAACTAGAATGCATTTCAGGACAGTCTTCAGTTAAGGTAGTCATGGGGGGAGTCTGTGACAAGGTCGATGCTTTGGCAGGGATCTTGTTATGTGCACCCAGAGCAGAGAATTGTGCCGCTTTTTTGTCACTCAGCAATTTATTTTTTACAGACTGGTACCTGGGGATAGGCAGCTTTAGGTTTTCAGAAGGGGACACCTTGGGCTGCTGGACTTGCTGTGTTAGGGCAGGGGCAACATATGGCAAGGCCAGCAGAGAGAAAGTCCCCTCATGACCAGTCACCTGCATGACAGCATAGTTCTGAGTTGGTACCACCAGTGGTTTAGAACCCACAGCTGAAATTGGTGTGTTTTGCTCAGGCAAAGATGACTGAAGACAAGAAACCAATCCAGATGTTAACATTTTTGGTACCATTTTTGGAGCAATGGTCCTGAACTGACTTTTCTTCTGAAAACCTTGTATTACATCCGCAGGTGGTTTTTGTTTATCTGTAAAAATAACATACAAAGATATAATGTATAGTATTTCTTATGTAAAAATTACTGTATTGAAAATAAAACCACTTACAAAGGATACTATTACACACAAACTTATTAAACTTATTTAGGTATTTAAATGATCACTATATTAAGTTTAGAATTGCAGAAGTTTCATGGACAAGGCAAAAAATAGTCCCTGAAACAATGTGCTTGAATATAGATGTGCAAAAAAATACCCCCCCTCTTAATATAAACTTAGACAAATGTTTCCTTCTGAGTCAGAAACCATATGGAATTTTAGAACAAATACACTTAAAACCCTCTTCTGCCCTGGAAAAGCTGCACTAGCATATTGACAATATTCAGTTGGAAGAACAAACAGGGACAGGATTTAAACTTCACGACGCAGAACTTTTCTGAGCACCTGCTCTGATCATATCTCCCAACCAGAGACATACCAGCTTTCAGAGTTTCCTTAACATCAGAATTTTAGAATTTGTGAGGTTTATCAGACACAGACCAAAGCTTACCTGATGAAGTCTTTAAAAATCACTGCTAACAAACATGCAAATAATGTGTCATAAAATCAAAGAGTCGAGAGAAGATGTACCATTGTTAAATACCCCATCACACACATGGCTTGTGTGCCTTTAATGCACAACAGAACTTCTATAGTAAGTTATTCAAGTATTTTCTTGAAAGATGAAATTTATTAAGGTTATATCACAATTCCTTCCGGCTTGTGTTCGTAAGTACCGTAACCATTTTTAGCGAAGAAGAATGTGAGGATAATTAAGTACAACAAATAAAAGGAAAAAGGTAAAATGTGTAGGATACAATCTCCATTGAGGAGTAGAGAGGTATGCTGATCTTTCAGACACTCTATGAAAAGGATTTTATACAGAATTAATTTTACTACTTCCATGTCTTACAACAGCCCTATTATCCACTCTCAAATTCAACTACTGATGCTTCCAGTTCTCAAAAACTGGCGTAGGTTTTCTGAAGAAAACAATAATTTCCAAACAATGTCAATCACTGAAAATTCAACTACAAATATCCCAAGAAGGACAATTTGGAAAGGCAAAAATGTAAGAAAAAGTAATTTTTATGGAGAAATCATGTTTCAACAGAATATGCAAAAAAATAAATGCTGGGATCTTGAAATATTGCAGTAAGGTAATTCCATAGGGAGGATTGAATTCCTTATAATTTTAAAGTCTCGCATTTCAAAGTCATTTATACATGATTATGGTCTTAAAAAGGTATCTGTGAATTACTACCGAAACTGGAAGAAACTCTAGTAAGCTTATTTTAATTCTGGATGCTCTTCTTCAGACATTACAAACTTTGCCACATACAGGGTAAGTTGCAGAGCTATTGCATTTAATGACCAGAACTCCTGGACAGATGTGTGTGCATACTCATGGTATGCACATTTGCAGCGCATCTACTGCCTTCAGGACACGCCAGATTCACAGAGCAATCACATATAAATGGTACAGTTCATATACAGCAGGTCTGGTGTTTATCAAAATTCTTTTTCCCACAGCAGGTTCATAGAGCAACTATGCAGGGCATAAAACTTTCATCATTTTATTGCTGTCTACAGCATCAAACACAAATCTATTACGGACCTTCCTGATCCCCCAATTAAGGTAAATTGCTGGGCACCACCATAACTTTATTTCTGCTCAACATCTGTAGAAATGTCCAGAATTTCTAGGTCTGTGCAAGGTGGACTATCACACATATGGAAATCCTGCCCCAAAATAAAGATCACTATACAAAGGGATGAGTCTAGGCCTACAACTTTGTGCAACCTGGAAAAACCAGAAATGTAGTAACTTTAAAATTTCCCTGCAGCCCCTTCTATTCTCCAAAAGCTAACAGCAGGTACCATGACTCAATAAGAATGTAAGAATATTTTTTGGCAATCTACAACCACTAAATATATAGAAACCTTTACCTTTTCAACTGCTAAGACTGTTAACAATACTGAAATTATCTTTTGTTTCCTGCAGGGTATCTTCCCATTGCTGCCTTTGAGGAAACAATTTAAGAGCTTCTGAGAAGAAGCACAATAAAATGATGTAAAATACTGTCATAATTAAACTAGCCCTGAACTTCAATGCTAGTTACAGGTCAAATTATACAGTTTAAATAAAGTAGATGACATTTAAAAAAAAAAAAAAAAAAAGTATTTTTATTTCAGGGGACAGAGTCTGCTTTTATTTTCCAGATTATCCTTGCTATATACTGACATTAAGGATTTATTCCAAATCAGCAGTTATTCATCTTGCCACAATATTTGACATGAGGCAGTTTCCATTCTCTCTTCACGTTTGGCTTGCACCTCTCCCTTTTTATTTCAGTTATGTCATTCATTGGTTTCCATGAACTTTTCAGGAAAGGCAGCACTTCAGGAGACAGCTCCCTGTGC
This sequence comes from Chaetura pelagica, assembly GCF_000747805.2. NCBI lineage: Eukaryota > Metazoa > Chordata > Aves > Apodiformes > Apodidae > Chaetura > Chaetura pelagica. Next base: position 5,180,564 of record NW_009970726.1, read on the forward strand.
TCCTTGACACTCCAAGTTACAAGACACCCGTTCTTCAACTAATGGGAGCAAATACATGAGTTCAGGAAAGGATGAAGTTTTGCTGTGGACAAACCAGCTCTACAGAGATGCAAAAACAGCAATCAAAGCACTACAGAGAAATGTTTAGTTTGAGGTCAGAAGGAAGTATTGGTAGAAATACTGCATTGCACTAGCTTTACAAATAAGCATATGGTTCTCATACATTCAACTTGCCTATTGCAAATTTAGGCAGTAAAATCACTTTTATTTAAATAAAGTCTTTCAACAGACTTCCACTGTACATTCTGGAAGCCAAGACCTTAATGAATTATCAACTACAAAATGCTCTTCGAAACAAGATCTGTTTAGACCAACATTCTTCTTAGGCATTTAATGCAAGGCTAAGCATAAATATCTCTGTTTGAGAAGGGATTTTTATACAAATGCTCTTTTTTGACTAGTGCAATTTTATCACAAATACATCTCCCAGGCACCCCATGTTTGGTACCAGCCAGTAACCCACAGCACAACTGTGGGGTTGTCTTTTGGCCAACTTTACTAGAGATGGTTTAGTGCAGAAATACTAATTGCAGTGCCTCTGGCAAGTAAAGGATCCTCAGCTCTGTGTTTCTCCCTTATCCAACACAGCTGCTGCAGCTAAGCAGCTTAGCCAGGGCCTAAATATAGAGACAGGCTAGGTGCAGACTAGCTGTCCAATAATCCTTCAGGCTTGGTTAAGATTTTGCTTGTGGACTGGTACAGTTAATTTGAAAAACTGTTTGAAGACACTGGGTCAGGAAAAGCAATCAGTCCATTTGCAGACCAAAGGTCCTACTGACCCCACCTACTTTTTCCTATTTATGCTCGGCAAAAAGCTTCAACAATTTCTGAACTTTTAATATATACTCTGGCTGTCACTGTACCAGAAGGCACCTGGAAATTTAATATGTATCTTTCAGGGACATTCCCTTTCTAGTACACCATCTTCCAATTTTTTTTTGTCTCTGATTCTAAGCACTAATTTTGACTTGTCAGTTGTGACCTGAGGGAAAGCTTCCAATCCTATAGAAACCCATGAAGTCTTGCATCTGAGAAGGAGACTTTTCAGTTAAGGGAACGTCTGCAATGGCAGTTTTGAAGATGGCCCTTGCTTTTCGACAACATTGGTCCACAGGTCAGTCTAAAGGTCCTTCACTGGAACACAACAGTTTTGATGCTTTCTCTAGAATTTTAATTAGGAATAAAGGAAATGAATGAAAACATTAGATTTATTATCTGAATAACATGACATTTTTAACTGCTGTGTTATTAGTCTTTCAAATAGGCATGGAGGTGGGGCAACAGGTAGACACTTTTCAACAATTAAGCACAAGGTTATATTAAATGCAATTCAATCCATTTACTTTAAAAGTTTCTGTTAAAAGATTAATGGTTACCACACTAGGACCTGCAAGTACCAAACCACACTGAAACTTGCAGGATGTCATAAGCTTTCACTCCTTCTAAATAACCTTAAAATTGTATAGGACTGAACAGTGATTCACCAATAAGAAAATCAATGATGCATCAAAATCTCTAATACAGCCTTGCTGGAAAGAGTCCTCTGGAGGATTAACAGTCTTCCTTGGGGCTGCTGCTCATTCATAGCTCCTTTTCCTTCCTAAGTCATTCAAGCCTAGTCTACTCCAGTCTGTTCTGCCTTCTTTTTGTACTTCCTTCAGTTTCTTCTCTGTGTAAACATTTAACATCAGTGAACTCAGACACTGCAGAAAGCATCAGAAGAAATTTCATTTTCCCCACTAATCTCACCTAAACCATTACAATTCTAGAAACCACTGTGTTAATTTTTAAAATAATCCTTGTAAGACCCACTTCACTTGTGTAGGTATATATTTAATATATGACTGCACAAATGGCAGAAAATAACACAAAAAAGGGATCATCTTGTTTTGAAGCTAAAGGCAGAATATAGACAAAAAAGATTAATGAAAAATTTTATTAAATGCAGGTTTACATTGCAGAGCCTTTTGCTGACTTTGGAAGGAAGAATATATCTGTTCCGTGGGAAAGAAAAAAATGCAAGGCTTTCTAGTAGACAAAACTAGATTTATTTCTGTCAGTTACAGTTAACCATTCATTTTGCCAAATCTCCATACACACTTAATACCTGTGGATACTGTCTTTCCAGCACAAGTTTCTTGGCTTTGCTGACCCAGCATATTTTGTTGGACACAATGATTCTCTGCAGGACTAGCATGCAAAAAAACACCACCTGCAAAAGTGCTTCAGTCAGTTATAAATAGATCCCAGGACAAAAAAAAAAACCCAAGCAACCCCCAAACCCACCAAAAACCAGAAAAAGACAATATAAAACAGTAATATAAAAGACTAACGTCTAGGTAGTGTATTGAGAAAGCTATTGCTTCTTGCTCTTTGCCATTTTTCTCTTTCCAAAAAACGTTTTAAAATCAAATATATTACACAGCAAATGGCTTAATAATTAAGTAAAGCTGGTTAAGGTGGTAAACAGATGGGATGCTTTAGCTCCAGTGTCATGGCAGAGAGTCAACAGCACCAGAACAAAACACTCAGAAACATGAAGGTTCAGTAGCATAAGTGAGACTTTAAATATAGGTGCTAAATTTTATGTTGATTTATACTTTCTGTAATCCCACATAAATCAGTGGAACTGCAGATATTAATTTGGTCCTCCATGTTCAAAACTAGGCCACACATCTACACAAAGGTTGGTAATAAAGCCTATAGGCCAGGAGTGCCCAATGCTGTACATTATAACAATTAATTTGCAGTTGTTTCTATCTTTGCCTTTAAAAAAAACCACCTTAAAAATCTAGTAAAACATCTGTGCATTAGCTGAAGACTTTGATATTCGATACAGCAATGTCTTTTCTGTCTTTGAAAAGCTGCCCAAATTTGGCAAAGTTGTAAATTCTTGGCATTGTACTCAACAGACACTTTAAGCAGCTAATTTTTCCAATTATTACATTCAATTGAATGTGCCCCTGCTTCAGGTAGGGCTGGATTTTTCCTAGAACTATAGCTTTAGGTCCAAACACCCTAGATGGAACAAGGAAATGGCCTCTCCTTATCTTGTTAACAGCTGAGCTGACAGTGGGGAAGACAAACTAGAATATATATAGGGCAAGCAGGAAAAGGGCAAGAGAAGTAGAAACAAGACTTGGAAAGTATCTAGGCCAAAGATTCAGGGTGGGATGTGGAAATTAAACTTAAGATGGGGTAACGAACATTACTATTATATGTGATACAGAAAAGAGAAGCATTTACAGCCACAGGGATCACCTCATATCTTGCATTTCTTACTTTTTAGTCCTTTATTTTTTAAATAATAACTTAATTATGTCTACATAGGAGTTCTTTTATGCCATCTAAATTGACTAGAAAAAGGAACTTTATAATGAAGCATTCTAATGCAAGACTAGGAAATCTCAGTAAATCATTCACCCAAAAACTAAGACACAGGATGCACAAATACACTTAGAAAACATGTTCTGGTACACTACAGAAGGAACAAGATAAACATAGTTCATTAAAAGTGTAAAAGGGAATATTACACCTCTTTAAACCTATATTTAATTAATTCCGATTTGAGCATCAATGTGATTTCCTAGTTGGGTATTAAGCATCGTATCATTTAGAAAGGTCATCTTTGCTTTAGAGTCTGTCCAAGTTTATTGTCTTCAGGGAGTAGGATTATACTTCATTTCAAGAAATTCTGTGAGCAGTGGAATACTCCCTGGATTCCTTACATCACCACCAAAAGATTCTTCTTAGCAGAAGACACCATTACAACAACAAAGTTACAGGAAAAAAAAATGGTGGTTTTTTTACATTAACTGCACTCTATTAAAGCAGATGTTCACACTTAACATTTCTAGCAACTTTTTTCAATGTGAAAATAAGCTAAAACTATTTTTGGCATAAACAGTAATTTTTGAGAGGTAACTCACAGTGTAATCAATGATCATGGGTACATAGTTCATATTAGGGAAGTTCTTCTGTTTCCTGTCTTATACAGACTTTTTTTTTTTTTTCCCCTAAAACACCCTCATTCCACTATCAACCATATACTGATACATGTCAAACACCACCAAACAAACAAAAAAACAACCCCCCCAAAAAAAGTCTCCAAAGACAGAAAAATGGAAAAAGGAGGAAAAAAAATAGGAATAATCTCTACTACTAGGTAACTCTACTTCTCAATTTCCAGAATTGCTTTCCTCTGTTGTTTGAAAGTACAAACAGGTGTTCCTTCATTATCACAGTGTCATCTATCTGGACTTCTGTAAGACCTCTGACATGGTTCCCAGTAATATCCTTCTCTCTGAACTGGAGAGAAACGGATTTGACAGGTGGACTGTCTGGTGGATAAGGCATTTGCTGGATGGTTACACCCAAAGAATAGTGGTCAATGGTTCAACATTCAGATTCAGATCAGTGACAAGCAGGGTCCCTCAGGGGTCTGTACTGGGACCAGTACTGTTTAAAACCTTCATCAATGACACAGACTGTGGGATCATGTGCATCCTCAGCAAGTCTGCAGATGACACCAAGGTGAGTGGTGTGGCTGAGATGCTTGAGGGATGGGAAGCCATCCAGAGAGACATGGGCAAGCTTGAGAAGTGGGCCCATGAGAAACCTCATGAGGTTCAGCTAGGGCAAGTGCAAGGTACTCCTGGCAACAATACAGGCTGGGAGATGAAGGGATTGAGAGCAACCCTGCAGAGAAGGACTTGGGGTTACTGGTGGATGAAAAGCTGGACAAGAGACAGCAATGTGCAGACCAAAAGTAAAATGTATCCTGGGTTGCATCAGAACAAGTGCAGCCATCAGGTTAAGAGATAATCCTGCTGCTATACTCTACCCTGGTGAGACCCTACCTGAAGTACTATGTTCAGCTCTGGAGCCCTCAGTACAGAAAAGACATGGACCTGTTGGAGTGGGTCTTGAGGAGGGCCACAAAAATGATCAGAGGGATGGAGCATCTCTCCTACTATGAAAGGCTGAGAGAGTGTGGAGGTTGTTCAGCATAGAGAAAAGACAGCTTGGGAGATCTTACTGCAACCTTTCAATAATTAAAGGGGACTTGTAAGAAAGATGGGGACAGACTTTTTACCAGGGCCTATAGCAGTAAGACAAGGCATTATCTTTGTCAATTTTGCCCAATCATTGTGATCCATAGGATACAACCCCTGTGGATTTGCAAAGGCTTCAGTGACACAGCCACATGGGGGAACTAATTGTTCAGAAAACAGATGAAAGGAAGTGATGGAAGCACTGATCATAAACTTGTAATTCATAAACCTTCAATGGCATTGCAAATCTAGGTACTTTAGAAGGTGGGAATAAACAGCAGAGTCAAAAGAAAAGGTTGTAATTGGATTATTAAAAATTATTTTTTAGGAGAACTGGCAGTCGAAATTTCTTTTAGTGAGCTTCAAGGAGGATATGGACCTAAACAGTAATTAATTCACTATAAAGCCAATGCTGATGTAAAGTCCTTTTTTAAGGACTATCAAGATCAATTCAACCTAGACAAAATCTTCATATGGCTAATGTAAGTGGTAACTAATAGACTTATTTTTTCCTTAAGTGCAGGAAAAAATAATGACCAAGTCTGCAACAAAAACAAAGGCAGAATTCTTCAGAAACTATGCAGCACACAAAAGGTCAAGTAGAACCATATTATTAATAAATCATTATGTATTTTCTGAATAGGCTCTTGGTTCCCTTTCAAATGAAATGAGAAGAGAATCTGAGAACTAAGAGTTCAACCCTCCTCACTTCCCTCCATGGGACAGAAAATAAGTACATCTGATTGCAGTAAAGGAATTATGCTTCTTACTCCCCCCCAATTTTATTTATTTTTTTTTTTGCAATCACTAATGTTCAAATAGAGAGTACAGAATAGAAAAACTGTAATTCCTTTCACAGAGTATAACTTTTTTTTTCTTTTAAATCAGAGCACTTTTTTCTGAAGAGAGTCTATATGGAAGAGAAAACAAATAAATCACCAGTTTTTACTCAAGAGAGCAAATATATTTTGCTTGAGCATCTGCATTGTGACTTCTGTAGTACAAACATCAGAATGTGCTGCCTTGTTAAAGATGAACAGAGGATCAGCAGATTTGCAGTCTTGGCCTGGCCTATTTTGAGTCTTGTAGAATAAACTATACACAGCATTCATCTCTCCTCAAAGAAAGGGCCAGAACACAGAACATATGGTTAAACTTAGATGACAGAGATTTTTTTCTGAGGGATTTTTTAAAAATAGCTCATTTCTCTTTAAAATTACCTAAGTCATCTAACTTTTGAATGGAGACTCTCTATCCAAGGTTTTGCTTCCTCTAGCTGTCCCCCCTTTTCTTTCTTCATGACCCAAATTTCTTCAGAAAAACACTCTGCAGCTCTGCCTGACAACAAAACCTTGCAACCTGTAGATGATTCCATTAAGGATGAAAACAAAAATAAAGATTAGAGAATTTCCACAGTAATTGCAAATAGAGATAATAATGTTTTCAAAGACAGACACAACCCTGAATAGCATAAGTTGAAAAACAACTGAGAAAGACTATTGTCCTGGCTAGGAAGGCATCAGTTTTTGGAACATATAAAATTATTAATTGCCCCTGACACAACTCAGATTTTCTGGCAGTAGGATGTAGCAGAAAACAATTTAAATTACAGTATCTGAATGTTCTTCCTCCCCCTGAGCATAACTGTAATTATCTGCAATGCCTGCTGGCATGGCTGAGCTTGCCCATGCTGCCACTGCACCGTCTGAAGGCAGCACTGCTTCTCAAAGGAAGGTACTGGACGTGCTGCAAAGGACCTGAATGAATTCGCTGCTGCTAAGGGATAACGCACCATCATTCACTCGGACTGGATGCCAGCGTACGAGGGCATGAAACCGGGAACGCAGTCAGCAGGGATGGAGGCCGCAGACGACAGCCTTCGCTTGCTGCCTGCAGAAATATGGGTCCATTTCCAATGAGATTCCCGTGGCTCCGGCATGGGCGGGCAGACAAAGGAGCCCCTTGGCGCAGGGTCCAGCAGGGGGAGTCGGGCGCCCGTCCCCGCTGCCTCCGGCCACCCCGGGACACGTCCTGCAACGCCAGCTCACGTTGGACGTGCCATTCAACTCGACTACCCTGCAGTCATTTCCACACAACAGGAAGGTTAAACTCTCTATCTCGTAATTCTGTATCACTGAATACGGCTTCTGTCGGAACCCCCCGAGGTGGTGCAATCTTCTGCAGCACCACATGCAACCTCCAGACAACTGAACATCTTAGTATTTTAACATGTTCTACCTTTGCAAACTTTTCGGTCAATTCCATGTTCTGTATATACTTGGGAACATCCTGAAGCAAAGCAGTTAGGCCTTCCTGTTAAAAGTGATTACTTCTATGAAACCATTTAGTACCCTATAGCTGCAGCACAACTTCTGTGCAAGATAGTTTTTTGTTTTGTTGTTGTGGTTTTTTTAAATCCATTACTGATTCTGTCTTAATATGGTTAATGTCCCAAACAACAGGTTCCTATTACTAAAAACATCAGTATTTACAACAGATGTTCTTCTTTTGGTGGACATCTGAAAATGAAGCCCTATTACCAACATAACATACTTTCCCATCCCAAGCAATGCCCTGAAATCTTTGTCAAACTTTCTTGCTTTCATCATTGCTCAGCTCATCACACAAACCATCTGCATAAATAAAGATGTAAGCATCTGCTGTATGCCAAATGGTCTCAGGGGCAGATGTTTTTATCCTTGCATTCATGTCACTGGCTTGGATACATTATTCGAACAGATGTACACAATCTGAAAGTGTCATGTCCCACAGTGAAATGTCTCCAACTGCTTTCTATCAAAGTACATAAATGCTATTTGCACCTGCATTTATGTTAATGATATAAAGGCAGCAGGGGTTCCAGCAAAGTGAGAGCTGATGCTAAGAAACACATTTACATGGCTAATTGAAGTCTGAGATCTCCCAGCACCAAATGACCATACTAACATGGATAAAAAATGTAATAAACTATACAATAACTTTGTAAAAAACCCTATGATTTACAAAAAAAATTAAAAAAATAAACAAGCCCAAAGAGCAAAACTATAATTTCAGCCTGCGATATACATTTCCATTGTATATTTTTAAAAAGACAAAAAAATATTAAATAAATTTCCAGATAAACCAGGACGGATTATATTTTGCATAACTGTGTAACATACACAATTATTTAGTGCGAGCATCATTTAATAAAAACATTTCATAAATCCGTCAATGCCAAAGGTATTTCAGTTCTCTAAGGCCCAGTGGTATTTTATATCACTATGGAGCACTTTCCTAGGAAAAAATTTAAATCCTCGCAGTTAAAATATTTATCATTTTTTCAGAAAAGTGCATCTGTTTGAACATGGAGTTACAATTGCTTGTTATATAAATGATAATCACCTTTCTTATAAAGTACTTTAAGTGGAGAAAAATACAGACACCCTGAAGGATTACATATGAAATTACAAAACTCCTGCTATTACTTCACAAATGATAGCAGTGAAAGGTTTATGCTCTCACTCAAAGAACTTGCACTAACCATTACTTCCACACTCAACTGAAAAATAACAAGCACTTTCAAAGTATAGAAAGACTGACAAAAATACTACACTGAATATAACTGATGGTCCTGCTTCCAATATCATTTACTTTCAAACCTTTTTATTTTTAAGAAATGTACCAATGTTATTGTTGCATGTAAATCATTCTAAATTGTTAACAGCCTCAACATTTTCAAAATGCCACAATACACTTAAAAAACAAAAGTGATGCTTGATATGAAGAAAAGAAAGAATGATAGTAAAAAAATACAAAAAGACTCCTCAGACTGGTGTATTTGTAGAGCATCATGATTTCACACTGAAAAAGCTCTTGACCAGGATCTGGTTGTGATTTCTAACATGAACCCTCACTTCCAAAGTTTATAGCATGGCTCTTATAATTTACTCTGTGTGCAAGTTGTCAACAGGATGTTGACTGAAATGGATTTTTGTTTAGGAAAAAAAAAAGCCTTCAAAAAAATGAAAAAGCATTTAATCAGTTTCAAGTTTCCAAGCAGCTTCACAGTCTTATGTTCTCCTCCTCTTACTCAGAAATGGCTTTAACATTTAACAGCTTCTTCAGAATTGTTACAGTATCATTAAAATACTCAGTCTTCACAAAACAGGTCAAGTATAAACTTACACAACAGTAAAAGCTCAAGGCTTCAAGTTAAGTAAGATATTGTGCTTTTCTTAATTAACTTAACTACTAATAATGGAAACAACTGACAACCTGCAAGGGTTCTGAAAGGTCCATTAGAGCTCATGTCATACCCATCAACCATTAACTCACATTTAAGAAATATCATTAAAGATGACATTCAAGTTAAAAATCCTATTTAAACATTAGCATTGTGTCACAGATCCAAAGAGAAAGGAAATTAAAGTTACTAGTTGCACATTTAGAGGCTTGGGAATATGTAGTTGTGGCACAAAAATCCTTACTAATATAAAGGGGGAAAAATCAAGACACCAACCCTACTGAAAACTGTATTAATAAAAGATGACTTTTGAATAGACAAAACAGAGAAGAAATAAAGTTAAACACAAAAAAATGTTAGTAAGGATAGGAATGCTGGAGAAAAGGCACTTAAAATCTAAAATCTAAGTTTATATTTAGAAAATATTTTTTATCTTGTTTGTGCTAGCCTTGTAACATAATTTGCAAATAGATTTTCATGACAATGGTTTTTAAATCCAGGAGGATTAAAAAAAATGCAATAAACCCCAAACACTTAATTCTGCTGAGTCAAACAAGAAGCAGATTCATATATATCCAGTTTTCAATTATAGGTGGTTACAGTAATTAACAATGTCCTGAAGAACACAATCTTAGCTATTGGAATTGTTTAGAGTGATAAATGCTGCAGTATAATGGCTCATTAAAAAAAAAAGATCAAACAGATTAGGGTAGAACAACTTAGTAATTATTATTATATTTATTCCACATTTTGAATCACAAGCATTTAATTTATCAAAAAAAGCATAGAAAAAGCATAGAAAGTATACTATACCTGCAGAAAAAGTTAAAGGATTCTGCATTATGCCTTTTAATAGTTAAAACAATGTTCCTGGAAAGAAGAAATACAAACACTTAGAAGTTTTGATATTTTTTCAGAAATTAAAAAAAAATGGTAATAGTTTTCCAAAATTACATTTCAGAATGGATCTCAGTGTGCCAATACTTCATGAAAAACATCACAAGAGTTTTAACTCAAGTGTTTCTCTGGATCACACACATCTCTCCATACTTCAACACCAGATACAACTAACTTAAACTTCCTGCATTTGAAAATCCCCATTAAAGCCAGAAAGCAGGACATGTCATGAATTCCGATGTGACAATGCATTCTGAACAATCACAGACAATGTAAGGTTAAGCAATCATTTTCCTTCCAATATGTGACTGCATGGATCCCACATAACTGACTGACAAGCAGAATCTTCCACGGTTGCTACAGTGAAAATAATAGCTTGCATTTGTGAAGCAAACATTCACTGCCATCTGTCCTGAATTTGACACTGGTACCTACTGCAACATTTTATGCATGATGTTTGACATAAACCAGCATTACATCTGTAACGTAACTTGGGCTGGCTATTTCCTCCCAGTGCAGTCAGAGTGTGTTGTTCATGCCTTGGTAAAGTGCGATGCAACACTCAAGTAAGAAAGACATAGTATGACATAATGACAATGTAAAACGGTGCTATTTTCCACTTGGAATGGTCTAGCTTCTGGAATGCCTATATAATAGTTTGGTTCTGCTGAACACTACCAACATGTTCAAAGATTCACAGGGTATAAACCCCTTGTTCTCTGCATGCAGAGTCTTTGGGAAGGTAACAGACAAGTCCATTGACTGATACAGATGGAACTCCAGCTACTAGGGGGTATACTTGGATCTAGACTTCCACAGCAGTGCATACCTGTAACACTTCCCACGAGCACAGCCAGCTGTGCAGATGTGAAGTTTGCTTACTTTCCTGGCCACTGTAACAGCCGGCAGACCCTTCCATAAAGAATGTTCCAGACATGCACCCAAGAGCCCTCTTCTGAGCATATGTACCAAAAGATTGTATTTTTTGGATAAATACAAAAATACCTAAGACAAATTTGGATGTAATTACCAAACACAAAAGTTTTAAATGTGTTTCTTTACTATCATGCAATTGACTCGCCAATATGAGTTTCCAGGAAGGAGACGGTTCTGCAGACAGAAGTATAAGAGGGATAAAACCAATTCCATTTTCAGGAAGATCAATACCAGAGCATAGAATAGAGTAAAGTGTGGCTGCTGTGAGGAGACCTCTCAGACAGCAAACAGGTGAGGCACTTTGGTACCTGTATCTTCTATGCTGAGCAATATGTAATAAACTCTTGCAGGCCAACCAGCCCCTCCCTGGCACAGCTTTGCCACACGGATCAGCAGAGCCTCAAGGAGCCTCTGTCCATGGAACCTGACCAGCTCACCGAGGATCTCTCAGACCCAGTACACAAACACGTCTGCTCACCTAAACATAGTTTCATAGCATGGTAACACACAAATCCCTCCTCACCTACAAGAATGGAACAGGCCACACTTATATAATCTTGGAATAGCAAAACCCTTCCAGGAAGCAGCATGGACTTTCAACTTGTCAACCACAGTGTAAGACCTTTCTTACAGAACCAAAGTCAGAAGTTTTTCTTCCACTTTAGGATTTCCAACACTTCGAAACATACTGAAGTAGTTACAGCAAGGCATATTTTTCTAAGAAACAATGTAAGGATTGATGTTCAAATGAAGGTTTTCAAAATTATTATTCTGAAGTCACATATTTACAGATTTTCATGGTCCCTCCTAGTTGTAGGGAACATTAAATCATTCAGGAGGGTGTCCACTTCTGGTTACTAATTCCTCTTAGAATTATAGCAAACAAACCAGACTTCAGGATACAGATCAATAAATCTTACAATTCCATGTGCAAATATGAGCTCCACATCTTCTTCCAAGAATTCACAAACCTTAACACTAGGACAGAAAAACTGGACTGTACAAACCCAAACATTTTGTACAGGCATCTCTGATTTGAAACCAACCCTAACTGCAGAAAGATAATAGAAGTAGAAAATCTTGATATAGAAAATCCAGTGATTATTTGAATAACCACTACATTGAACAGCTACTGTCTAAAAAAGAAGTATAATTTATATAATTTTCTCAAACATTAACATAATTTTCTCAATTAACTTTTCTTCTAACCATTCACAAACATTTTTAAAATTGCTGTTTCACTGAAGAACCTTTCACAGCCCGTTATTTTTACAGATACTTAATCAAAATTAACTTTCCTTTTTGGAACACTTGAACAGCTCAAAATTTTGAAGTAAGGTCAATATTCTTTTTACCATTCCTTTACATTTTTCTATCTACCATTACATATATGACTGCATTAAAGCATGTTTTCTTTCAATACAAATAGAGTTGACAAAGCAAACGACATAACTTAGTGGGACTGTCCTGTTTGCATTTTACACTCTTTCCAAGTTTATCAACAGTGATACTATTTTTCTGACCACTACCTTGTGCTAGCCTTGGAAGCAGTCCCAACACAACATTACTACAAGTATAATGACCCATGTTCCTTTCTCATTGATAGTTCCTGACATCTCACAGCCAGGTTGTAACATGTTTAACAGATACGTAATGTCTACATATATTTTATGCATGTTCTAAACATAAATTGCAGTCTTACAAAAAAGTTCTGAAATTCTGAATCAATGCACAGTACTGAAGTTGAAGGATATAATATCTATACAGCTACCTTTCTTTGTCCTCAGCAGATTTTTTTTTATTTCATTTGAATATAGCTACTTCCCATAAGAAACATGTTGATGTTTGAAAAAGAGGCAAAATTAGAAATAAAATTATTAACTACATTTTATACCTTTTTTATACTTTTATGTGTACAACCAATTTTAGGTTGGACATCACTAATAATTCAGGATGTCTCCTGGTTTTTATTGAATACCAAAGAGGGAAATACTCTTCATGTCTTCCTTGGGTATATTTGAGCCCAATACTGGTTCTTTCAAAATACAGAATGATACTGATTTTTCTGTCTAACCATATCACCAATTCTTCTCCACCTAGGAGCCTATCCCAGTGCTAAAACTTGTAAAATTCTAAATAATCTTATAATCTGTTTTACTCAGTTTGTAACTCTACCATAGCACACTAAACAAAAATCACTCAAGTTTCAGTACACCAGAACTCAACATAGTTCTCTTGAAATCTGCTGACTGGTCAGAGATGAAAAGAAACCTATCACAAGAAATTCAGTTGAAGTAGAGTTGAAGTTGGACAGAATTAAAAGCAAAATTTACCTTAATGACACAAAATAAGCTCTATCATGCCTATACTACTCCTTCAGTTACCACAGAATGAAAGGATAAACGTATTTTCAACCAGAGAAGCAAAATATCAAATAAGCTGGAAAAAAATTACACTGCAAATTGGTCTTTAACAAGCAAAGGAATCACAGCATATACATGTAATAATTTAAAAGCAATTTTCACAAGAAGATACCCAGAGGTCTTTTATACGAAATTGGTGTCCTGGTACACAGACTGAATCTGAATATCAGGTGAACCCAATTAACCTAATTTTATGCTTGTCCATACTAAGACATTTTAGATGTTACACAAAATCCTTTAGAATCCTACACAGAAAACGCAAATAGGCTCTAAAGGTTATGACATTAATTTTACTGTCATTCTCATGCTTTAAGAAGGCATCAAAACAAAAAATCTCATCCTCTGGGAAGGAAGAACTATCTGAAAGTAATTACAGTACTTATTATCATAACAGTATTAAACTAAGCCACTGTGACCCTAACTGATTTTTACTTTTTTTTTTGCACCTTTTGTTAAAAGAACAAAGGTTCTCAGTGATGACTGCAGCTTCTAATGCAGTGAACACTAGAGCTGGTACCGGAAGAAAGCATGAAGTCAAATCTTCTAATTTCATATTAAGCTTAATTATGAATTTAAATTTAAAATCAGGCATGTAAAGAAGTGGCAGTTAAATATTATTATGTAATTTCATTTCAGAGGAAAACATTCCGCTAAAAAGAAAAATTAAATACTTAGTACAGCTTAGACAAGATGTTCTCCTAACAGAAGCCCATGAAATGCCCATTTATATTTCAAAAGCAATTTTATTCACTTCATTTTTCACACCTGTTCTTTCATATCCTGTGCCACCTTGTAAATGACAGTGCCATGCAACCATCAATTTGCAAAATTTAGTAACTCTTCAACTGAAATCAAGTTCCCTAAAAAGCATGAATTAATCATATCAGCATAACTTCCTGGAAAGTTAGAAAAATCTGTTTGTATTTAAAGGCTGGGTTAGACTTCAAATAAAATATTAAAACATTGAAGCTATTAAAAAATACTGAGGAAGGTAAAAATTACAGACATAAAGATTGAGTAGTCTAACACACAAAAGCATTTGTTTAAGCAAGTACATTTGCCAAAAGCCTGCAGTGCTTGGCTACCTTATAAAATCAAGCACAAGGCATTAAGCCATTTATTTCAAAAATAGAAAACTCCTCCAAAACCCCAAACTCCAATAAAAAAGCAATAGCTGATTTGCATTTCTGAAAACCTGCAAAAATGTTCTGCATGTCACAATCCAAATCTTCAGCTCTTGAAGTCTGATTTAGTCTTATTTGAAATTTTCTAATTAAAATAATATTTTCACACTAGGATTTCATCTTGCATCAGTAGATCCTCATCCACCTATTCTATATCCAAAGAGATAATGCACATAGGCACAAACAACAGCTTTCTTACAAGAGAAATTACACACTGCTTATGCTTCCATGCTTAGGTAATTAATCAGGGAGAAATGTGTGTCCGTGGCAGAATTCTTTTGGCTGACCCCATTATGTGACTTCAGCAGACAGCAAAAAAGAAACAGAAGCCTCATTGCAACTGGTCACTTTTCCCAGTACAAAACCAGCAGAACCTAAAACCCAGGCTATTTTTAAATTTTTGGTCATCCTATGAAATGGACCAGTCCAAGCATATTTCCTGAACTTCAAGCCTTACATGCACTGAATGCCACAGTGGCAATCCTGGACAAAAATTCTTCCCTTCATAGTCTGTGAGGAGATGTATGGAATGGTTGGCTGTCATGCTGACACTGTGCCCATCTGTCAGAGTGGAACTGTGCCTACGTGACAGGTTCTTTGCTACTTTCAACAACATGTTGCTGATAATAAAAGCCTATTTTTGAAACAACATAGGGTAACTTCAACTTTCGGCTTAAAATAAAAAGCAAATGAAAAATGAATACTTTTCTTGAGGAGATAAATACTTTGAAACAAACTTTTAAGGTTTTTCAATTGTAAGAATAAAGACTAGCACATACACCACAAGAAACGAGGATGTTCCACACATTTCGCACTATTCCAGACAGCCCAGCATACAGTTACAGTCTCAATAATTCTTCTTTTACAACTATAACTATATCCAAGAGACCAAATTCAAGGACCCAAGAAAAAAATTTTAAAAGCTAAGTTTCTCAAAAGGACATCTGGGAGAAAAGAAGGCTAAAGAATGAGCAATATTGATTTATCACTTTATGAAATGTATGCGTATTAAATAAAATTATAGGTGAACAATGTTTATAACAGTAAACAACTGCAACTACTTTCATTTCAGAAAACAGCTCCATTCTGAAAAACTAAAAAAGAAGAGCAAGGAAAAGCACAGTTGCTTTTATGCCTAATGTGAGACAATTCATAGAACAGCAAAAATATCACCTTTTTTTCCAAATTTTAAATTTAAACTATAGATTGTCATTTTATGTTTTCCTTGGTAAATACTTTCTTGGTGGTACTGCTTCGAATGCTGTGTCCTGGAGTCCTGTGTAAGTTCCACATCTGTATTAGACATCTTTGCCATTATTTTGTATTAAAAGGTCAAAGCTCCTGATTTTTAAATACACTCTTGGATCTTCCTGTTGTAAAAGCAACTGTGAAATGATGGCTCAGTACAAACTGCTACATTTTGATCTTGATCCTGAGGGCAGCTGGAAACAATTGTTCTAGAAAATATAAACTACTCATTTCATTTTTAAAAGATACCACATTAAATCAATGCTGTCAATAGCACTCTTACTTAGTAATGACTAGAATGTACTTTAAAATTCAAACTGCACAATTCCTTCTGCTCCTGTTCTCTCACCCTCTTCCCCTGTCATGTTATCCTAGTCCTAAACTAAGCATTAATTCATTGCTTGAGTCCAAACAACTAAGAAGTTTTCCCAGGACTCTCAATAATGTGGTTTCATCAGACAGATTCTATGTATCTTACAACTTTGTTAGCAATATGTAATATCAGCCATGGTGGAAAAGCATTATGGTTTTCAGTTTACTGATGAAATTATGAGGTTTTTTTATTTTGCTGTTGTTCATAATTAATGACTGTTTTGGTCTAATAAGGACAAAATATGTAAT
This sequence comes from Chaetura pelagica, assembly GCF_000747805.2. Taxonomy (NCBI): domain Eukaryota; kingdom Metazoa; phylum Chordata; class Aves; order Apodiformes; family Apodidae; genus Chaetura; species Chaetura pelagica. The sequence goes on from NW_009970726.1 coordinate 5,197,212, forward strand.
TTATCTTTCACCATATCTGCCGCAGTACATGTGCTTTCTTTTCAGATAAACAGGATCACAAGTAGTAAAGAGCTATTTCACTGCAGCTATAATAAAACTGACAGAACATTAGACAAACATCTGAAGTTGTGTACACAGGTATTCACATGATCATTGATGTTGGCAGGGACCATGCCACATCACCCCATCCAGGTCAACACTAGGCTGGTCATAGGCTGGACCTGATGATCGTAAAGGTCTTTTCCAGCCTTGGTGATTCTGTGAACTACATACCCGATAACTAATCAGATGTTTTGACAGTTTTGGTGTTACATTGATTCTGCTCCCAAACTTTCCTCTAACACTGCTAACCTAGACTGTGCCTCTGGGCTAAGGACCTTTTCTTCCCAATAGCTGAGTGCTCAGCACACTTTAAGAAAACTAGAAATGTAAAGATAATAGTTGGGTTTTTTCCTAATTATGCTGGATATTAAAAACATTGCCCAACTATGAACTATATATCCCATGTTTCCCAAACATGACATTACTCACCAAAATGGAATGTGTACTTAAAAGATCACACTTTAAAAACCTGTAAAAATCTGACTGGCATAAGTAACTTAAAACCTCTATGACTTTCACCTTTACTGCCTCCTAAGCATATGAAAAACTGTTTGACATCGAGAGAATTATCAAATCCTAAGTCTACAGACTAAAACAATCTAACTGAAACACCTTCACAACACTCAGAGTTGCAAGTTTAGTGCAAAAGTTAAATGGTCACATTTTATCTAAATTATGTGACAGTAGGCAACTTAAGTATTAAAAAATATTAAGTATTAAAGAATATTGCATACATTTTATACTTTAAATAAAACTAATTCCCACCACACAACTATTGTAGCAAAAATGATCTTGCAAAATTATGGGCAGTTCAACTTTCACAGGCAAAGTGGACTGTAGAGCTCCTGTGAAAACTGCAGCAAGAGAAGCCACTGCCCAGCTGTGATGAGCAGACCCAGTGCAGGCAGCAGCCTCCCTCCCTGCTGCTCCTGTGCCCAAACTATTTTGCACAGACCCCAGCAGAAAAGCTCAGCTGTTTGCCTGCATTCTTTGCTCGAACAGTCACATCCCTCACATTTTATGGGAAAGCACTGTCACTGCTTTGATGGATTCTCCTGCAAGGAATGCCCTGATTCCCTAGCTGGGTGCTCCCAAAGGTCTGACCCAGCTGACAAAGAAACTGCTGGGCCAAAGTGACTGCTACATCATTTATTTCAAGAACAATCAGAACATAACACAGTATATTTTTTATACAACACATTTCACAACACCAACACATTTCTCAACACCAACTGTAAAATTTAGATAGATAAAAATATTCCACAGGCTCATCTGAATTTGGTGACATTGATTGATTGATTGATTAGCATCCAGAAGCAACATAAAATAGCGACTGTTGCTCAAACTGGTAAGTCATTAACCATGCGGTGTACAGGACAACGTTTCCAAGACAAAGTGTATATCCATATCGCATTATTTACTTAAATGATACTTTTTTTTGCAGGATTTATCACTGTCTGTCAGCACAATGGTACCGATGAAACATACCTTCTTACTACAAAATCTTTCACACAGATAACATACAAAAAAGAATAAATCAAAGTCTAATGTATCTTGGTTCACTGCTTTCACTCACTTATCTTGTGTCATTTTAATGGTGCAAACAGTCCTTGCCAATATAGTTTTAATTTTTTTATCCACCACCCTGTTTGTTGTTTGAAAAATGTTAAAGGTACAAAGCTTCAAGGACTACTGGACACACTTAACGGAGTGTCCTCAAAACATGTTCATGGAGAAAAAATGTGAAATAAACATGTCAAAATTATTCCTGGCCACTGTCCAGCAACCAGCTGTGGTGCACAGACTATGCTAACCCTGGGAACATTCTTCTTTCTTTATGGGCCTCCAGCTTTGCCTTCTGTTCCTAAGGATATTTGTATTCTCAGTTCATTCAGTTAGATCTCAAACTAAGCAAGACCAAACTGAATTAGTACTTCAAGAGCAAAACAATTAAGCATGACCAAGCTTTTAAAGCAACTAGGCTTTTGTGGTTTGACACACCGTATCTTTTCATTAATTTCCCATTACAAAAACATTCTGTGGGACACCTATACTGCTTGAGTCAGGTCAAGTCTCTAAATACTAACACTGAAGTTCTGCTCACTTAGAGTATTTAAATAACCAAGCATTTACTTTTTCGATCAGTGGTACTAACTCCTACATTATGGCCAAATTCAAACTTTTCTAGTTATGTTCAGCGACTCTAAATTTCAGTGGAGTTTTAACTGTTTGAGACACTGCTCAAGCTTGCACAGAGTCAGGAAAGGCAAAGCTCACCTGGAGTTGAAACTAGCAAGGTGACAGGAAGGGCTTCTGCAAGTATACTGGCAACAGAAGAAAGGCTAAGGAAAATGTGGGCCTAGTGCTTAATGAAGAAGGGAATCAGGCAACAGAATGCACAGAAAAGGCTGAGGTAACTAACATGTTGGTAACTAACATGTTACCAACAGATGCAATTCAGGAAGAGAATGCTTAAGACAACTGGACATGTACATCCATTGGATCAGGAAGATGTATCCAAGAGTGTGGAGGAAGCTGGGCAGTCCCACTGAAAGGATGCACTCTATCATCTTTTTAAAGTCATGGCATGAAGGCAGATTCCCAAAGACTAGATAATAGCACACAGCACACCAATCTTCAGGAGAGGAAGAAATCACAAAAAGGTTACAGAGCAAAGTCTCCTACGAGTGCTTTTCAGCCATGTGAGGGATAGGGAGAGGAGGCTGGGAACAGACAGCACAGATTTACCATGGGTAAATCTTACCTGAATAATTTAACTGCTTTCTGTGATGACTAGTGCCGTGGATAAAATTAGGGCAGTGGATACTGTAAATCTTGACTTTATCAAGGTCTTTGACATGATCTCCCACAGTATCCTCAGAAAAATTGGTGAGTGGATGTTAAGGTGCACGGAACAGCAGCAGGACTGACGGGCTGAAGAGTGATTGTGATCAGTTATATAAAGTTCAACTGGCAACCAGTTATCAGTGATACATCTTTGGGATTGATCCTGGGGCCAACACTGTATAACTTATTAATTATCTGGATCACGCAATAGAGTGCACTCCTAGCATGAGTGCAACTGATATGAAATTGGGAGCTGGAGGCCACAGGCTGGAGGAAAGAGCTATCAGGAATATGTGAAATTCAGCAAGGGTGAAGACCTTCACATGGACTAATCCTATGCAGCAATGCAAGCTGGGGGCTGACTCACCCATTCTGACCAGCATTAATTATGCAATTATTCTTTAAAACTTCACTGACAGCATACTACTATCTGCCTTTACAAGGTGCTCATCTTATACTTTCTAATTTGGGGCACATTAGTTCACCTTCCCCTCTAGCCTTCTAGAATTTCTCCACTGTTTCATGATTCATTAAAACTCAAAATTAATAATTTGTATCACTTCTAAGCCTTTTTTTTTTTTTTAGTGTCTGTAGGTGTCAGTGCAGCAGATTTAAAAACATCTAATGTTAATAGTTGCTGGTACAGTGATAATACTTTTTTTTCATCACTAATGATGGAGAAAGTGAGATGTAAAAGCATAATCCAGCCTCTTTCTGAACACAGAACACAGTATTTATTGAATATTTATGCCTTTTTCTGCACATTAGAAATTTATAATCCTTGCCCATTATTGGACTTCTATCATTACAAAGCTTTTGTATCCTTCAAGAACATCCTCTATATTTAAAGCACTCTACTGTACTCTACTGCCCACAGATTTTTATTAATATCTTTACCTCCTTAACCAACTCTCTCCAAGGCATACATTGCTTGCCATCATCAGCTCCCATTCTTTAAACTGTATTGCTAACTTCACTCCCCTTCTTACCTTGTTTTAACTAAACAAATCAGGTTTCCTAAGAGAAGAATTGCTCTGCGAGTATCTAAATGAGCAACCAATTGTCAAGTTAGTCAGACTCTCATGCTTAAGCATTCCCTGCTTCTGAAATTTGCTCGTTTTAAAGAGTAAAGTAGGAGATAAGCACGTGCCACGCAAAGTTAGGTCACAGTTCCTAAGACATTTGCCCTATATATTCTAAAAATCAGAAAGAAAACCTGTAGCAAATTAACCAGAATAATGTGGCTTTTATTTGTTAGAAAACTGTCATGTATATTTGCATGAACAAGTATTTTAGAAGCTTCAGAAACTGATCAGTAGCCTCTTGATTTAACAGCAAAAACTCCTCATATATGCAACAGACTGAATTCTCCTAATCTTCCTTTATTCAACACAAAACACATTTTAAGGAACTACTAATGTTTCTAGAATCTGAACAACACCTATAAGAAGCCTCCAATATATTTTGTCAGTTAAAACACTGGTACAGTACCAGTCTACTTGTCTTCCAGATTGTGAGAACTCTTAAAGAAGGCAATAGAATGTTTAACATACAAGACCACAAAAAAGCCTATAAGGTTTTGTTGTCACAAGATGAACATACATTTTATTTGGGTCCACTTTCACTTCCATTACAAAGCTGTGGTTTTTTCCCTCTGATTTATTATTTTGCTTTATTACAAAAAGTTAGCACTATATTTATCAGAAATACACCAGTCTGGACAAAGAACACATTATCCCATAAAGATCTAGATAGGAGTTTTAACATGCAAATAACATTAGTGAAAACATTTTATGTAAAAATAAAAATCAATGCTTCCCTTGCAACAAAGCAGAAAATACCCCATATTATTTCTAACACATCCATTTTCTCCCTGAAGTCCTTTTGCCTTTCACTAATTGTGAAATCACTTAAGATTTGAGCCGTAAAGTTGGATTTTTACGTGCACAACGGGTACATGGTAACAACCTGCATCTCCTTCCCCGTCAAAATTCATTCATGCAGAACAACAGCTATATTTTGGAGCACTGGAAGGGAGGATAGGAGAGAAAAAGTAATGATGGTAACTGCCAAAGACATTTCACACTTTTCTTCTACAGATATTTCTGATCTGTGTGAATTCACTTACTGCATGCAGGCCTCGTGATCCATAGCATGTAAATGTCAATGATCACACTACAAGTTTGAACTGAATTAATCTTAAAAAAGAAACATGCTATGACAATGACAAAGAGTTCCATTCAAACTCACAGTCCTTTGATTAATGTAAAAAAATATGTATGTCCACTGATAGCCATTTTCTTTAAAGATAAATAAGTAATTTTTTCAATATTTCAGGCTACATAAATACAAAATTTGTAAGCATTTGCAAAACTGTCCATTAAAATGCCTATAACACCTTCTGCATTTAAAGATTATGAAAATCCAGACTGGAAACCAAATTTGTTTTATACAGATAGAAGAATGAGCTTTAAGGATTTTTAAAAGCAGCCCCCAATAAGTAACAAATGTAGACTATAGATACATTTAGCAGATCACATAGAAAGCATAAAATTACCTTGGGCACTAGATCAGATGGCAAGAATAGAACACTCTGTACACAAGAGAAACACATGTATAATAAAGATGCTGTGTATTCCTGTTTCCTAACCCTTTTCAAATGACAAAGTATCTTCTGAAGTTCTCTAATTTCCTGGCTGTTAATCTAAAACCATACAATTAAAAAACCTTAAAAATATACACAAAACTTAAAAAAATTGTGGGGGTACTTAATCTCAAATGTTTAAATTGTCACGATGCTTCATTTTCTCTTGGCATATAACAAATGCCAGCATGTCTATCACGATAATTCATCCACTTTTCTTCATTTGCTAAATAGTAGTCTCTAAATGTGGTAAACTGGACATTGTGTTCTTCAGGTTTCACAAGAGAAGGACAGAAGGCTACAGGAAACTGTAGAAATGTGGGAAATCAAGATACTAGAAAAAAGAATCACAGTGACAGTGGTCAAACACTGAAAAAGGGGTCCAGAGGCTGTGCAGAATTCATTCATGAAGACCATCCAGACTCAACTAAACAAGACCTTGGACAACCTCACCTAATTATGAAGGTAGTCCTGTTCTAAGCTGGACATTTGAGTGGATGACCTCCCGTGGTCCCTTCCAAAATAGTCTTTTCTATGATTACATATTATGTATCCAAAAGTGCACATTTACTTTTGGCACACAATTTTTCAACTTTTTTGTTTTTTCCAACATAAGTGTCTGCTAAATAATGAACCTCTCAAAACAAATTACAGTTCAAATTAACTTTGATATTACTGATTTCTAAAGCCTCTTACTGTGCTACCACAATATCCTCACACCTCCCCTTTAGTCACTGGGATCTCCGCTCATTGTTTCCCTCTCCTTCTCCCCAGAGCATCAATACTGAACTCCAGGAATGAAAATGTAAATAAATAATAATAGCAAAAATACGTGCATCAAGCCAGTAAGCATTACGAAATATACAGGAAGCAGACAGATGTAATAAAAATGCAGTACAGACATAGTCAGTTTACAAAGGACTGCCATAATTTAAAGATCTTATACATGCTTAGTATTTATCTAAGAATGACAACTTCAGCCAATTACTATTAAAATACCAGTGTTAATATATTTATAACTATGTAATGTGCATGTAAATATAAATAACCTAAGATGAAATATTTTCAAGAAAAAAGCTGATGTGCAACACATACATTTTTAAGTCAATGTTGTGGAACTCTAAGGTAAGTAGCCCATCAAATCCACTATCTAGAAAAAAACACTGGGAAAGACTATAGTCTTGTTTATATATAGTTCAAGTCACTCAAGAAAGTCAGGACATAAAAATTGCCCTGAAAAATCTAGTCAAGAGGCACTTTGTGACTAAACTTCAACTTGTGAATGTTGAAAATGAGAAACCACTGCATTTAAAAACAAAGTGTCTGCAGCTCTATGGAATGTGCTATTATACCTGATGTGCGTTAAATTTGTTTACATGTTACTTTCTATAACCAATTTCAAAGTGAGGCACTTAAGGTTGCCTTAGATATGCGAAATGAATTAATTACTATGAAATCCTAGACGTATTTATGCATTTTGTCATAGCAGTAATTTGCACATCTTCTTAAGGACAAAGCTTGTAGAACTCTGATATCAAAGTACAGTTGACAGCATTGTCTGAAAGCTTAAAAACTCACCTAATTCAAATTATTCCTTAATTCTATAGTAGCTTTTAAAAACTAAACAGCTTCTTTCCATGCACTAAGTACACTTAAGATAAAGTATAATTCTTCCCCGAACCACCACTACATGTGTCACCTTGCCTACAGTACATTAGAGACATCTAAATCCAAAAGAGGTTTAAGTAAAACCACTAGAAGATCAACACACACAAGATCAACAGCACCAGCTATACAAAAAGCAGGAGGTAATTTGTACAGGACTTTGAAAGCACATATTTTTCATACAAGAAAATCCATTACCAATAACGGTATTTTCCACTGCAAATGTGAAATTTGTAATGGAGAGTCAGGTCAGTTAAATTCTAGTTACTTTACACAGTAAATTCAAAACAGGTTACCCTTAATCACATGTAATTTCTCACTGTCTTCATCAGAGCAGAGCAAAATTAAACAGGAAAAGAGAGAATAAAGAAGATCTATAGATCCTATCAGAGGGAAAGTAGACTTCAATTTGGTTTTACTCAGTTTCAACTAACTCTAAATTCATCAGTGATTTCATCATATAAAATCAAAAGTTGCCTTTTTTTCAAAGAACTTTACTAATGCTCTGCCCCACTACTCTGTTGCACAGGAAGCCTAGAATACTTGCAATGTGTTTTTATCACATACCCAGGTGGATGTGTTTTGGTAAGCCCTCTTCATTTGAATCTTCCTACAAAATCTCAGGTACCTGAAGATCACATGCAAGCCATGATAAAATGACAAAGGAACAGTCTAATTTCAAGATATCAGCAGTATCTTCTTCTGTCAGTCCAGTTATACTCACTTGGCGCTTCATGGTTTAGTTTTTTCACCTTGACTACTGTGTAAATACTTTATAATAGGACTGGTTTTCTGTGTGTTAAATAACGTACCAGTAAGAACCTCTGGGTTTAACAACAAAACCAAGCATATCTGACAGTCATGTTCCAAATTATACAATACAGTATGCAATCAAGAAATGGGCAGCATACTGACTGCATTCCAATTGTAACTAAGCCATCAAATTCAAGACTTTCTGATAAAAATTAAAAGGACATTTTCATTAAAATGTATTCTTCCTATCCTTCACTACTATAGCAGCACAGTTAACAACATGCACACCAACTGCTCAAGATTCTATTTATATAGTAAAGCACAGGCACTGGTATGCATGAGAACTAAACTAAGAAAAGGGCTCAAACTGCTACCATTTGTTACCTGTGTAACATTTTCTTCCAAGTACAACCCACTGAACTCAACCCAGTTACATGTTCCCAAGACTTTCAGTCAGTTACTGGGAGGACTTCTGAGTATCTGAGTTGCAAGCACAGCATGTCAGGTAAATAACACAATTACTTCCAGCTTGGGAATTTCACACAGCAGTCAATTAAACGGGTGAGACAATAAGACTAGGAATATGACCAAAAATTATCTGTAACAGGATAATAAAATAATGAGGTCACTCTTGAATGAAGTGTCAAAATTTGGGTTCCTTGAACCAGTGGTGCACAGAACCTCCAGTTACTTTCTCTGAGGTTGTCAGTAATGAAAAACCCCATCCACCAATGTCAATGTTACAGCACATTACAGCTCCTCACAGCCTAAAAATCCCTGCCACCACCATCTCGCATCTTTCTTGGCACTGTGAGAAACAGCACAAAGGTCATGGAAAGCAAACTTCACTGGCATTCTTACAGGTGGCTGCTCCAGATTAAAGCAGAAGAGCAGCTGCATGGTGGCACACAGGACCTTTCAGTGCCTTTGCTCCACAGGACACTCCAGTCCCGACACTTCTGAAGCCAACTGCTGAAAACAGCAGTATGTAGTCACTTCTATTTAAAAACAAAACAATACCTTGTGTTTGCTGCATCTGTACCACAAACTGAAAAGCAGAAGAAATACTGAACAATTGAACTACATAGGAAAGGCAGAACAGAGTAATATCCACATGTTTTTTCTAAGATACGCAGCTACTGCAAAAAACTCAAAAAAAAAAAAAAAAAAATCCCGAAGGCTCAACTAAGTAGTTCGACATTCAAGCAAGCTTAGAATGATTTGTCAATTATACGGTCAAAAGGAAGAAGCTACAGTCAGAATCCACCTTTTTTATATCATAACCTATTTTCCAAATGTATTAAGAAAAAATAATCTTTAATGTGAACTTACAGTCATTCAACCAAGATTCAGCAAATTCTAAACCCACACACTTGATTTGTCATCTATTTGGCTGCTAAATCTGACTCTGAAAGAGTGATGTGTTACCTTATTATTATTTTTGAAAAGATTTCTCTTGGGATGCACAGCAAAGGAATGAGCATGTAGCCTATCTTACACAGGAAGGAGAGATTTTTATCCTTAAAAACAGGAGGTTCGCCCACATGATCACCTGGGACAAACTTGGCCAGTACAAGCAGGCTAGAAGGTTATAGGAGCCTGGGAATGTTTAACATCAAGAAAGTAATTACAGCCCAGCAAGATCAGAAGGAATTACACAGGAAATGTGAACAGTAACCCTTTCATGCCAAAAAAAATCATGAAAAAGTGAGCTCTTGGCTGCCAAGCTATGAGGCTGTACAAATCAATTGCAAAATGCAGGAATGGAAAAAACACTATATATTACTAGGCTATAAATTCCCAATGATGTGATAAAGTTGTACTTCCAAGAAAAGAACAAAACCGCTGGCCTTTCTTGTTGCCATGTATACACAGTATAATTAAAGCCCAGAAGAAACATGAAAACATTACAAGCACCACGTAAGAATGGTCAGATGTATCTTCTAAGTTTTTCTTTTAACTTTATGCTGACCAAACAGTCTCCTCCCTAGAAGGTGGTCAAACATCTTGTTCTTATTTAACCATGGGAAACTTCCTTCCAAAATAAACAACACATTATCCAAGCAAGAATGCTAACTCTTTCAATTATCTACTCCATAAAAATGAATCTCCCATATTCTGAAATAAACCCCACAGCTCAATAGAATGGGCACAAGCTACCCTAGGTATTCATTGGTGATGGAATTTCTATTCCCTAGGGACACAAGAGAATCTAAGAATCTGATTGTAGTTCAATCTAGTCACAAAGCCTTTAAGTGCCTTTCTGGAAAGTGAACAGTGGTCATACATGCATGCTCTTCACAGAGACCTGGGAACATTTTAATGAAGTAAGACACTTTTTTAAGCTCTGACCAAGGAAAATCTTATTCCTTTATATCTACCAACAGATAATCCTGCAAAGTACTAGCACATAAACATACTCAGACAAGACATGAGTAATAAAGCAACTAAACACTAATGTTTTTATTAATTTGTGGATTAAAACTATGATTAATATATTTTCATTATAGTAAACAAAAATAAGCTCCCCTAAAATCAGTATTAGTGTATATCTGATCTACCAAGAATTACACAGAAAGTATTTTTCTGCTTAAAAAATTCAATTAGTTATCTTATTTGTTTAAACAACGTGCTTCTTTAGATGTTCTTAAAACTACAAATCAGAACAATGTCATTACACCTTGCATTTGCAGTGCATCTCCATACCAGCATTTCAGCTTCCTTTTTTTCCACCTTGTCACTCAGGTGATCCTCTCTACCTTCCTTTACTACCAGTCTTCTTTTCCTTATCTGTTCTGTTGGGTTCTATTTTGTTTCCTTTCCTTTTTATCTAAGCCGAGCCTTTGCCATCAGTAAAGACATGTGCACAACCAACTCCTGCATGACTTAAGTCTACTCAGCTATGTCTGTCCAGTGGAATTGCTGAATAAAAAGAGACTTGAGAAAAAGAAAATAAAATACAAAATAAGCACATGGGTGTTTTAACTATGGACACAAACAGGGCAGATATTGTGCAGTAAAGTAGTAATAATAGGGAAGACCAGAAAGTCATTGCTGACATTATGGCCTGCACAAGTAACTGACTCCCATTTTTCAGGAGCTAAAATTGAAATTGGAAACTATTTTTTCTATTATCTTACTACGATGCAGACTGAAAAGAGACAAGCACTATGACTGCATGCTGGAGACAAAGGCTATTAAGGGAAAGTTCAATTTTCTCCTGCAGTAAACTTAATCCCACTTCTAAGGGTTAGTGATTTGCAAAACCAAACTGAACTAACTCTCCCAGTAAGTAACACTTTCTTCTGAGATTCAAGTAACTTCTCTGACATTTGTCTCCACAGCAGCCTAAATACTCAGGAGTACAATATTAATTAAAAAAAAATGCAATAGCAGATGAGGACTAAATTTTTGATGGGTATAAACCTGATGCAAATCTATCCAAAGCTCATAACACTGTTGTGGACTTGCCAGAAAAATATTTCCATATTGTTGCAAGATATTCTGCCTTCAAAGGACTTCCATATTTAAAGTTATATTTCCAGTGACACTGCTGTTGCTTTTTCAGTGAGCTACAACAGCTCCAATGCGGGTAAAACCACAGCCTTTCTTTCAGCAAGGTGAACTGAAGCCTGCTAGAAGCCATGAGCTAACTACAAGGACTCATACCATGCAAATGAATCTATGGCAACAGCACTAGGAAGCGTTTCCTGTAACTCCCAAGTGAAGCCAACACATCAGAAGCTGAGAATTCCTTTAAATACATAATTTTTAAACTGATTCATCTGCTGGACACTGAAGCAGCACTGTGGCTCACAATAGTGTGAACTGCTAATATAAGACTCCTTTGCAAGTGAACAAAAATTTCCATCTGACTACATCTGTTCTTTACAGAAACTCTTTAGAATTTATATCTGAAAACTAGTAATGTACTTGTACTAATAATGTTTTTTAACAGAGATGTTACTAACATTTATCTTATTTAAGAAATACAATTAACTTTAAAAACCTGAAAGTAAAGGTGGTCATATTCTGGGCCTGTGAACCCTATTTATAGCAAAAAAATGAATTCCAAAGATACTAGTTTTGAAAATTATTAAGCTTTTAAATACAGTTCTTTGTACTACAACTAGTTTTCAAAAGAAATTAGAAACTTCCTCTTTTGGGAGCATCTACTGTCAATCAACTTGACATGTGTTAATATTCCAATCCAGTCTTTTTCTTACTGCAATTACAAATACAAAACATTTTCTCTTCCCCATATAAAGCAGCTTTCCAAATGTAATTGCAAAAAAATTATCAGATAACTTCATCATTCACAGATGAGTATCAGAGACAGCAGCCATCAGCACCTTCCAAAAATGCATGCACAGTTGTTCTGTGCCAATCAGTACTAATTACACACATTTTTTAAGTTTATAATAATTATGAATATGCATTTTCACCTCCAAAAGTTATAATAAAGTAATAAATTAAATAAACTTGGGGGGGGAAAGATTATATACTGTGCAAAATTATTTTTTGTCCCACCACTGAAATCTCCCAGGGTTAAATAAGACCTGGGATACTTAGCCTGTCCTATTTTCCTGATAAGACAGGGCAGTTCTGATAGTATATAGGTAAAATCCACCCAAAAAATTTAAAATTGTGACTCTTTTTTTACTTTTTGTTCTCTAGGGGTAAGGTGCTCAGCAAATTATTAGGTGTCACCATCAAGATGTTACTCTGGTTGCTTGCTTGCATTTCCTATGCTCTAATCAGGATCCATTACTCCACAACTTCTGTGATCAACATTTTAGAGTTCTTGATTTTTTTTTCCTGTTTTCTGAACAGCTTGCAGAAACAGGAACAGGTTTATGCAGAACAAACCAATTCTACAGTCAGGAGTTTCTATCAAGTTAGTTCGCAATATTCTTACACTAAGGAATTTTTCTGCTTCTCAAAAGTTGATCAGCTACATCTCTCAGATATCTGCACTTCTATAAATGCAGTTTGATTTCAAACTCAAAAAGTCAAAAAGAACTGCATCCAAACTAATAAGAACAATTTTCAAAGGCAAATTAACCACTTACGAAAATTAAATAAACTTCCCTCTGATTTACCTGAACCACAACAATGAAAGTGTATGTTGGAAATTCCTTCCTCCTTTTCCAAAATTCTCCAGAAGGCAAAATAGAAAAATAATGTCTTACATTACTGTGCACAAATGGCATATGCTGCCTTGTTGATTTGATGACTAGTCCTGTAACATTCCATTAATGTTAGATATTTCGTTTTTGCAGTTTGGCTAATGTCCTGCATCTTCTATGAGAACCTACCTGAATTGTATTACAAAGCCCAATAGGAATTCACAGAATCACAGAATTTTTTCAGTTGGAAGGGACCTTAAAGATCAAGTTCCAACTCCCCTGCATGGGCAGGGACACCTTCTAGTATTTATGTTTTGCCATGTCTATGTTTCTGTGCAAGGATAATGAACTGTTCTTCAACAGACAGGTTGTCTGTCCACGACAGAAAACAGATTGCTCATAGCAGAGTGGAATTTTCAAAACACACTAGTGGACACACCTGACAGGTTTAACACTGTTTGTATGAGGGGCATTAGGGCAACTTAGTCTGCAGAACCTCACTTGCAGAAGCATGACATCCAACAGTATCTCTGGCCTTGGGACACCATTCTAACAACCCAGAGCAAGAAACTTACCAAGTTTCTGTTCAGCTTCAGCTGACAGATGAGATACAGCAATCAGGTCTCTTTGCACTACACAGCTAACTTCTCAGTACACTAATACAAAATTTTTTTGCAAAAAAATGTTTTAAAACCCAACAAAACAGGTATGACCCTTGCAGATCTTAATCTAGCCTAAATGCAATCTACAGTTTCATGCTCTTTTAAAGTGAAATCTTACCATGTCAAAGAAACTTCACGAATACTTACGAATAAATGGCATAGAATAACATCTTTAAATACAGTATCCATAACTTATCTGTTTTTCTAAGACTTTCATGTGGTCACAGTGTCTTTCAGACACTGCAGTAGACAATGAAATTTGACAGCCAGACCAAAAATACCTGGAAGAAATTAAGGACAGGCCAGACATATATGATGCTAATCAAACACACTGAACTCTGTTAGTTTCAATAACTCATCTTAAGCAAAAGAACATGCCCTAAACTGGTCAGAAGTGCAAAATACTGCCCTGGACTTACTGTC